>NW_010972653.1:2513037-2534110 GCF_000737465.1 Haliaeetus leucocephalus
AGGAGGGGGCGCGGGGCGTCGCGCGCCGGCCGCCCTCCCCTCCCGTGAGGAAGGATCCCTGGCGGGAAGGCGGGCGACGGCCCCCGCTGACAGATTTTTCGGCACGTTGCAGGCGGGTTGGCCGCGTGCCTGGCAATCGGCTAGGACTGACACATTTTGGGCAGAGCGGCCGTACGCAGGGAGCCATGTGGCCGATGTTAGTAAACATTATCCCGCGCAGTCTGGCGTGCCATTGCCGGCAGCGGGAGGGTGAGCGGCTGGCGGCGCGCAGGGCCCGGCCGGGGCGGCCGAGCTGCCCGGGGACGCCGGCCAAGGCCCGTCATCCAGCAGCTGCTCCCGTCTCCGCAGCAACGGCGAGGAACAATGGACTGGAAATCCAGCCGGCCGCCTGGATGGAGAGGGCCCTACGGAGGGAGAGGGCCCGCTGCCCAGCCTGGGGGCAGCCTGCCCGCCTCCCAGAAAGGGCGCACCCCGAAAGGCACGACGAGGCGCACAAAACGGCTTCAGGCTGGGTTCTCTCCCCCCAGCGCCCCTTCAGGCACGTTGCCCCCAGCCATCCAGGTGTTCAGGCTCCATTTTGATTGTGCCTCCCCTGCCACCCAGGCGCAGGGAGAGGTTTAACAGCAAAGGCTGGATGGCACGGTGTTAAAACCATGGCGGCCGGATTTCTGTGGAAATTTGTGGGCCTTGCTTTCTCCTGTCGCAGTTTCAGACCTGGGTCTGTGTGGCAGAGACTAGACTTTGGTCTGTACCTCATCGCTCTGCAAAACGGAGGGGCTTCTGTCCCCACCTCGGACAGTCCTCTCAGTTTTACGCCAAAATTCCGAGCTTTCAGCTTGATCCTGCTTTCAAATGTAACCCTTCTCCCCACAGGAAACAAAAAAAAGGGCATGGATTTAATGCACCTCAAAACCCTCTTGCCAAGTAACTGGGCTGTCCTGAGGTTGCCGCTCAGAAACCTGGGGAAAGCAAAGGCAGCTTCCCTTGTGCACTTGCAGCAGGAAGAATTTCTCCCACTTGTAAGACCTCTACAGCTGTGCACAAACAAGGAAATCTTTATAAGAGGAGTGGACACAGTCATAAACTTGGAAAAATACAGCAGCAGTCTCTATACGCAAATAAAACCCCCCATCCTCTCCTAGTAAGTCCAATATTAATTGACTGAAGTATTTTCCTGCCAAGCTGAAGTATTTTCCTACACCATTGCACCCAGACGACAAACCCCACTCGCCATTCAGACAGCAAGTCCGGGTTTGGGGAAAGCTTTATAGAGAAAAGCAGCACTTCCCTGGAATACATTCAAGTCTCCTGCCCCCTATCAGCTACAAAATCTTCAGAAAGAACAGTTT
This sequence comes from Haliaeetus leucocephalus, assembly GCF_000737465.1. NCBI lineage: Eukaryota > Metazoa > Chordata > Aves > Accipitriformes > Accipitridae > Haliaeetus > Haliaeetus leucocephalus. The sequence continues at coordinate 2,514,387 of NW_010972653.1, forward strand.
CTTACAACACAGCCCTTCCTCCATATAAAATTAGGCCTTTGGGACCAATGTCTCTTGTTGTACAAGTCTTCTGTGGAATATCTTACAACTTTTAGGAGCAATTGGTTCTTATTACACAACCAAGAAACATTCATGCTTTCCTCAAAACCTCTTGGGAATCTGTTCCCCAGCAGAAATCTGTATAGTTATATAATTATGTTGACTTACCAAGTGTCACTAGAGGAATAGTGTGTCATAAATGACAAATGTCCTTGTGTGATGATAAAGGACTGTATGGAATTGTCTGCCCTTTTCTGCAGGAGTGTGTGTATGTGTGTGTGCAAGATGACAAGAGCCTAACCTAAGGCATGGGAAGAAGTAAGAAAAATGTCTCCAAATGCCACGTATGTCATGTCTATTGGTAGTATGTCATATGTAGTCCTATGAAGATCCAAATGACAGCTAGAGCTTTTGAGTTTGATATAATGTATATGTGATGAACATTTATTATGATCATGATTTATAAAATGTAGTAATGCTCTTAGGAATGTTGTGAAGAAAGTTCACTGTGTGCAGAAAGAGCGTGCTAATTAAGAGATACCATACACATGTCACTGCAGGGAAGCTTTCAATCAGGAAAGTAATTCATTGACTATATATGCATTTTGCATCCAAGACCCAATTCTGAAAAAAAGGGAAGCAAGAAGGTAAGATGTTACAGCCTTGTCTGGCCACATTCCTGTTGCATAAAAGAACCAAACAGAATGAGGAAGAGCGTCCCAGAGCAATGCAGGGACGAGAGGCAGAGCTGAGAGGTAAAACTGGAGGCTGGATTTCATACCTGGCTCTGTACATCAGCTGGGACCTGTAAATGTCCAAATGTCAGGACAGCAAGAGAGATCCTTTGACCTTGGAAAAGCTCTTCCTGGCACCACGCATGAATATGAGCTGCAATTAATTAAGTTACTTGGTATAAAAACAAAAGCTCTGTTAGAAGACATCTAAATTTGGGTGGGTCTGGTTGCTGTAAAAGTAACTAAAAGACTGAAATTGAAAGACCCTTTGTCCATTGCGGCATGAAAATTTATTGGTTATATTTATTACAATAATTTCAGTGGGCTGTCTCTAGACCTAAGTCAAACTAGCAATGCAAACCGTGTTTGCATTGATGCAGCTAAGTCCTCTTCCCTTCCAGCACAGGGTGGCCACATCCAGCCTCCTTATCAGGAGTGCTCCCTGGCCAGTGCTGACCCCCAGCTGTCCCTGATCATGGGCTGTGTCAAAGTCCTGCCAGGACACGTGCTGACCATATAACAGTGGGGACAATCACAGGCCACTGCCGACGTCTGTGTCCTGGGCCTCTTTCACTTGCTAGCTCCTAGATAATCTGACAGATCCAAACTCTAAATCAATAGGCTTTGGTAGGAACTGGGACAGGCTCAGTTGGTCTTTCCCTGTTTAATTTTTCTAATTACATTCTTAATTTCCACAGGTCTTATTATTTATAGTACAGTAACAACATTACCAAGAGAAAGAAAAAAGAAATGGTATTAAGAAGTTCAAAACAAACAAAAAAATCTTGCATTTCTGAAAATGTATAAAACAGACTTTTCTGTCACAGCCCAGTCCTACTCTCTGCACCTAGACAAGACGACTATTGTATCCAGGGTTGAGTCCATGGAAATACATCTGGGCTTCATATCTCAGCTGAGCAAGTGAAGAGACAACTGGTTCACGTGCAGCTTTAGTGCAGAAAATTGAGTATGGGTCATAGACTAAAGGTTTTTAAAAGCTATTTTGCTTCTTTGAAAGAAGTTTGGGGAAGAAAGACAACAACAGAGGAGGAGGGAACGTTTGGGCACATGATTGGGAACCAAAAGCTTTGAAGCCACGACACCTTATTCTTCAATAGCTCTGCATAAATCACTTGGTCCTTCTGCCTTACCTGCCTACCTCAGCACAGCAGGGAGCAGAAAGCTTTGTGGAGCATTTAGCAGTCTGAAATAACAAGGAAGCTTGTCCATGAAAGAGTACTCGTAATTCCAGTGCAGTCAGTGGAGCATCAGAGATTTACTAGAGGCCTAAAGACTTGCGTGAAAGGCCCTAAAAATGTTGTTCTTCTTGTGTATGGGGATGTACATGTAAAAATTTTTTATAAACCCTGCACTGCATTGCTTATTTAGGCAGAGAAAAATAATAAAACTGCCTTCCACAAAGAAACAACTCACTGTGGTTTAGGTCCTGATTCATAATCCAATGAAGTAAAAAATCTTCCTGCTGTTTCACTGGTTGGTTCACAGGTACTTGATATTATTTTTGTTACTGTCTAATTGTTATTCCTGCCTTTACAGTTTTTCTGCTCTCTTACTCTGGCTTATTTGTCAATACATTACATGTAATGCTCCTAGTAACAAAGCACAATGAAAATCAAAATATACTGAATTGGCTCTACTTCGAATAGAAAACAGATGGGATATTTTTCAGCATGTTTGAAAAATCAACACATTTTCCTTGTATTATCTAATAACTAGCATTATTCTTATTTTACAGTTTATACCACAAACAGACATTAACTTACTAGCCTTGATGAAGCATCTGTAGCTCTGTAAGGTGAGTCTCACTTTATAAGTCCTGGGTTGCACACCTTCATTGAGGGAAGTGAATCCAGATTTTTTCAAGGTTCAACTGCTGCTGTAAAGACTGCAATATCATTACTTACTTTAAGTCAAGCAATTTGGAATGACATTTCCAGCTTTTGTTTTCTTACTTAGTTTCATTTTACTTTCTTCCTTTACAAAACTGTGCCCAATACAACATAAGGATAAAATCGTAAGGCTTACCTAATTACTACTGCATTACACTTGTATGAACAGTGCAGATACTGAACATTAGACAAATTACTAATACAACAATGCAGCAGTTCTTTCTGTGGCACAAGATTTCTCTGGGAATGTTATTTTATTGTATTTCATTTAGTGCTTGTTTGTTTAAGGGGGAAGAACAGACATTGCTGTATTTCAGTTTGATTCAGCAAGCATTCTGGCCTCAGTCCAGGAAATCATTTAAGCATGTGCTTAAATGTAATGAAATGAAATTTAAGTTCGTAGTACTGCCTATGTATTTAGCATACAGCATGGGCTTAAGTGCTTTATACAAAGCAGGACCAGAATGATGAAAAACCTTTAAAATAAGACCCATGCATTTTTGCACACACAATTTTTAAAACCCTAATACTGTTAAAAGGGACATTTTCCACTGCCTATGCTATGAAAACACTGTGTAGTTCCTCACACACCCCCTCCCCCCCAAAGCCAACTAACTTTTCTTGATCTGACAATCTGACAGCCATATCCTGTGTAACTGCTAGTCTGGCCCTTTTTAAAAATATCCTATTAAGTGAAGTGGAAGCTTTGCCTGAGCAAGGTATGCAGAAATGAGTCACAGGGAGTATATGGAATTTTCTCAGGACTTAGGGCTGTGCCTGTTGTAGCCAAAGGCTAAATCTCCAGTGGAACTCAGTAGTGTTCCTCTGAGTACATTCACTTTCCATACCAATCTCTGTTTTAGTGGGAAACATGAAACCAACATGAAAGTCATGCTGAAACATACCACAAAGAAAGGTGTGTTCTTAACTTGGGTTACCTAACCCAGGTTAGATAATTTAAACTGCGGTTGCACAGCAATTTAAACCAATCTAACTACTGGCTGCCAGGGAGGCTGGAACCATGTCAGCCAACAGTTAGATGTGCATCAGCTGCTGCTGCAGGGCAGCCCCAGCTTTGACCAGCAACCAAGATAGACAATGTAACTGGAGTTAGCTAATATGGAACATGAAACGCTAGCAGTGCTTAAAGCCCCCACTGCTTTAACCTGTCCGCATAAAGATATTACTGAATTTTTATGAGGTTTTGCAATGTAGATAGACCTGGAGAACCTTTTCAGAGACACAGAAACTCATAGAGCTGACTGCTGTCCACAACAAAGGAAAACACAGTTCCTTCCTCGTAAGGTTTACAATCTTTATGTTTTATTTCCACTGTAAAGGCCCTAAGCTCTTAGCCAAAGAAAAAAAAAGGCAAAAGCTATTTATGAGAAGCTCCCACTGTAAAAAAAAAAAAAAAAAAAAGATTTTTTGTTTTGGGGGATAGATGCCTAGGGATTTATTTGTTTGTATGTTTGTTTGTTTGTTTCTGCCAAGGGCAGAAACAACCTTCTTGAATTACTCTGCAGTGAATCAATCTCTTTTCAACAGAAGCATTAAAAACCTCTAGGTTTCATTCATCAACAGAATAATACATATATTTTGCTTAGTAGTGTTTGTCTGAATTACAAGTTCGTGGAATTCAGAACAAAGCTAGTATGGCTGCATGGACTTGCTTAATATTCTCAAAATTCCATTTTAGGTCGTTTCTGCTACAAGGTCTGGTTAAGCATACCAGTTATCTAAAACATACTAGTTTTTCTGCTGCTCCATTTTTCTTGCCATCTCCAGTCACTGCTTGACAAAACTGATTTTTAAATGGTTATTGTTTTGCATTTCTAGCAGATCTCAAAAAAGTGAGGAAACAACTATGCTATTGATCAAAGAACAGAGCATGAGCTAATCTTACATATTCTTTCAGCTATCCTCATGCCTTCATGTTAGAGAAAATGTCTTTCTCAAACTTACTACTTGCTTAGTATAGACTTCTTTAACATCCCCATGCATTTTACACCATATAGAAGGAGTTGAGTGCCTTTGGCCCGGTTTCTGTAGCTTTCACTCATAAATAAAGAGGTGGAAAGAAAGAAAGCAGAGACATGCACAGGTATGTATGAACAGATGTTGATGCTGGCCTTGATTTTTTAAATAATGTTATGCTACCCCATTTATCTGAAGGTTTCTTGGTGTTTTGAGTAATAAAGGTGGGCACAGATTTGCTCCTCTTGCATTCTCTCATGTTTAAATCTGATTTCTGAATGCTGACTTCAGCACCAGGTTTCTCTGCACACCAGAGGTGTGGTCTTTGGGGACAGAGGGAAGGGGAAAGGGTTATAAGATGTGGATCTTATACATGGTCATATAAAATTGTTCAAGGTGTCTCTTCCTATCCAGGATGCTGTACAGAAGAAAACAGGCATTATAAGCCCCAAGGCACTCCTCTGTGCCTCCTTGTGCAGAATGTCTATCCCTGAGGCTTACAGGAACGCCCACAACCAGGAGAAAGGATTTAGCCCAGCACTGAAAGACTGTAGTGTTAGGACATGGAAAATACATTAGAAATGTGTGTTAACCCCAGCTGGAAAACCTAAGCAACTCATTTTACTTCCAGCCAACAAAACCTTCAAAAGAACTCATGCTGGTTTATGTTCAGGTATCTACATTTGGATCTCCACCTTATCTCTCTGGATAAGGCTTCAGGTTTGATTAAGCATAAGCATGAAGTGAGGCAATGTTCTAGGTCTTTGTATGTTGGATTTTGCCTTGTTTTGCAAGAGCTATAGAATTTCCTGTGTGAAGATTGTCGGTTCACTTTCATCTTTTCATCTCTAATTACATTTATTATATTCCAGAAGACTAGAAATAAACTAACTTCTATGCTTACCTGAAACTTAAGAGCAGAGGATGAGGATTAGGGTAGAGAATTCGTTTAGTTTTGATCTAAGGTAGATCAAAACCAAACAAAATGTTTGGGGCCTGAGAAATGGATCTACTGACTCTCAAAATTCCCTCATCCACTCCAGATCTTCTCCCCTAAAATATCTTAGCACTGAGCTAGAAGTAGTTGGCTGCTTTTATATCTTTCTTTCACTCCCTTGAAGTTTCCTGTAGGTCAGTGAGCTGCACACCAACCTCTCTGGTCCATTGTGGCCCAGGATATTGCAAGTATTTTGAGCTGTGTCAGGTTCTGCATACGCAAGTTAGGAGGTTCAAAGGGAAGTTTAATTGACACTAATCCTCATCTTGACTTTTGCTCACCTCCTCCTCTTTTCCCACTAAGCCTTCCCACCTTCCCACCTCAAAGCCACAGAAGCTTTACAATTTTTCTTACAAAAATATATATATTTAACCCTTTGGCAATCTCTTAATGCCCTTTTATTAAATCCCTTAACTCCTTTTATTAAGTCCAGGGTAATTAAAATGATTATAAACCTCTCTTGAGAGATTATACCCTTTAATCACAGTGCATATTTGCTAAGATGTAGGCGACATTTGTGGTATATCAAATATAAAAATACTTTGGGCAAAGATGTTTAATAACAATTTTTAAAACTAAGATCTTGATTAAGGAGGTTTAGGGCATTAAAAATCATATCTACATGTGGTCACAATGAAACATTGAAGGACTTCAAATACTTTTCCACATATACAATGGCACAGTTATAATCAGGTTTCTCAGTTTATTTCAACTCCAGCTCTGCATAGACTCCCAAGGTGCTTTATACCAACTCAGTTTTCTGGGCAACCAGAACAAATGCACAAGTAAAATCCCTTCTTTGGTCATTATTTCCCAGCCAATGAAAGAAAAATCAAGGACTTTTCTTCTGGAGTGAGCTTGGATCTCCTGTCTGGAACTCCCAAACTATGCACTCATCCCATCAGCAGCAACAGAAAGGTGAATGCATCCCCTTGAAAAATACATATGGTTTGACTTTGTTGCAGTATGGTTTTGCAAAAAGTAAGTTTAGGAACCCTTGTTCCAATGTAAAATATAAATATGCACTGAACTTTTATAATCAAGGTTTGGGGTTAAATTAGGACATTATTAGTTAGAACTTCTCACTCACAAAAGTATGCTTCATTGTCACGTGCATAGGTCATCAAATAGGAACAATTGATATGAAGTCAGCTCTCAACAGTTACTAATCTTTTCTTTAACTATTGGCAAGTCATTTAATCTCTGTGTTCCTTCTGTTTCTTCATGCCTGTTAATAGACAGTTTGAATTTCAGCTGACACTTCTAAGACCAAGCTCTCAAGTGTTCAAAAGCTGAGTCTTCTTTGAGGGAAACGCATAAATGATAATACACACATTATAGGCCAAAGGCACTCCTATAAAATTGTAGAATGACATGGATCAGTATAGAAAGTATTTATTTACTCTGACACTTGCTACTAGACTGATTCCTGAAATGCCAAATTAAAGAGTTCTGATAAGAATTAAACTAGGCATCCAAGATTTGGTTTTGGTTTATTGCCATTCTTTACTAACAGTGAGGAAAAACATTAGTTTAAAAAATTTTCAGTAGGATAGATGGCCAAATGCCTTACTCTTGACCACTGCTAACTGCTATTTATTTTCACTGGCGCTTACATAACTAAAGCATCCAAGCACTGCATATTGTCAACACCAGCAGCAGAAAAGAAAGGTATAATTTTCTTTACTAAAGGAGTTCATGATAACTTAACTGTTCCTAGGTTATTACCTACTCCAGAAAATACCATTCAGTTCTTAAAATGTACTACTGACAAAAGTGAAACAATATTAATTAATATGCACTATTCTATCTATTTTATTCTAACTGCATGTTTGTGTTTTCATAAAGTAGTCTTTCACAAACAAATGTTAGTAAGAAATTAAGAACTCAAAAAATGGGAAAGAATATAAAATACAGCGCAATTTAACTTGGCATACCTACAATTTTCATTTAGAAGTCTTGAAAGACCTTGGAAGGTCTTGAGTTCTTACTTTATACACTCCTACTGAAGTCAACAGACCTATAGCCACTCAGCAAGTGTTCAGCAGCTCACAGAATGGGACTCTGTATTTTAGACTTAAATAAAAAAAAATACACTGAGGCATAATATAACTAGTAGGAAAGGTGAGACTGCAAAGCAAAAAAGATGTGACTCATTTAAGTGCTTGAATGAAAGGAGGAATTGACATAGGGTGTTATGGAACAGTTACTGAAGACCACATGAGCTGTGAAAAGAAATAATTTTCTTAAAGGAACAGACAAATAAAGTTGTAAGGACTACTAAGGTTATAGAAACAAGTGAAGGGAAACACTGAAGTAGTTAGAACTATAAGAGGTCCAATAACAGATCTAGCTGTAAAAGTTAATAGCAATTTTTCTAAATGTTCATCTACTTTCTGTTTTTCTTCTGTGTTTTTTTTTACATTGAAAAGAATGTGATATGTGCTATCATTTAATTTAAAATGTTGTCAGTATATCATCATCTGAAATGTATCAACATGCCCCATAAATGAGCCTTGTGTAGGTGTGGGAAGGAGAAGATAAGGTCTTGCCCACCATGCAATATGGTAACACGAGAGACGTTTTAGCAAATTTTATCAGTAATGCAAGCAATTTTCTAGCAATGATGAATATTGCTACACATTGATGATAAGCAGGACATGTGAGAGGATGAAATAAATCCAAAGATGCTAAAGTTATGAGGATGCTATTATAGATGACCAAAGCAAAAATGCTATGAGTGCTGCAGAAAAGATGAACTAGACAGAACTGGGTTTAAGATTACTTGACTAGTTCAAGAAAAAGCTTTAAGATGTATAAGTGAAATAAAATGAGTGGAAGACAGGAATAGTCAGACTCAACTTGTAATTTAAGGCACTGAAATTAGGTGTTAATGCATGGGTGTTTACATATTCACTATATACCTGGAGTTCCTTTTATAGCCAATGGAGAGCTAATCAATACAGTGAACTGAACCTAGAGAACTAATTCAGTTCATCTTAAAATAGGCACTTACAATGAATCACTCTCCAGATTCCACTGACTATAATAGCAACTAGATATCAAGCTTTCAGTTAGATATCTACAAACAGACATCCAGATTTAGGTCTCTTAAGCTGAATCCCACATTAGACATCTACAATGTTGGCACATGTGTCTGGTCACCCAAGGCTTCTCTATAATCAACACAGAAAAATGAGTACTTCTCGGGTGAGATTAATTTGTGTTATTTAAAATATTTATTTCAGGATGAAATTAATTGTGCACTAAAAATACCTGTTTTCTTTATTGACTAAAACCAGTTGGTATCTGGTCAGATGAATCCCCCTTGCCTCCTGCATTGCTACTTAGCTGAGGGAGGCAAGAGGAAAGACAAGAAGCAATAAATCAGATCAGCATAAAAATGTTTAAAGACTGAAGATAATAGAAATTACTTAAGTACATTGCATCATTACATAGCTTCATTAGTAGCATTAATGTGTGTTTGAAAGAAGTGTTCATAAATACATGGGTTTATAACACTATGATTTGTCCAATGTTACCTTGTACACCTATGTTCCTATTCCACTCATGCAAGAAATAATACATTGGAGTTGAAGCACACTGTGGTTTACCCAGGCTTGTTTGGCCTGAAGTAGAGCTTTTAGAGAAATGTTTCTAATCATAATTACCAAGGATGTGACTGAGGAATGGTGCCTGGGAACCCTGAACAAAAATAATGATTGTAGGAAAAAATGAGAAGCAAAAAGCCCTCAGAAACACAGTTTACAGTACATTTTTGATGACCAGGTTTCTAGATAAAACTGAATATGTTCGCATGCCTGTTAGATTTTATTTTACGCTAAGAATTTTCTAACTCTGACTTAAGAGTACATGCAATTCTAAAGGGATCTATAAAACATGTTCCCAGTTTCTTAAAGTGGAGGAATATCAAGCATGAGCCTCTCTTTAAAAATAAAAAAGCATTGCCACTTTCAGGGAGAGGCTGTTAGATATCACTATTCTCATTTTAGCACCTGATTTAGGAATCTAAATATTATTTTCTAGCTCTTTAGGACCAAATTCACAGATGCTGTACAAGTGCCTAAACTCCTTTTGGTTTCACAGGATGAACATTCATCCAAATCATTTGGTGTTAGGAAACTTTGTAGATTTGAGTATTACATGCTGTCACATCTATGTCTATGTTTAAATAATTGTGACTTTCTTGATCCTATCTTCAACTGCTACTAACTCCAGAGTCTCCTGACTTTTCACTGACTACATTTGTAAAGTGACCAAAATACTGCTGAAGCTCTGAACATAATGAACTGCTCAGAGACTTACTTAGTGGAAGCCAAAGCTTCATGGTACTCTTGAACTGAGACAGCGAACTCCCATCTCACCAGTAGTGCAAAATCCTGTAGATATGCTCTGATCGCATCTAAGACATTAACACCTTTTGTATCTTTCCACATTAGAGCTGGAAATAGCTGATGGGCAAAAAGAGTGTATGATGACCCCGTCCCACCCACCCCCCCCAAATATGGAAATTGCACATGCTGCTTGCTAGAACAGTCATTCTGGAGACGACACCAAGCTGTGTGGTGCAGCTGACACACCTGAGGGATGGGATGTCATCCAGAGGGACCTGGACAAGCTCCAGAAGTGGGCCCATGTGAACCTCATGAAGTTCAACAAGGCCAAGTGCAAGGTCCTGCACATGGGTCGGGGCAACCCCCGGTATCAATACAGGCTGGGGGATGAAGGGATTGAGAGCAGCCCTGCAGAGAAGGACTTGGGGGTGCTGGTGGATAAGCCCGGCTGGGCTGGACATGAGCTGGCAATGTGCGCTTGCAGCCCAGAAAGCCAACTGTATCCTGAGCTGCATCAGAAGCAGCGTGGCCAGCAGGTCGAGGGAGGGGATTCTGCCCCTCTGCTCCGCTCTGGTGAGACCCCACCTGCAGTCCTGCGTTCAGCTCTGGGGTCCTCAGCACAGGAAAGACAGGGACCTGTTGGAGTGGGTCCAGAGGAGGGGCACAAAAATGATCAGAGGGATGGAACACCTCTCCTATGAAGACAGGCTGAGAGAGTTGGGGTTGTTCAGCCTGGAGAAGAGAAGGCTCTGGGGAGACCTCACTGCAGCCTTCCAGTACTTAAAGGGGGCTTATAAGAAAGATGGAGACAGACTTTTAGCAGGGCCTGTTGCAATAGGACAAGGGGTAATGGTTTTACACTAAAAAAGAGTAGCTTTAGACTAGATGTAAGGAAGAAATTTTTTACGATGAGGGTGGTGAAACACTGGAACAGGTTGCCCAGAGAGGTGGTCGATGCCCCATCCCTGGAAACATTCAAGGTCAGGTTGGATGGGGCTCTGAGCAACCTGGTCTAGCTGAAGATGTCCCTGCTCATTGCAGGGGGGTTGGACTAAATGACCTTTAAAGGTCCCTTCCAACCCAAACTGTTCTATGATTCTATGGTCCTATAAAACATCTAGTTTTAATTCCTGCTGTAGAACATCTGCAAGAATACACTCAAGCATCACCACTGGGTATTAGGTCTGGTTTCATCCCCTCATTTGCATGAGTAGTTACTTTACATTTATGGGGGAAATAATGAAGTCTTTCTTATTTGCACAAGGTTTTTTTTTCATTTTTTCCTTCACATTCCTCATTCCAAATCAATGTTTATGTCACAACCCCCCACACAGTCTACAGATTAATTTCTGCCTTAAAGACACTGGCATGTAACTCCAAGGGTGTGAATATCAAAGCCAGTGCAATTTCCTTTCTTTGACATTGTTCTTTTCCAAACATCTGCTCCAAAAAGAATATTAATAATGTGCCCAATCTAATGACAATTTTAGAAGACAGACATAATTTCTAGACTAAAAAGCAAATCCATAACAGTATTTCAAGTATATTTTAAAATCGATGTTAGGAATTTAAAAGAAAGAAATTATCTAAGTGGTTTTAAAAATGTTTTATGAGGATTCCCAGCTACTAGCCACCACTGAAATCTGTATATGATACTGGATAGTTCCCTCATCTCCTACATCATGAATTGCAATACTAATTACATATTAACATTAAATTAATTACAATATTAATTAAAATGTAGTTATTATTAAGTCTATGTCATATTGAGGAAACAAGGTTATGCCTAAATGTAACTGCCATGTATTGCACAAGAAAAAAGCAATTTGCATACAGATACTAAAAATATCAATCCAAATAATGCTCAATTAATAACCAATTAAATTAACTATATAGCCTACATTCATCCACTGTTTTATTCTGAGAAAAAAATCTGTTAACCTGCAGTTTTCTCCAAATCATTGCTTTAAATTTCATCTGGTGAGTAAAATCAACTATGGATCAAGCAACTTGTTGATGATACCCAGCAGCAATAAAGAAGCCCTTAACATAGTTCGTGTAATCACCCTTTTTGCATTGTAATCACTCTTTCCCCATAGTACAGAGCAGTGTTTGTGCCCGTTCCAGTAAAAGCCCAATGTAGATGCTCTGGGAAAAGGCTGTGTCTCTCTGGTGACTACATAAGGAGAATTAGGAAGCTAAGCAGCTAGGTGCTTGAAACTGTGTAATGCCTGTAGATTAGAAGGTGTAACTAAACAGAGGTAGAAAACATGATTCATCCTACCTCTAATATAAAAGTACACTATATTTAGCTGATAGACACTGTTCTTTTGGACAACAGGACTCTTGTCATAGTTTTGTAATGATTGATATAGCAACTCACAGGAACATAAGCTAACCTCAGCTTCAGACAGATATCATAGAAGACAGTTCGTCTCCCTAAATGCATGCAGTACAGAAGATAGAAAGCAGTAAATACTTAAAGCAGACAAATGAGACTGGGAAATTGGGAGCATAGAATAAGAAAAAAGAAATAATCTTATTTTACCGTAAACCAAAAATGTCTCCACTTACCTAAACAATGTCAGATGGACGAACTATATCATGGCAAATTATATAGCTCACAAATAGTGCAGCTGTAATAGTATATATGGAGCCTAACAATGATTAAGCATACGAAATGTAACTCAACAGTTCAGAGATCAGTAACAAATAGGCCATAATTCAGTTATGAGTCTGATAAATTTTAAGTCTGCTAAGTCTACCCACCCACCCATTTCATCATGGAGTTAAAAAAATACTTGCCATTAATTGTACTTACTTTGTAGGTACTTTTTTTTTTTTTTGCATTTCTGCGTTATGTATATGCCTCATATTGTAATCATAAACACAGGAAACAAAATACCTTCGTTTGCTTTTTCTTCAAAGGATCAAGTAGACAGTCTTGTTACTTACTCTGTTAAAATACACCCTTTAGCAGGGCTTTATTTAGCAGGGTTCATGAATCAACACATATGGAATCCCTTGTGTGCATGCAGCATCTATGTTAGTCTATACATACAGCATACATACAAGGAGTCTTCACAGCTCAAAGATCAAGAATTCATTTTATTTCCTCTGAGTTGACTGTTGATCAAATATATATCTAACTAATCTCACTGAAAGAAGGATCTGGCCCTCTAAGGGGCACAAAGCTGGATGAGAATCGCAGATCTGCAGGCAGGGGAAATTACCATCTCATGCAACCTAACAACAAAATGCCGGTTTGCAGGGTCAGCAGAAGGAGACAGGCAGCAAAAACTAGTGTGTGGTGGCAGATTGGAAAAGGTAGCCCAGCAGAAGTGAAAGCTTGTCTGGGCACAGACCAAGGGCTCTGGATTCAGGCAATTGCTGAGGCAAGCTGGTGCTCTGCTTCTCAATGCTCCAGTGCTAGCCAGAAGTGCTGGGGCAAAAACCGCTGGGCTGGCCCTACAATCAGCTTCTCTTCCACGTTTTGCACCATTCTCACCATTCCTGTGAGATTCCTGGAAGTGTTGCCTATCTCCTGTTTCTACTGAAATCCCTGCTTACTTTAAAGGGGTTGTTGTGACACCTCAAATCCCTTTAAGTTTGATGGCTTTGGGCTCCTGAGAGAAGAGACACCACATGTAGTTTAGGTATAAAGGGGAAGAGAAAGAGGAAGGGGAAGGGGAAAAAGGACAGGGGGAATGGAGACAAGGAAAAGAATGGAACCTAGGTATAAATCATGAAGCATTTGCCAAGAGTGTGATAAACAACATGGTACATAAAAAAGTCATTAAATTCATGATCTCGAACTTAAAACTTTAAATAAAATTAAATCTTCTGATTTAAACCAGCCACAAGCCAGGAAATTCAGGCTTAAGAATGGGATCCTTTTAAAGTCATTTTATTCTAGCTTGGTTTATCAGTATCCTTACCAGGAGCAAATGTGCCCTCTGCAAATTATACACATCATGAAATCTCAAGCAGTCTTGCCAAGACCTGGTGATAAGTTGCTATAACAGCAGCTTGGGGTTTGAGAAATGCACTTTCCTTCACACTCATGGCACCAGGTGACCTAGTGGTAATGACATCATTAACACATTTCACCTTTTTAAGCTCTCCCGCTGGTGTTTTACTTATACTAGTTTATGGAGGAATCATTTCATTTTGGCGTTTCAAGTCCCTTGTGTTCTTAGTGGTATTTTTAAGCAAATAAACAGAGAAGTGGAAGGAGACCATCCTCTGGGATTTGGGAGGAAACCATCTGATTCCATCAGCAGATTCTGTCTTGTATGAAAAAGAACTTGGGAATTTTTATAGCAGAGTAGATAAGATGATTGCAATTAATCTAATTCAGTTTTCCCTTCAGGAATCAGCAATACCTGCTTTTTAATAAGCAGTTATTAGGTACTTGCCACATTTTCTAACAGATTCTCTAGGCAGATATGTTTGCATTTGTTATGCAAATGTAGGCATGTATATTAAAAAAAGGAATAGTGTCTCAATTCATTATTTGACTGATTCCTTATGGACTCTTCACTCTAGATAGGAAGGCAGAAGGATCTTCTGTTACTGTTGTTCCTATGTCTCTATGTCCTTGTCTATGTACCCTGCTGGGTACTGGTTCATCAGAAAATATTACTAAATGAATTGTTTACCTCTGCTTTTCAAAAGCTATCTTTCCTAAACCTCTCAATTCTTTTTATCGTGTAAATATAAAAGAATTGAAACCCACTATCTTCTATTTAACAATTGTAACTTAATAACATCCTACAACTGAGAATTTTGTTTACAAAAACATTGGTACTTGACAAGTTGCTCCCTACAGCAACAGTATGAAAACAAACCTATTAACTCCTGAAAGTTATTTAACAGAAAAAAAACACAGACCCAAAGTACTGGTAGCACAGCATATAGCAGCAAACAGTACAGTGTATGGGGGCATTTCTGAACCGTATGGGGCCTGATTCTATCTCCATTGACATCAGGTGGACGTTTTCACTGAATTAAAAAATATCAGGCCAAGACTCCCACACTGAAAAAGAGGCTTTCAAATGGGATTTGTGTTGAATATCCAAACAAATCTGAGTATTTGACACCTCTATTATACTCTAAATGCTTGGATACCACAACAATACAAGACAGAACTGGGTTGTCTCAGGAAGAGAAAGAAGTAATTGCTGCCTTCAACTACCTAATGGGAGGTTACACGGAAGGTGGAGCCAGACTCTTCTGGGAGGTTAAACACAAAAAGACAGGAGGCAATGAGCAGGGGTTGCAACAAGGAAAATTCCAAACAGATAGCAGGAAAATTTGTGTCAGTCACGGTAGTCAAACAAAGAAATGTGTTGTCCGGCAAGGCTGTGGAATCTCCATCCCTGAAGACATTCAAACCTTGGCTGCGTACAACCCTGATCAACCTGTTCTGACCTAGAATTTGGCCCTCCTCTGAGTGGAGGATTTGGACCAGATGTTCTCCACGAGAAAGGGGAAGGGGAAGGGAATCTCTGTTCAATTTTGCATGTTCAGTCCTCAGACAGTACATTCCTAGACCGTAAAGAGACAGTGACACATCATTCTGTGATTTATTTTTGTTCAGAATATGATTTGCATCTGCTAGGAAAGTACTGGGCCAGTATACAGCTGTTACTTTTTTTTTTAATGTTATACTAAGTCTAACTGTAAACTCATGTTAAGAAGCCCTTGTTGGAAGTCAAGCAGGCACAGGTTAGAAAGACAATACAGTGGATGTTTGAAAAGCTTTCTCCTTCAAGTCACTCATGTGACTTGTACCATGTGTGAAAACAGTACAACTGCAGTTCAACAAAAAAATGCTAATAAAATGGGGTTTGAAAATTGTTTGTTGTAGCTAGTAAAATTAAATGTACCCTGTGATTGTCCACACCAATCGTCTCTGCTTAGGCTTTGTCTTTTTATTGTTTTTTCACAGTACTGGGAAAGTAGCAGCAGCATGATCAAGTCCACATCAAGGGAATGAAAACAAGGATTCTATTTATGGAATGACTGTGGTCCTCAAGTCTGAATTTAGAAGATATTAAGTCTATTCAGGCCAATTCTTCACATGGCATAACCTTGTGTAGGCCTAGCTGAATCTAAACGGTGTTACACCAATTCGTGCCTGCCCAGGATCTGGATTTACTGCACTGTAAGATTACTAAGTACAATTCCCAATGTTCTTGCTGCAGAAGCTGGCTGGGGCCCAAGAATGCACAGGTTACAGGTACACCAACCAGCCACTGTATGGCATGGACATATGGCACATCCATTACTGTGGCGATTTTGTTCCCATACTGCTTTTAATCTCTGTTACTTCATGGCAAATATGAGATGTTCTGTACCTCAATCACCAAGCAAGTTACTTCCTTCGTGGCTGAAGTAGAGGCAGACGTCCCAGACTAGCTCCTTGCAAGTTGATCCTTAAGCTACTTGCTGGCCACTTGGTCATTAATCCATACCTTACTTTTCAGGTTCAGTCTGGGGAAAGAGATCAGAAATACCTGCACAGACTGGAAAATAAAACAACTCCTTGGTCTCAAGCTTACCAAAATGACCAAACATATTTCACAGACTTAAAAGTCTTGTTCCCATCACACCAAATGCCATCACACCTCTTGAGACAACGACCTGCCAAGTTTCATTGTTCAGACTACATGCCATTTGATGCACGATTCACAGCTCTCCGTACCTCAGAACTGTATCTTCCCTGGGATTTTTAATTTTACTAACTTAGCACAAGTAGTAACAAACAGGATCTTCAGCTACAAACAAGAACATTAATTCTCCTATGCAATGATGGACTGCTTTTAGGAGAAGCCTTTTGTAATCCAACTAAGAACAGCAGTCAAATAAGATCTTTGATTGCTACAAATACTGCATTTTTTGTGCTGTAGCAAAGTGTACCTCCATCATTTACCTCTCCACCTGCCTACCACACTGAAGCCAGTCCCTTAGCAGGAGGATGCTAGCTGTGTTTCTGATCCCTCACAATTCTCTGCATACAGTGGACATTCCAGAAGTCTTCACAAGACACAGGAGTCTTTCCATTAACTGTGGTATGTTCAGTCCCCCGGGATGATCCTGACATCTCAGGAGACATCTCAAGTATGAAAGTATAGGAAAATTGTTCTTACTACAATTACTTTTTAACCAGAAAGGGAAATGTCCTGCCTGGCTGACTTTTCATAGAGCATCACCTATAGTTTGAGAGTTTAAGTGCCCAGGATATGGGACCATGCTTTTGTATTTCACGAACATTGCGAAGTTAGAGATTTTATTTAAAAGAACTTAATTTAAAAGAAAAATAGTAAATGGCACATCATGTAATTGCTATTTATTTTCATAAACATGAGGTATTTCAAAGTGCTATAAGACGCAGCACTAAATGTACATCGTTGGAAGAAATTAAACACAGAACTTTGCAGTTACCCAGTTCTATGCACCAAACATTAACAAATACATTAACTGGAAGAAACAGGCTAGGAAAAGGCATATATAGTAAATTTCTTTACAAAAGTTTCTTAGTTCAAAAAAGTGATAAAGTAATATCTACTCAAAACTTTCACAACTCATTTTCATACGAAAATATAAGTATCAAATTTAGTTATGTATCAGCATCATACTAAAGTATACAGGCAATGTAAGAATTAGTACAGTACATAACAGAGATTAACAATATATTTGTATACAAAAACATGCTCCTCAAACATTGAGGTATTACAGTACTTAGGTATGAACTTCCAGTCTAATACTGGTAGCAAAAGCCACCTCTCATAACCCAAGACATGTACAAAAGGCAAGTGTGTAGATGGTATTTACAGAAAATTCCCACAGGGGTACAAATGCCAACCCCTAAAGTAACATCTGTTAGAACATAAGCACCATAAAACTTAGGAATGAACGTTTTAAAACTCAACTAGATGTCATCAGCAGCTCCAAATGCTCACAACAATTTAAAAAAAAAAAAAATCCCCACCATCTACAGTTCTTAAGAAGAAAAACAAAGGCAGTCCATTGTTGTTTGGTAGTCTTGCAATAAACTCCTTGCAAGAACATCCATTTGCTCCGTACCCGGATAATATAGTTTGTTGATTACTTCAGGGACTGGATTGAAAGTAAAACCAACATTCTTAACGTCAAAAACACAATTTTTTTTAAAGAATCAAAAATGTGCAAAGTGGCAATGACTGTCCTGGTCAGCCAAAACAAAACAAAACAAAACAAAGTTTAGCAAGTCCGCTTGTATTCTATTTTCTTTAGCAATTGTTGTTGTCTGGCTTGCAATTTTTCCTTTTCTAGCAATAACTTCTGCTCCTCTGCCTGAAGGGAATGAACATATTCAGTGGCTTTTTTCAAGATCACAACTTTTGCAGCTTTCTCATTTTTAACCAGTTCTGGAACATGGTCCCTTAGTGTTAGGAAACTTGACCGTAGATCATTACGCCGTTGACGCTCCAGGATATTATGGTTACGTCGACGTTCGCTATCCTCTGAATCAGAGTTTCGAGGACTTGAACTCTTAGGCTTTGGCTGGATCGTGGGTTTTACTGGACGGGGCACCTCGGTTTTTAACTTTTTCTGCGGCGGAGCATCTTCACTCTCCATGTATGGAGAAGGAGCGGCATAATTATGCTGCTGGTGAATTGGTGCGCAACGCTTTAAAATCAGTTCATTCTGCTGTGTCCTGACCGATGGAAAAGTGGTATTTTTAGGACGCACTGTAATAGTAAGGGTGGTAACAGCCTTGTTGGAGGAGGAGCGTCTTTTCTCCACAGTCACAACATCTATTTCTTCTTCTTCATCCTCTTCCTCCTCATCCTCGTCATCTTTTGGTAACAGACAATGGAAAATAAAACAGACGTTATTCTCACAGAAAATACTCTGAACAAGTATCAACCCAGATGCGTTTATTGACAACACTATGTAGAGTAAAAGCTGCAATGAAATAACTGATGGCGAAAACAGGGTGTGCCCACCATCTGTAGCCAGATATAGATCTGGAAAACTGTGTAATATACATGAAATGACTGAAGAACAGTGATTTCTGAAAGTTTAATAAGTTTAATGAGTTGTGTTTTTTTAAAACACTTGTAATTTTCAATCGAAGTGGGGCTACCACCCACATAATGGCAGGGGCAGGAAAGAGTTTTTAGACGGAATGTATGTATTTTGAACGGAATCATAGAGCTGCCGTACAAAAGGCATGCACAGTGTCACAACACAGCCCTTGCTCGGCAGAAAAGCAGCCGGAAAACGAAACAATCGCTGGGTTTGTTCTAAGGCAGAAGGTGAAGCTGCTCCAGCCGGGGTCCCTTTAAGCCGGCGCTTGGTGCCCTGCCAAGAAGACAGCTGTTGGAAGTGCTTCCTCACCCAAAGCTGTCAAACCAGACATTAAAGGGACAGCGGACTTTGAAACCCGGGACGGATCACCGACTTTACGGCGACGGTCATACGGACCAGCTCATCTACACAGGCCAAACCCCGTTTCAGCCCAAGCGGACTTGGCGGCGGGCACGGACCGGAGATGTTCCGGGGCATTTTCGGCTCTGTCAGTGCAAGCGCTGCTCTGAGGGCTCACCAGCCCGCTCCAGCCTTCCCAAATCACGCCTACGAGCGCACACGGCCGTCCCCCGCGAAGCCCGTCCCCAGGGTGGCAGTGGCAGCCCGCTCTGCCCAGCAGCACACCCCCCCC
>NW_010972653.1:2534312-2536456 GCF_000737465.1 Haliaeetus leucocephalus
GGCGGGGCGGCGGCGGCGGGCGGCTTGCCCTGCAGCTTCTCGCTGACCGCCCGCTCCAGCTTCTCGCGGGCGGAGAAGCCGCTCCACATGCAGTCCTGGATGATGATGGAGTTGAGGTTGTTGGTCACGCCGAGGCCCGTCTCGAAGAAGTCCCCGCCGTCCGAGCCGCCCCACAGGTCGGCCTCGGGGGGCAGCAGGAGCAGCTCCGACGCCCAGTCCAGGGGGTCGGCGGGGCGGCAGCCCCCCAAGGCCGCCCCTCCCCACGGCACCGGGGCCCCCCCCGGGGGGTGCTCCTGGAGCCCGGCCCGGCTGGGAGACAGGGGAGGGGTGGGCAGCAACTCAAACTTTTTCCAGATGTCCTCCCCGGGGGGAGCGGAGTCCGGCCCGCACAAATAAAAATCATCTTCGTCCGGGTAGAAGCAGGGCTGCAAAGAGTCGAACTCGAGGTCTGGGTTTTTACTGACCATTCCTGGCATTACGGGGCTCTTCTCGCTGATCCCTGGGTCGGGCGATGGTTTTAGAGACAGGTTTTATGGGTAGTTCCACCAAGAGGAAGAAGAGAGGTTCTCCCAAGACCTGAAACTAAACCAAAAATAATAAAAAAAAAACAACCACAATTAAAACACGAAGAAACAAACAAGACACGAATGTGACTGTGACTCCCTTCCTCTTAACCGAAGAAAAAAAAAAATAATCCCATCATCAACAGCAAGAAAGAGGGAGCCTTTCGCAAGTTGAGAAGAAAATGCATCTCACACACCTTTCCTCCCGACTCAAGATATTCAAAGAAAAGCGATCAGGTAGTGCTCCCACACGCAAAGCTTTCCGCCTTCCCCGGCGCTCCGTGAGGACACAAAACCAGCCGGCACGGTACAGCAAGGATGCAAAGCACCTCAGTGCTTTTGCACATAGCACTCGCCTGCTCTCCCCAAACTGCTTCAAACGCTCAAAACAGCAGAGTAACTGTAGACAGATGCAAGGCTTTGATACCGTAATCTCTCCAGAAAGCCCTCTTAATATGCCAGCAAAAGTAGAGGAAGTTTACTCCTTTTGTCATCTGCGGAGCAGTGCAAAGGGGAGAGAGAAGGATGCAAAAAAGGGGGCGGAGGGGCTCTTTGCAACTTCGCAAATCGCCAGTTCATTCACTCAAAGCGAGCCAGAGAAATCCGCACAAAACACACAAGGGGGGTGGGGGAGGAGGAGGAGGAGGAGGAGGAGGGGAAATCCAGCAGCAACAGAAATTATCAACCTTATGTAATAATCTCTCGCACAAAAATGCATTAAAACCACCCCGGCGCCACCAACAAAGCCTCCTGATTTGCCAAGAAGGTGAGGGAAGTTTTTCTCCCCCTTTTTCCAGTTTAAGACGAGAGCAACGGAGAGGTTGCAAGGACAACAACTTTGCGCATTTTGCCACTTCCCGCGATCAAACCTCCTGCAAACACACCAGCTTTCCAGCCCTCTCACCTCCGGAAAACGCACGCTGCTGCCCTTACCTCGGCCGGACCCCCCACTCACTAGCCACGACCAGTCAACCACAGCCCCATTCCTCCTCCGAGACCTCAGTTGCATCAGACATTAAAAAAAAAAAAAAGACTTTAAGTTCAAAAAGGACATTCAGCGTCTCCCTTCAGCTCGTTTAAGGTAACGCAAAGGGAAACCGTTCTGCTGGGTTCACAACAGCTGACGCTGAAACGGAGACCGAAAGGGGGAAAAAAAATCCATTAAAAGCCTTATGATGAAATGCAAAGAAACGAGCCCGGCTCAGCTGCTCTCCCCCTGCCCCGCCCCCTGATCACTTCCAGTATTGTACATTTTTCTACTCGTGAAATACATTAAACCGTTTAAAATGCAAAGCAGTAAAGAGGCACCTACAAAACACAGGCGATCTCAATGCGACAGCTCCAAACCAAAACAAAAATATCCTCCAGGATTTTCTTCTGCTCAATGAAAAACCCATTCACGCACTGCAATGCCCCTGCGCTTCCCTTCCCATCCTCCCTAGTTTAGCAACTCAAATGCGATGTGGAATTGTATTTATTTGATTGGGTTTTTGTCCTGCAGCCCAGACCCTGCAGCTTCCTCTTCTTACCTCCTTGGTGATGGTGGTGGGTGTTGCAAGGGGGAGGAGTGGCGGGGGGGGG
>NW_010972653.1:2536466-2536850 GCF_000737465.1 Haliaeetus leucocephalus
GGGGGGGGGGAAGGGGAAAGAAAAAAAAGGGGGGAAAAAAAAAAAAAGCAGATGATCTTGTATGTTGCACTTTACTGAGCGCCAGCCCGCCCGGCCCCCGCGGCCGGCCCAAGCCTCCGCATTCACCCTTTGCTTGCAGACAGATGACTGTCACTGGCTGGCTTTGAAGCTGCTGGATATTATTAACCCCCCAAAAAGGCATTAAAAAAAAAAAGCAAGGGGGCAAAAAAAAAAAAAAAAAAAAAGCTGACACACCCGGGGAGGGCAGCATTAAAAAAAAAAAAAAAAAAGAGAGAAAAGCGAGAGCAGCCTAACCCCACCTCCCTCATTTCCATACAAGCAGGGAGGTGCCTGGCATTTGGCGCCAAAAGCCCCATTCGCTCT
>NW_010972653.1:2537419-2736195 GCF_000737465.1 Haliaeetus leucocephalus
CCGGTTGGGTTGGCTGGCCAAGGGCGACGGCTGCTTTGAATGGCCGCAGCCGAGGCAGTGGGCTTCTGCCAGGCTCTTGGCTCCCCCAGCTCGCTCCTGCTTACCTTTCCCCTCCGCGCAGGGGTGGCTGGTCGCGGTTCCGCCGAGGAGCCTTCGTTTGGCCCTGGCTGCGCGGAGAGCGAATCCTCTGTAGCGGAGCTCCCGAGCGGGCAGGACCCAAGCAGGGGGTGCTGAAGGTGACTTCTAGATCCCCCGCTATGGGTTACAGCGTGGCGGGGAGGTAGCAGCTGGCTGGAGTCATGAAGCGCCATGAAGCGGAGGAGCGCTGGATCGGCTCCTGCCGGGGTTTCAGCCAGCCCCCGTGGCAGCAAGCTGGTGAGATGTTTGAGGTCAGGCTTGCCCCAGCTTTTGTGATTTGGCCTCCATTCCTCTAATGCACTTTGGATTCAAGACAGGGGAATTCATTGATTAGCTAATGCGTGCTCGGTACTTTGAAGATGTGAAGTCTTACGAAAGCGCCGAGCTTTATTAATTTCTGTTTGGATGATTTGGCTGGACGAAAAAGGTGTAGGTGGTTGGGATTTTTCTCCCCTCACATTTCAGTAGCCTTGAACAGGTTGCAGCTTGCGGGGAGACATGAACAGTTAGTATGTGTCTCACCAAATGTGTGAACAATTTATTTATACTCGTCAACTGAGGACCTTCCTCAATTCAAGTAATTACGTACGATTTGTTCCTTAAAGTAATTATTTTTGTCTTCTACATTTCCTTTAATGTTTTCATGTGTGCAGCTACTGATATGTCCCTACCTTAGAGATGGACATGGGCTGCTATCTGATTTATTGTTAATTCATTATAAATTCTCGCCTAGATTCTCTCAGCAGCCTTTTTAAATTTTCCTTTTTTTTTTCATACATATGTGTGTGGGAATAAAGCTATCAACTTCTAGGAAGGTTCTGCTGTGGTGTCTGATATCTTTCGTAGTACCCTGGATGAGAACATCAATGAGGGCTAATGCTCAAGACAAATCCTTTAAAGTAACTTTCATTGTCGAAAAACCCCCAACCAAACAAAACCCAAAAACCTCACCAAACAGGAAATGGAAAGCAGTACGCTGAGAAACATTGCCGTTTATGAGCACTAACTCTGTTTAGGTAAAAAGGCTTGTTAAAACCCCAGATCTGTTGCTTTGTCTTGTACAGTTGAGAAAGACATGGAAAACATTGTGCAAAGCTTTGGAAGGACTGCACAAATCTTTGTGATGTTTTGGCTGACGCTTACTTTGGGCTATTTTATCAACATTTACTTTTTTTCTCTGATCCCTTCTGTCCCTGAAACAGCATGTATCAAGAAGCCTTGAGGCAAATGGAAACCTGAAATTACTTGTAGTTACTGTGAATTTATTGTTGCGTCATTTCACCAAAAAAAAACTTGGGAATTAAGATGTGCTGATACTAGAACTGGGTCCCAGTATAGACCAGTTGTGTAGCAGTATTTCAAGGCATTGTAAGATTTCACTACCTGACAAAGTAGAAAAAGATGTACAAAAAAGTGTATAAAAGGCTAAAATATACTTTTGCTTATACAGTGGTAAGAATCTAAGTAGATCCTGTGGTCTTTAATTTGGCCTAACAAGGAGCCTGACAAAGCACTGTGCTGAGACCTTGAACATACACACCTGGGCATAATACATGGGTAAATTACTAGTGTTCAGGACTACTGAACATTTTCCCTTTTGTCATTATTGATTCATTAAGGAATGCTGTGTAAGGCAAATTTCTCTGGCCACGCGTACCTCTCTTTCACCCTTACAGCCTGCAACTACCAAGAAGATCAAAAGAAACAGGACAGTATTACCTGATAGGCGTGCAGTTGCCTTCCTCAGAGGTACCCAAACGTTAGTACGTTTCTGAGTTTTCTTTACTAGTCAGAAGTAATGTATATACTCTCATGACTCCATGTTAAATTGTAAAAAGGTTTTATAAAGGGTTTCCTTAATCGAGGGGGAGGTGTGTGTTCTGAGGGCACTTGGCAAAAGCATGACAGAATTGGAATGATTTATCCCTGTTCTGTCTCAAACCAGCAGAAATGACGTGAAACTTTCTGTGTAGGACTAGAAAGGACATAAGTATGAACACTCAGACCTAGGATTTTTATTTTTATTTTCTTAAACAAGGACCTGATACACTACCTGTTAGATAGCAGTAGTAACATTTTCAGGTGGATTAAGTATTTGGAGGTAGCTATTAAATTTAACATAACAGTTACAAAAGCTGCCAGATTTAGAGCAGCAGATTTATTCCTGCATACCTTCAGTAAACTTGCTAGGGAGTTGTACTGATCCCTGCTGTGTGGCTGCTCAGTGTGTGTCATTGAAAATATTTCTCTTGACACTCTCCCTGAAGGTAGAGTCTGGTATTACTTTTGCCCTCATTCAGGTGAGACAAGGTAAGGGGCTTGCCCCAGTGTCACATTCGGAAATTGATTTCCCTAATATGCTGATTGTAACAGTCTGAGGTAGCAATTGCTTTCCCACAAGGTCTTGAAGAGTGCATCATCATCATCCATTAAGATGAAAAAATAGCGCAGCTTCTCAAAGACATTGGATGTCACCTCTGCAAAGAACGCTATCGTCAGTGCTACATTTGCGTTGTTCTTGTGACATGAAAACTCTCAAATACCAGCCATAATACCTGGTGCTTGTATAATGTTTCACATGACCAAGACATGGTACAAACACAGACATTGAAACACTTGAGTTATTTAACTTACAGTCACCGCAGAGGTCACGAGCCAATCTCACCTGTGCATTCAGAAGCATTTTAAGGAGTACCTAGTAATCAGAGAACTAATTCTGTTTAATTAAAACTAATTTTGAGGTCATATTGTTCATAAAGAATACTCTGATAATAGAATATCACTCTGGCTGCTAAGAACAGAGGAGATACTGGATTTAACTGGGTAACTGTGGCTGAATGCTCCACCTTTAAGTGTTCCTAGATATATCAGAAACCATCTTTCAACAGTTAGTGAAAAGAAAAAGAGCCTTCTTCCTTCTGTGCTTTTTGTGTACATTTGGTTTCTTCAAAAGCGGTTGGTCAGACCAGCGTTTGTGTACTAGTCTTCTCCCTCAGCTTCCTTTCTAGCTGCTCAGAGAGCATTGGAAGATTTTCATTAAAACAAGAAGGACTAGAAATGTATTTTTTAGATTTGGCAGAAGCTCATAGCAGTTGCTCAGGAAAACATCCTACTTGCAACAGATTTTTCAAACCCTATATATGGCTAGATAAACATCTAAGCATTTGGTATCTTACAGTTGTATTCTAAAGCAAAACAAAACAAAACAAAATGAACTTCAGAAAGTTACAGATAAGACCACTAAGTAAAATGTAATAGAAACGAGGAGTTTTGAGAGCCTGGTTTCTGATGACTCTCTTTTATGAGAATTCTTGATGTCTAATTAAGAACGAGCTTATTATCTTTTCTTGGTTGAAATATTAATCGGATCTCTTTTCTCTCTCCAGTTTCCAATTTTAAAGAAAACTGTAAGAGTTTTAAGACTTTTTTTAGACCTTTCCCCTCAGTAAATTTGGTTGAAACTGCCTAGTGAGTTCAAAATCCATGTCAGGGAATGACAGACTGATAACTCTGTTGAATGTGCTTTCTTCCCTCAGGAAACTAGGGCAAGAGGAAATCAAGTACCTGAATTTAAAAATTATCAATTTATTAAATTTCAGCATTCACGTATTTTCTTTGTGCACAAAAAATGATTATAGAGAAAAATACCTCACTGCTCCTCTTAGGCTGCCATAAGAAACATTATTAATACAAAATCAGTGGATAAATTCACTTTTACAATATTGTAACCCCCACACATTATTACAGTAATTACTTCCTCCTAAATGTATACATAGTGCATGAAAATATATCCTAATTGTAAAATCACTTACAAGCATTTATCATTTTTGCAAGTATTCCTTTATGAGTAGGAAGGTATAACTTTTCTAAATTTAATCGTTACAGAAGTGTCTGCTGCTTAGTGACAGACAGCATCAGTGACATGACAGTAGAGTCGGGTTGTTCTTGTGTTATATGCCTGTTTTTATAAATACCTGTGACACAATGAACACATTTGATACACACATGCATTTCAGGACAACAGCTGTGGTAAAATATTTTTTCCGTAACAGATGAGTAGGCCAGTTAAAAATGGCTTGATGGTACATAATTAGAGCAATGATAAACTTGTTTTTTGTTAGAATAATCTGTTAACTTTTGCAAAAAGTTAACAAAAGTAGATCAGGACAGTTGCTTCTTTTTCACTTTTTTTTTTTTTTTAATTATGTTGAATGCAATTCCTGTTCAGCACGCTGAGACACTAATCTGCATTACCATGCTGCAAATAAGCAGTAACTGTCATCTACTAGTAATTCTGAAGATATCAACGATGCAAATTTATACTGTGTCCTTCAACCACAGCAAAAATGGTAGACCTCTTGCAGGGGTGGATGTCTTTATAAAATAATCTCATAACAGTTCTTCAGTTTTTCTTTGAAAGTCAAGGGTTTGAGCCTATTCAGTCAATACCCACTCCACGGCCTGTTAAAGCTAGGGAAAAACTCTTCGGAACATTAATTTAATGAACCCCAGGAGAGTCATCTTTATATTTTGCAGTTCATAAGCATGGAGAGAATGACACTGAAAGGCAGCTTCCTGCTTCTCTTGACCCGCTGCAGGTAATAGGCAGGTGGGAAGAGGACTGCTGAGGTCTGACGGCTTCATCAGGGAAGTTTTTCCCCTCACAGTGGTCCATGGTAATGCCACAATGCCACTTCATCAGGAAGGCTTGTTGATCTCCATTAGTTTAATTCTCTGAAAAGCTTAGTTTAGTTAAAATCTTCTTAATGCCACAGCAAGAAAGATGGGGCAGTGAACACTTGAAGGTCTTCGGGGCTGTTCACACAGCTTGTAAAATGGGCTACTTACATAGTTTGCCCCTGATTCTTACCCAGTTCCTCTTCTACCTGCCACCCTCTGCTTTGTCATCATATATTCAATCATTTAGTGGTTTGAAGCATTACAACATTTTATGTTTGTATGTGCTTAAATGTTTTAACTTTTTTTGAGCAATTAGCCATTTGCGCATTTTTAAGCAAGCTCACTTTACTGACTGTTTTTGAAACTTTAGCTCAAAATATTTCGCTGGTTGCAAAGCCTTTTAATGAATTCATTATCATGAAATATTTTACTAGATAATTCACCGAGACAAATGTGAAATGTGCATTTGGGAAGGTAAAATTATAACCAGTCACATAAACCTGTCTTCATTAGCTCCCTTTCAAACATCTCCAAATGTTACCAGTAGAGAAAGACATCCTCGGAGAGTGGTTTGAAGCGTGAATTCTTTAGTTTTCAATTGGAATCTGCTTTATGTTTGAGAGGAAGGCTTTCATTTCCTGCATCTGAGATTCATTTTTAAATGCAAGCTAACAGGAAGATTAGCCTTTAAGGACTATTAGTGACTGGCCAGAATGGTGTTGGTGACTAGAACATAAAAGGGAAAAAAAAGAAAAATACAGATTTAAGTGAGTGAATGAGGGGACGCATCAAACTATATTCTCAGCTGGTGTCAATTGGTATGGCTTCCTTCCATTGGGACTGTGCCAGATGAGACCAGCAACAGATCTGTCCTGTCGTGATTCCAACTTCAGTCCTGGGCCACAACTTGAAAGTAGTTTTCTGGATTGTTTAGTTTGTTCTTATTTTACATGCAACAGATAAAGCCTTTACTGATAACCCGTGGGACATTCTTCAAAGCTTTGCCATAAAAACTGTTAACAGCAAAGGAAACGCTTAACACTTATTGCAGTAATGAACATATCTTCAGACACATTAAAGGCCTTTATGGAGTTTTGATGGTTTTATTATTATTGCCATACCTGCTTTAGTAAACCAGCATGTCAAAGTTTTGTTTATTTATGTGTCACAGAAATTACTGATGTATCTCTGGCTGTAAGCAGAAATGTATGAAGGGCTGTGCCACAATCTTTGGAAGTCTTACCATTTCCTTCTTCTTCTGCATGCCTTTCATAGTCTCCCAGAGCGAGCCGGCTGTTTCCTTAATGTCACGGGGGCTAATTCTCATGGGCTTCTGTGAAACTCTCAGCCCCCTTGCCAAATCATGGACACCTGAGCCTTGAAGAAGGTGTTCATCTCCTGGTAAAACAAATGATTGCTAGAGATGAGAAACCAGACTCAACAGACCCAGGTTTGCCTCTGTTTTGGCAACTCCTACAATCTATTCATATTTTAACGTAGTCATATGTTTGTCCAGGCAAATGCAAGAAGGTTTCATATGAACCACAGTCTGTAAGTCAGAAAATTGCTTTGAGGTGAGCCATGATCAATAGGAGGCTGAAAGACGTATCTTGTTCTGATCATTGTACATAATTATTGTAAAATTGTTTGACAGATTACCAGACTTTCAGAAGTAGAGCGCTTTAGAAGCAAGTGCCACGACAGATGTTGTTTATGAATTTGATTTTTTTTGTTTTCAATGAATAATAAATCATTTATTGTACCAATCATATTTAACATTGCATTCCTGTTGCTTGCAGCGTTCTGCTTTGAATGTTTTAGGGCTCATCAGCATTGTAACTTTGGCCTTGGCTGTCCATGTGTCTTAAGAATTTTATATTGCTACATATTGCTGAAGTATCTGAACACATACTGTAAGATCTAGACCTGTCAACTTCCCTCTAAACCTGTCTCTCATGGCATTACAAAGGCAGTTCTGCTGCCTCGCTCCTCAGTACCTAAAGTGACAGGGAAAAAAGAGAGAAAACCTGAACAAGAAGCATCCAGTATGTGGCAAGCCAAAGTGCAGTCTGAAAAAAGACAGTACAAGACAGGAGACAGGACAGCATGTTAGTCTTTTAGCCACCCAGAAGAAGGTATGAATGAGAGAAGAAAAAGTTGCATGCAGTTTTGGCTGAATGATATTATAAAGCATCATAACAAACCAATTTTCTTTTAAAACCGCTCACTTGTTTTGGTTTTGTCAAAATGAATGATTTGGTGGTCTTTAATGACTTTTGATTTGGGTAACTTGAAATGTCAAGGCAGAAGAAGCAGTTAAAGACAGAATGTCCTTGCACCCCTTTATTAAAGGAGTTCTAAAATGTTGCTATTTAACTTTGAGCTGAGGAAAATGAAAAACATATATTTAGTGGTTTTTCCACTATTATACAAGTATATCCTTGATTTTTTACTGTTTGTTAATTTCTCTTTTGATCATGTATAGGAGGGACTTCATTGTCTTACTGTTAACTGAAATATCCAAAACTTTAATCCTGGTTTGGTAGTGCACAGCTATGTTCATGTGATCAGACTTTACATGTTAAAAGTTTTTTCACCAGTGATCTAATATTTATGAGCCATTACAGTACTGACGTTTAGCTAGAGGTTTTCTGTACTGATAATGCATATATTTGTTTTCCAGTGACATAATTTCATTGCTAAGAACAATTTATGTTTAACAGAACTGAAATGTTCTTGATATCCACAAATGTAATTCTGTGTAATATCAAAGTTTACAATAGATGGGCCACATTAGCAAAAGAATACAGAAATGTACGTTACTTCAAAAGAGATGAAATCTGTATGAAAGGAAGAAAATAGTGGTGAAAATTTATTATGTTTTGTTTCTATCCTGACATTACCCAAGTCTTCTAACAACAATTTTCATTGCATCAGTTCCAGAGTGCTAAATATGTAGCATTTTGGCAAGATCATTGCCTCAAACATACCAGTACTGTGCTGGCATTCCCGCTCCTTTGACTTGTATTCTGGGTGCAGGCAGCTAGATCAGCACTAATTAGTGCAGAAAATCACATTCGTGTGCCAGGGTTTCAGACTGCTGGTAAAGACTTGTTCTTGGCAGGATAGCAGTACAGATGCAAGGTTGGAAGGCATCCTCCTTCCAGTGTGTCATGTTGTTGAGGACTAGTTTTCTGCCTACTCTGGAAAAAATATTACTGAAATGATTCGTTTGTAAGCAATTAAGAAGACACCATGCTTTGGTAGTTTAATGTACTTACAAGAAGTAGCAACAAAGTGAATATAGGTGAACATACCAGTGGGAGAAGAGTATTGTATTTATATAGAAGCATGTATCTGTGTGTATGTTGATGTACACATATGTATGTGTATGTGTGTGTGTATAGGTGTGTTTTTATACTCCAACTTCCCCTTACTTAGTAAATGTTTAAAACCATTTATCTCTTTCAAAAATGAAAAAAAAAAAGGCATTGAATCCTTGTCTATACTGTTTTTCTTTTTTACAGGACGATCTGCAGTGTTATTTTAGTTAGCTGCTCTTACAGAGAATTTAGAATATGTCTACGTGGGGCAGTAGGGCATGGAGACTGTCCCCAGCACACCTAGGCTGGGCTGATAAATCTAGGAAGCACATTGCACTGTTGATAGCTCAAGTACTAAAAGATATATAAACTGTATTTGCCTGGACCAGTGCTCAGGACAGTAAGTTTTGTCCCTTCGCAAGGCTAATAACTTGGGCTCAGCATCATTTTGGAACTGCTGTAGTGTGTTTCATTCTGGCGCTAGCTTAACCAATGCCAGCCAGGCAACTGCATCATGCGCCAGTGTGCTGTGTGGGTGCACCATGTGGTAAACAGGGATAGTGTTTGTCTTAAGCTGTTAAAAGAAAATAAATATTTCATCTTGCTCACTGTATATTTTATTTTTCTTATTAATCTTCATACTCACCTTTCAGACCTATGAATTTGTTGAATAGTATGCAGCAGAGTTGGACTGATGGTAGATGATGATAATTCTAAGGTAGGATGAAATGTAGTATGGAAGAGTGTGTCCTAAGGTTTTGATTCTAGTTTTAGTTTAACTTTTGACCTGTAGCGGATCATGGGCAAAGTCATGTTAACTTTCATGTTAACTTTCAGTTTTCCTCACTTGTAAAACGGAACTAATGATGCTTAGCACCTCTGTGAAGTGTTTTGAGAACTTCAGCAGAATTGAATGTTGCTAATTAAGCTAGTAAAAACCAGCTAGATTTTTGGTTTGTAGTATGTTTCTACTAATGTGATGGGGGAACAATACTGTGCAATGAAGGTAGAATTGCTCTGCTACATAGAAAGTAGGGCCAAACACTGGAATGAAACATAGGAATTCATTTCACCTTCAGGGATGGCTACAGTGCAGACATGCACATCTGAGGTAGTCATTATAGGCTGCCTTTCTAGTCAGTGGAGAACACTTGCCACAATCCATTTGACTTTCTTTAGATGTCTGCTTTAAGGTGAGATGAATAATGCCTTATGAATAATGCTTATTATATAATTTAATCTTACCTCCTGCCATAGAGGTACTTCCAGCTGCTCTGTATTGGTTGTGGTTGCTTTTGTTTGACTAAAGCACCACTTTCATAAAGTCCTTTTTTAAGACTAATTTGGACAAGCAATCCAAACCTGTAGCAGTCATACTATTTATTTTTCCCTTTCCTTCCCACCCATATCTTATGTTAACCTTCAAAAATAGTTAATGAAGCATATAAATAGCAGTTGAAACCGCTTCTCATAGAATATCATCATGTTTGAAAATAAGTGCTGAGTGTTGGTCAGCAACTGCTGTCAAAAATGAAAGGTAAATTTGGCATGCAGCATGAAACGCTGAAGTGGTGATTAGTCTTTTGACAAATAGATGAGTCTGGCTTGGCCAGCTGTCAGGATGGTTGTATACACATTTCGCTATATTATTCTGATTGCGCTACTTTTGGATTTGAACTGAAGTCAGGATAATTACATAGAAAGATGTGTCACTGTTTAACAAGGTTACAAAAATGTGTGCTCTGTTTCTGCACCTCCTTCTGAGATGCAATGGCATTTCTACCTGGTCTGTGAATTGTGCCGTTGCAGTCATTTACTTGTTTGTTGTAATGTGAACAGAAGGTTTTTCAATATATTTGCAAAAATATATGTTTCGACCTCCTTGGAACTGAGATATTATTATATACAGAGAGTAACTACATGTTAGGACTGTGTTATTTGTGCAAGCTTGTTCTCATGAAATTATTGAGAGAGTGTTGTGTATTATTATGTGTATCATATACACATAAATGCGGGCATTTTTTCTTGGAGCTGGCTTGGGAATCTCAGCTAAAAATAAAGGTGGATAATGAAATGTGATGTATGTGTGCATTCCTTGTCCCATTATGCTGATAGCCCTGTATCTGGCATTTTGGAGAAAATATGAAAAGATAATGAGTAAGCCTTTGTGTATATCCCATGGATCAGAGAAGAAAAGAGGCTCTTCTGAGACTTGCATGTCGTTAGCGGTGAATATTGGAAAACCCCCCTCTGCTTGTCCTGCCTTGTGAGAAGTGAGACTTGAAAGAACTTTCACTTCTTTTACTGGTTTGAAAACATATTTGACCTCTGAGAAAGGAAGCCAGGGAGAGCATTGAATAAGTTGATTTACCATCTCTTGAAATACCTCCTTTACTGGTTCTGTGCCAGAATCTGAAGTGCTGTAGTGACAGCAGCCAAAAGGGAGTGGGGATTTGGATGGAGATAAAGGGAAAGATTAAAAAAAGAAGTCTAAACCTATATTTAATCCAATGGTCTCGTTATCTGAAGCTGGCCACTTCCAGGAGCTCTGCAAACTTTTCCTTCAGTGAATGAATTGAGCCCTGTGTTATAATGACAAATACTTCTGGGAAATACTCATGTTGTGTTACATTAATGCTACAGCGAAAAAGTGCAAACTGAATTAGATAGAAAAGATATGACTTTTTACATCTGTGATGCATGTGGATTATGGAGGCAAAGATGACCCAAGAAAGTGGAAGCTATGTGTCTGAGTTGTTGAAAAGCAGGTTTTGGAATGACATCCCAGGAACAGCTGCTGCTGAGTACGCAGGACTGGGGAGGGTGCAGTGTGATTATTGGGGAAATGTCCAATTTTTCTTTAATCCAAGAAAAAAGGGGGATTTATTAGTGTTTCTGATGGATTTACTACAAAACATTGCTACTTGAACATGATTCTAAGATTTTAATTCACATTGTCGTAGCTGACTTTTAGCTGGTTGATTTCAGTAAACTTCTACTGATTTAAACCAGACGACAATCTTTTCCACAATCATCACAGTATTATTCACTTGAAGTACGCTCCTGTACTATAAGCCCTCTGGGGCAGAGAGCTCCAAAGTCCTAAGAAAAGTGGTTTCAGGTCTCCTTGGAAGCACATGTTTGTCCCTAAGTAACAGTATTCAGCAGCATACATCCTAACTTCAGGATGCCTAGTAGTTAGGCATTGCAGAACTGAATTTAGCAGTACCTGGGTCACCTTTGTGATTATGGGTTGCCTATGGAAAATTTGACATTGGGTGAACCGTATGCTTCCTATAGTTTTACTTGATTTTCACATCCTCCTTTTTTCCCACTCCTTCATAGAAATGTCTGCTTCGTGGTTAAAGGCTCATAAGGTAAACGTGTAAGGCTATATTATATGTTCACTTTTCCCAGGCATGACCTTTTTATTTTGCCATTAGAGCCCATACAGGGTATGTGGTGAGTGCGTCCTCATTCCAGATTTTCTGAACTCCCATCAAAGCTGCAACTGAACCAAGTGGACAAACATGGACAGAGAAGCCTAAGCAGTGTCAGCAACAGTTTTGAGCCTTCCATAAGAGTGTGCATAATGACAATTTTGGAGAGAAAGGTGGCACCCATAATATCAGAGCAGTCACAGCAGGAGGAGGCAACTGGTTTTTAATCAAAGTGGGAAGCGAGGCATGGCAAAAGTGAAGGCTTTGGAATGGTGTGAAGACTTAAGAAGAGATTTTGAGTAAGGCTGAAGGCAGAGAGGCTTGGTGTAAGAAGCTTTTGAGCGGCTGATTTGCTTTAATTAGGAGCAATGGATTTAAAGTTCAGCACACTGATGGAAAATAATTCCCTTACAGAGCCCTTAGTGAGAATCTGAGTGCTTTCCTTTTGTTGTTATTTAAATCTACTGGTATATGGGGTTGTCATCTTAAAGAATGTTTGTTGCTTCTTGTTTATTCAGGTCAGGAAAGATGTTCATGAAATATGTAGTCACGTAGTAATTATGTCATCAGATACACTGCTACAAAACTCTCCTCAGTGAAGAGGAATTTCCTTTACACCTGACGATAACATTTTTCAAAATAAAATATGTCAAAGCTTAGAAGTTTATCTTGGCAGAACATCATACCATTAAAGCAAGATTGAATGTATCCTGTCCAAATCTCTTGCTTCTTGTAATGGTGCCTAAGGCTACAGTCCTCCAGATGTTGATACTACCAGCATTTACATTTTGAATGAAAAAACCCTCTTGTTACCACAGACACTTTACAGTAGAAATTCTACCTTTTTTTTTTCAGAACAGTTTGTCTGGTGTAATGCAAAAAAAATGTGATGGAAAAAAAGTTGATTTCCCCCCCCTTCAGAATAATTTGCCCTTAGCAATAAGAATGAGAAAGGATGGGGCAGCAGCTCTTTCATGCCCCTTGCTTCCCAATCCAGGTAAAGATTGCTTTATTTGTCCATAAATAGCTAAAAATTGCCTTAGTCTCAGGAAGGAAACAGAAGCTGCTGCAGTAAGAAATAGTAGTGAAAGGGCAAGCAAAACTTTTCCTTGCGCTAACACTGGCCAGACATCATCAGCATTAAACTTAATGATCCTTATTTACACTGAGTCAGCTCAGACTGCTTTAGCCTTAAAGGAGCCTTAAAACAAGTGAGGATGGGAATCATTTCCTCTAAGTTTTAGTAATTAACACAGCTGCTCCCACGGGGGATCAAGAGATGGTGGTAAGAGAACTCAATTTTCTTAGTTTTGTTGGATACCAAAGGCAGCTTGCAGTCTTCTTGCTGAGGTGGTGTGGTTTTACAAGATTTTATGAACAAAAGGCTAGACCAAGTGATCAAGGGATGACAAAGGGATGAGATAACAGGACACTGAGAAAAACATCTTACTTGGTGTATATTATTAGGAAAGCCATATATAGTTCAGCAAAAATGGGCAGGCTTCAACTGGAATGATATTATATTATTTTTTTAAGAAAAACTGTATCACCACATGCAGATCTGCATTAAGATTTCTTCGTCCTGCTCTTGCTCATGGGTTTGGCTGTCTTATGTGCTTACATGTTTTGGTCAAGAGATTCATAATGCAGCTGCATAGACTAATTTTCCAGTCTGTTGCTACTATTTCTGTCCTGTAGACTCTAAATCGGAGCTTACAATTGAGTGTCAGCCTGCAGAAGAATGGCATGGAGGATTGCTGATACTTTCAGGTTCAAATGTTCAGCTCACCATCCTCCAACAAACTGATCTTGGGGATGAATTGGTTGGACCATTAGTAACAGTTCTGAGGAAAGTAATGAAAACACCAAGGAGAACGTGTATACATTACATTTGTCATGTATATGTAGTTTTGCAGTAGTGAGTTATATATGAGAAGAAATAAAGGTGAGAAGTAACATACTGAGTCTTCCATACAAGTACCTTATAAAGGTACATGATTTTCCCAGCTACTGTTTTCCCCTACACAGCACCTTTGCATGGGAATACCTTAGTAGGAAAGATACTGGGATTGTGATGTGTATGGGGTTGATTTACAGGTTATACTTAGACAAAATGAGACGCATCAATCTTCTAAAAATCACTTTAGATCATGATTTTATATAGTGGCAGTAATACCATCAGAGATAGTATGTTCAGCAAATACACACACACACACACGCTTCATAATGTCATGTACTCTTTGTTTGTGCTTGCACTTCAAATAATTTCTGTTCAACCATGATATCCTGTGGCATGGATGGATGCTTGTTAGTAGAACAAGTAACATAATTCCTGAGTTAGAAAGGTCATAGATAGGGCAATGGGACTGGGGACCCAAAGCTGGAAAATGTATTAACATAGTTTAATCAGTCATACTAAATTCCACTGTGGCATATTTCCTCAACAAATTAGTTAAAAGGATTCTGGGTTCTGTCACTGGAAAAGAAAACACTTAAACTTTTATTATAAAAAGAATATTTTTTTCTTTAATTATTGTGTCTGAAAGTTTGGGGATTTTTTTTTTTAATTTTCATAAGGGTTTCTTATGGTTTATGCTCTACTGTTTAAGACCTTATATTAGGATATCTAGCTTTTCCTGTAAATTTTGCCAGAGCTTTGTTGTGCTGCCTTGATCAAATTACTTGCTCCTTCTGTGTCTTACTTTCACCGTATTCAGGTAATAGACCCTCCAGTGCTGTCCTAAACTTTAGTGATTCCACTAAAGTGCATAGCACAATGTGATGTTGATATCAGATGGAATTTCTAAGAATTACTGCAATTCAAAGAAGTAGTAATTATTTGAAGTTTGGCTAAACTGTGTTATCCAGCATCTTCTCTGGTGAAGAACCATTACTTCAAATATTGGAAGAATGTGCATGCAAACCATTGACAAGCCAGCTGTCATTTTTGGCAGGACAGTGTGTTTAGGTGAGCAATCATAGTCAAGGACCATGATTCAGATTATGATTGTTCCCAAGCAAAGGAGTGCAAATGTCAAAGTACGTCAGTGAGATTCATCTGAATAGTAACTGCGGTTGTTTCATTTTCTGGATGACCATGCAGGATTTGTGAGTTATGCAACATTAGCTACCCCTTGAATAGTTTGAAGCTAAAGTTGGAAATCAATTTAGAATTGCTTTAGTGTAGCCACTCTTATGCATCCTATGCAACTTGTACCCTGCCTCCTCCTTCCCTACAGAGGAAGGGTTAGAAAGGCTCTGCAGGAGGGAATATGGTTCCATTGCTATGCGGTGATTCTGTAACAACAACAGCACTCTTGTTGAGTTGCACTCTTGGTACATTCAATTTGAAATTCCTCCTCTATTAGAGTGCTTGCTCTTTTTCACAAGTACCTTGTAGAGCTTTATAGCTTATAAGCTTCATAATGGTGACATCCCACCCTGAAATACAACTGTAGTATGATTCACTGTGTTGAAGAACTAATGTATGAATACTTTTTTCTTAAGTAGATATGGAGCCTAATGGAGTTTTAAAAAGTACAGAACTAATTAAGGAAGTTCAGTAATTAGTGATATGGTAAAAACAGGATTCCTCTAAATTACTTTAAAAGTTGGCCTATTTCCATCTACACCATTTAAATAGGTATTAATTTAAAGCCAGCTGCTGCTTGCCTTTTGCATTTCAGTATTGCTTTGTTAGTTTTTCTTTCTTCCTCCTGAAGATTAAATGTGTGTCCTGTAGGTTTATCAGTCCTGACTTTTTGTATGTGACAACACTCACTGTGATCTCCTAACTCATCAATCAGATGGGAACCATAGTCTTTCAAAGTGTTTTAGAGAGCCTCTTTCTTGAGTAGCGCACAGTATTTCTATACTGAGGGTATACTATGCCATAAAATAATGTTTATGTTCCTTTAGGCTTAATACCATACCATTTGTGAGCACAAGTGCTGAAGCAATTTAGAAAGAGATGTTAACTTTATATCCTACCATGGAAGTAGTTTTATTACTGTGTATGCAAAGCAACAGGAAAGCAAATCTTTGCTCTTATATTTTATTAGCTATCATTATCATGTTTCAGGGCCTCTTCTTGTATCAGTATTTGCAGACATACAGAAGTCTTTCTTTATGAGCATACTAAAAAGAAATTAGGAAATTAATAACGTGGCTTCTGAATCTTTAGAAAAAGCACTTTCTTCAGAAAATGAAGAATTGTTTCAGCAGCGTATGTCCCAACAATGAGGCTTACAAATGCCAGATGTAGAAGAATAACATTGTGCTTTGGCATTGGATTATGGAAGTAGAATGGAGATGAAAGCAGTTAGCTTAACTGCCGTGTAGAGCAATATCACTGTTGGTAATGCCAGACATTTAAATATGAATCAAGTCCCAACATAGTCCTGAGATATCCTAAAATCACTAAAATATACCTCAGGTTGTTTTCTATTAGCCCACTGATTTTATTCTTTGAGGTGCACTTTCTCAGTTTTCTGTCATAATTACGAGATCGAGAAACTGATGCAGAGATATTTCAAATAGTCACAAGTTGTCAGAAGCATGAATTTTAAGCAGATTACAAAGTATCATGAAATTCCATAGACCTGTGAGAGTTCATAATACTGTGATAAGTGCTGTTCTGGGATGCAATTTTTACAGTCTCTGAAATGACTTTTGACTGGGTTTGGAAACTGAAATTCTACACTGAGAAAATTCATGTACAGTGAAATGACCTGTTTTGGTAAGGTTTAAAGATATATTTATTTTTCACATATATTTTGTTTTATATTTATACTATAGAAGACAGCTCAAAAAGTACTATACAAGAATACTGAGAAATTACTTCCTAAAGGAGCTTGACCATGGTCAGTCCATCTTCCATGGAAATTCTAACAGAACAGAATTTCCTGTAGAAGTAAGCGTTGTCCTTGTGAGAGTTCACTGAATATGAGCATATTTTCTAGTCACATTCTTAATCCAAAATATTTAATACATCCAGGAAATTGAATGCCTTCACCATAGATTGCCTTGGGTTAAAAAAAGAGACCATGACTTTACACTGTATTCTGTAGGAATCAGAAGAGTATTCTGTAGGAACCAGACTGGAGAGCCATGCAAACCCCTTGCTCATTGCGAATGAGTTATGAAAGTGGAATCTAAATGAAAGCAGCTAATGATGATACAAATGTGGCACAAGAATTGCCACATCACAGTTCCTGCTTCTAAATATTTAAGTATCATGAGTCAGCTTTAGACTTCAGAAATTAGTCATTAAAATGTTAATATATGTGTGAGCTTGCTGGTCTTGCTTCTGAAAACATACAAGTTCTTCTCTCACCGGAGTTCAGTGAGTGCTGATGTTTTTTTCGGTATTAGAACAAGGTCAGAGCTTCCAAATCTTAAGAAACTGGAAATGATCTGCAGGTAAATTCAGAATGGTTCAGAGCATAGTAAACTTAGATGCTCATGCTTCTTGTGATCAGGAAAAAAAAAGAAAGGCAAAAAAGCCCATAAAATGCCTGGGTTTTGTGATGAGTAGTGAAATGACTGAGATAGCTTATAATCATCTGAAAAAAGATTATCCTGTCCAATCTGAGATGATAGCAAACGTTACTCGTACTGCAGATTTAAATGGTTCATTGGGCATGTGTATTATCATTAAAACTCTCTAACTTAGCTATAAACTTTTGAAGTGTTTTCCACTGAAATGAAATGCTTTTTATCTTTATACCTTTTGTCTTCCTGAGGTTTGGTTTCAGTCTGCTGTTCTTTACCTAGCAACAGATTCTATTTAAGTGCTGGGCTACACTGATAATAATGAGGTAGTCAAATGTTATAGAGGAAAAGTTACAGCTGTTTTTTTATCCACTTGTTGCTGACATCAAATTTGTTCAATTGATGTTGCATGTAAATTGCTGGAACAAGCAGAGAAAGATGTGATTCTAGCAATGAGAGATTTCCCGACCACTGTTGTTGGGTATGTCATTCCAGAGAAGACCAGGAGCCTCTTACACATGGTGATGGTATCATACCATTTCTTCTCAATAAGGCAAGAAGATCTTATAGTTGGCAAAGATAAGCTGGAAAGACATGCAAAATGAGAACTGAGTATCTGCTTGCAGTGCATTTGTAGTAGGCCATTTCCAGAACTGCTAAGGTATGTTCAGTTCTGGATCTTGGTATGAATCCAGCAAATGCCAGGTCTACTATAAACTATGTCAGTGTCAGTGTTGAATGATAATCAAGGATTTGATCTCTCATTATGCCCAAAAATCCATCTTAAAGGAACATTAAATTTACAAGGAAACTTCACATTTAAAAATTACTGTGCTTTCCTAGTTCAGCTGTTGTCTGTTTATGTCATGGTCTCTCTTGATGGCAACACATCCTATTTTTACTCTAGAGTCTCAGGCTTACACGTCCAAAGGATGTCCTCCTCCAGAACCAGTATCAGTGTTATAAAGTGCAAAATGTTGCTCAGAATAATTGCAGAAGTTGAAAGAGGCAGAATATTACTGGAGGAGAAAGAAAGCTCTCAAGATCAAGTAAGTAAGAAAATGGCCTGCAAAAAATTAATTTTATGCCACTCTTCCTTCTGCTTGGCAAGTCACTTTTAAACAGATTTTCAAAGTTAGGGAGGAATTACATGTTCTTTATTTTCAAGGTGCCACAATATTTTTGGTCCTAGACTTAAAGAAAATACTACAATATTATATAATATTATTAAAAAAGCACTACAGCTGCAACTGGAGTCTGTACTTGTACTGTGTAAAATATTATAAAAGAGAGGGTGCATATGTACAAAACAGACATCCAGAATTAATGATATTTTGATTGCTTTGGCATTCTTCCATAAAAAGAGGGAATGATAATTCTTACTCACAAAAGGGGAGATAAAGTCATTACTTTTTGTAAAGTGCTATCATGGTATTTAAAAACTTAGGAGGAACCCATAACAATCCAGTGTTTAAATGGTGTGCATATTAAATATAGGCTAGGGAAACTCAGTTGTGTGCCTTATGGTAGAGAACAGAGGAACAAATATTGTGTTACCTATAGGAATGTAATCACTGCCTTGAACGTTTTTTTGGTCGTATCCTAAAGCATTTACTGCAAGACTATACACCAAAACATGCTGTCTGTCTTTTGCCTGTGTTTTGCTTTTACAGATGCTTGGTTGAGCACATGTTTAAGCATAGTATAACTTTAAATACAAATTTAGTCATACTAAAATCAATTTATGAACAGTTTCATAATCTTAAATAAATAAATACTGCATCACTATATCATTGGATTGGAGGTAAATGTCTAAACTGTTTCCTATTTCTAGTTGGTTATAACCATTTTGTAGGACTTGTTGATCATTACGTTGCCAGGAGATGAGCAAAGAGAAGCAACTGGTTAACAGCTGGTTGCATCTGGTCACAGCCAGGAAAGCACAGCAATAGAATAAACAATTCAGTTTTCAACAGCTGCATTTGCAGTTACAGTCTACTGAATCAAATAAGTGCAGCTTTCCAAGTGTAATCTGTGAGTTAGAAACATAAATTATCTTTAGAAACATTTAGAAGTAATGAGAAAAAAAAATTCTCCTTATTTTACCATCCTCTCCCTCTCTTACTATTGCTATTTTTAATTCCCACCTTTGTTTTAAACATTGGAAACATCTATTAATAGACAACATGCTTAAAGCATTTTAGTTCTTCTCTGTGTTTTGTACCTTGATGTACCTCTCTCTATTTCAGTTTCTAAAGATTCTGTGCTCTCCTGTTTC
Organism: Haliaeetus leucocephalus; assembly: GCF_000737465.1. Taxonomy (NCBI): domain Eukaryota; kingdom Metazoa; phylum Chordata; class Aves; order Accipitriformes; family Accipitridae; genus Haliaeetus; species Haliaeetus leucocephalus. Next base: position 2,556,772 of record NW_010972653.1, read on the forward strand.
ACTTCTAGGAACACTTGAGTGCTGTTAGATATTTCCTGATATCCACCAAGGACCTTGCTATAGGTTTTTGTCGTCCCTGGAAAGTCACCAAATATAAAATTGGTGGGTAACAGTAGAACACTTTATTAAAGAACAAACTGGATTTGAAACGTAGTTACATAATGGATTGCCTGAATACGCTACTGAAATCTGGCCAGAAAACGGGAGATGGTCATACTATTTGAAAACATCACGTCTGGGGCGAAAAATGGTTGTATCGTTTCTCCATCAAGATGTCATCAATCTCAGATGCTGAGATTAAAGTTAAGTTGGCCCAGGATATGACAATACTTCTGCAAACTAGCTGATGGTTCAGAATCTCAGGGGAAGTTAATCTGCAAAGAACAGTGAATCTAAGGCTGAAAGTTCATGACAGGTAAAAGAAAGGGATAGTTTTACATCTGTGCTGGTGGTAAATGGTTAAAAAAGATGCTCATCACAGTCTGGCATCTGAATATACTGATTTATTCTGAACTGATTTGAAAGCTGTATATGTCTATGTCAGAGTAAGTACTGAACAAGTGCTTGGTAAAAAAAGTCTTTACAAAGCAGTGATCATGTCTGTTGGTCATTCACAGGACTGATCGATGATGTAGATGAATAGATACAGCTATGATTACTCATGCTAACAGTCAGAGATGTCCTAAGGGAAGTTTGTAGGTTGAAAGACATCAGCTGGGGAGCAAGACCAGCCCACAAGGGCACAAATGGCTGTTTTGTCTTAGGAACGGTGAATGTTCAGAGCAGCCTGTGCCCAGCCCAGTCCTGTTCCTGACTTACCGACCGACTTACTGGATGGACCCTGGACCCGCACGGTAGTTTGCCCTGTCTCCAGTCCTGTCTCTGGCCCTGCCTCCTGCTCTTCCTGACTAAATGGACCCCAGACGGGACTCATTTCCTCAGCGTGTCTGGGACTGCTGATGGGACCTGTCACTGTGACCAGCCTGGTCCTGCTCAGATACTGCAGGACTATGCTGTGGTGAGGGTGGTCACTGCCCTGTGCTGTGATCACTGTCACCTCCTGCCTCATCTCCCTTGGGCATCAGTCCTGCTCTTGCTGCTACCTGACAGGCTGTGTCCAGTAGAATCCGTCGTCTGGACTATTTTTAATAGCATTTGGTTTATAGTTTGAAATAACTAGCAGGTAGATACATCATGGGTACTAAAGGCTGAGTTAATTTATGGTAATATTCACTATTTCTGTTGTTGAAGATTGTGGAAGTCCCAGATGTAGCCCACAGCCTGACCAAAGTAGGTTCTGTATGACAGAATGAAAAAACAAATTATTCTAGCCAACTTGAACTATAAATATAAACAAAAGACAGGAAAGCCCAAATCGCAAGTGATCAATGGATTTATGACTCAAAGAGCATCTTAATTGCAAGATGACCTTTGGGATGAACTGGACACCCTGGGAAAGCATTGATTTGTTAGAGAGGTGTAGTGTCCCAGAGTATCACTCTGCTTAGTGAAGGGCTCCTGTGCATCTCACAGTGCAGCTCAAACTGAATTTGCAGGATTTATTGTGAAATCGAGGCAGAGTTACAAGAGAACTACCTCAGTCTTTATAGTCATGTCAGTCCATATTATGTACCCGTCTTGGAAAACAGTAGATTGTGAACAACAAAAAGAACCATGAGACCACATGTATAATAGATTGCTAAACCAGGGCGTATCAAGTTTAGGTGAGATTTTGGCAGATCAAAAGGCCTTTAAGGTTACCTTTTGATCTGCATACCCTTGTAGCTGCAGTTGCTGTTATGTAGTGCCTTTACCTGCACTACATAAAGAGCTATTTCCAAAGTAGACAGACAGTAGACAGAAAAGTTTGTCTAAGTTACTGAAGAGCCTTAACAGTTTCTTCAACCTGTTCTTATCTCCTGGGTAAATAAAAACTGCCTAATTATATATTTACTTGGGAGACTAAAAGGCTTTCTTCAAATTCAGTAGTACTACTTGCATAACTGATCCATATTTTATAGTGTTCAGGACTCTCTATTCACTTTTTCTCATAAAATGAACAAACATTTGGGGTCTGATTTCATAACCCTTTATTTAACCTATTTTGATTATAGTTGTCATTTTGTCTGATTAAGCACAAGAAGAGTGAGCCCAAGAGTATATTGTAAAAATTCATATTAAATTATGCTAAAATCTTTTGAGTCTCTTAACAACAATCTTTTCTATTTCAGATGGATGTGAACCAATACAACATTAAAAAATTATTTCACCTGCAAACAAACCCCATACTAATATGATTGTTAGGTCATCATACATGTTATATTAGTGCATTTTCTTCAATAGAGCATGCAGAATCTTATGACATTTTGTTAACTTATTCATCTGAACTTTGGTATGTAAAAAGTGTCATGCCACAGCCAGAAGAGCCAGTGATTTTCTAATTATGATTGTCACATAGCTGGATGGACACCTACATGTATTTTAAAAATGAATAATATTAAAGTCAATAACTGAGAATAAGCTATTTAACTTTACATTCACCTGTATGTATGTATGGCTTTGGTTCATGAAGGTCATCAGTCAGGTGCCTGAAAATATCCCTCAGTGAGTCCAGCTACCAAAATAGTGTATTCTTCATCCATTCCATCTGCAGTCTTAACCTAAAGAAAAATTAAAGATTATGTTATTGACCTTATAAGCACAAATCTGTCACAAATGGTTTTTTACTTTTTGCATAGTTGCAAGATCAGCAAATGTAACATCCTCTGGACACACAAGCTGGCTTGTACCGGTGGAATAAATGCCTTCTGCTAGAACCAAGGCTGTGGGTAGGTTGAGTTGGTCTGCATTTATGTAAACTCCTTGTTTCTTTTGAAATGTGCTACAGCCTTAAACTTAGCTTTAGGTTAAATGTCTGAAGAAGCCTGAAATCTCAACACGGTTCATATAGAGCTCGGTTCAGCCCAGAATCAAAGAAAGAACTGGGGTTCTGAGCGGGTTGAGACACAAGGAACAAAAACAGGAGCAAAAAATAGGAACAGACAAAAGAAATGTCTGGTTTGCTCTCGGTAGAGTAATAAGCAGCTAGTATAGAGAACACAAACTATGTTAGGGGTCGTTCAGTCTAGTACCTCTACAAAAAGAACGAGGGAAAGTGTCTGGTCTGATCTCCATGGCTGCTCAGTACACCTAATAACTGCTACAGAAAGGAGTGGGCCCAAGGTCTTTGGTATTAGCCTATCATTACTGTCCAAAGAGATCGCAGAAGTAGTTGCTTACTTTAGAATAAATGTATTTCTCCTGATTTGTTACAGCATTCCCAAAAGGACAGACTGAGGAGTGAATGGAACATTTTGATCCAGGAGACCTATACAATGATACTCCCTTGTGAGTGTGGACTTCAGCTCAGCTAGATTAAAAAAGGGAGATGGGGACAGTGGACATCCCCAAATGAAGCAGCATTTAAATGTATAATTTTAGCCAACCAAGTTAGAAGAGCATGTCCCCACAGCATAAAATGTCTCTGATTAAACATACGCATATTTTTACTACATACTATTGCTATATCTTGGTGTCAGTAACTCATCTGCACAGGTATGATAAATGAATGATAGTGTTTTACCCTGTGAGTAAATACAATGATTGGGTTAGTCAGAAGGTACAATCCCACTATTTGTGAGGTATGGAACAGTCTCATACAATTTTTTGGTCTTCCAAGAAAGCAGACCAATGCAAGGGACATATCCCAGAGCCATTCCACTTTAATGATAATTAAATCTAAGCTCACTGTCATCACACAACAACTTCTGATGTCAAACATTGTGACTACTTAAAGAAGAACAGCCTTTCAGAGAAGAAATGGTATTATTAGAAAACGTTCTTTCTGTTTCCGTTATCCTGTTCACCATTGTAATCTTTCCACTCAGTGTATAACTCACTGTTTCAGCACTGAATCTGGTCCTAATCCAAACACAGAAAGGTGGAAATTTTTAAATGCCAGCCATCTGTTTGCTCCTTAAAGGAATGCTGGTCAGCTACTAAAGTCACTGTCAGTGGCAGGTAGAGGAATGTGAAGAATGCTTAGAAAAAATCTTGTTTTCTTATCTCTTCTCTCACAACAACAAGACGACACTTAGCATCACCCCTGTAATTGTCTTTTGGCAAATTGTTTCATTAGTGTTTCCTGCCACAGGTAGAACAAATTGTCATTGTTCTTCTAACCTCAATTTCTCCTCGTCTAGCTAAATAAATGTAGTGTGGCCACAAAAGGTACCTTTACAAAACATGAACTACAATTTGCTGTACTGTTATGCTTCTGAGTCTTTCAGACAGATTTTTGCTACTACCAAGAAAATAATTTAAAAAGTGATTATTCAGTGTCTTCATTGTTCATAAAATATTTTGTTTGCTTTTTTCTCCATTGCTGTGGGTTTTCTGAGAGCAGTGATAGGAGAAAACAGCAGACAAATGAAGGTATAAGATGCATCTGAGCAGCATCCTGGTAGCATTCTGGAAGGCAATAGAAATCTCATTAAAGTCTTTTTTTTTCTTACTCCAGGAAAAATCAAAATCACAGCTTTGCATGTGTATTTGTGCCATTTTCTATGGCTTATTTAGTCTGTCATGAGTTTGAGCAGTAATATCTATTTCCACTACAGCACTCCACCTTTTTAGAACATAAAATTATAAAAAGTCTGAGGCCAGTCTGGAAAAAGGTTTAGTTGCCTAATCCGTGGGTGAGTTTGGGATTAGAACCATTAGGTCTTAAATGGGTGTTCCGTCAAAGAGCAGTGGAGCATTGCAGTACCACTATGAAAGCTGTCATTCCAGCGTGGAGAAGCCAGGTGATCCCACTGGGAATGGTATGCATTGCTCTGCAACAAGGACGGCAGCATTGCATATGGAAAAGGAAAAGGCGTACTTCTGTCAAGCTGGTGGACACCACATATGCTCTTTGGAAGCCAGCAGACATGAAAAAGAGAGTTAGCGCTGAAAAAAGAAAGGATATGTAGGCTTTCAGCTGATGTGTGTCGGCACAGTGCCATGAAGCTATGCAGGTTTATTAAATGTAAGAGCTGCTGCTTATGTGTAAATTAGGACTGCCACCTGGCTGGTTTCCAGCTGTCTTGCCTGGTTTTATTCTGAACTTGCTGGCTGCTGTTGGAGCTACTGTACAGATTGGTCTGGACATTCTCAGCAGACATTTTTTTGGAAGGTGGCTGGCCTTTTCTGTGTTGAAGATGGCTGCATTTTACCTGTGTTTTAACAACAAAATGCCACTGATGTCACAGAAGTGATAATTCTGAAACTTTAATGGTAGTGATCACCCTGACAAAAAAAAATAAGTCACTTAAAACAAAAGGTAGTAAAACCAGGTTAGCTTCATCTAAATAAAATGATGGTGAAAAGGCATGCAATCTGTTTATTTTTATAGCTTTTTAAATTATAAGTTATGTAGATGGATGTAGATAATAAGTTGTATGAGAAACATGTTTTGACACTTACTGCATTATAGACCAACAGAAGCTAGTGGATAGAATTTTCACTTTCTAAGAACTTTATAAATATGTCTCTTCATTATTTCTTTCTTGGCTTTTGTTTTCTGTCTGGCTGTAGAGATATGCCATTTGATAAACCTTCTGTGCTGAATTAATTTACTAATAATGACTGTTTTCTCTGTTTTTTAAAGAAGGTGCTCGAAACAGTGTGTTTCCAGACCAGTCAATGTCTTTTCTTCCACAGTGGCCCGTACAAGCCAAATCAGACAAGATTGAGAGTGCAAGTGCGGGATGTTTAAGTTAATTTCATGTCCAAAGTGTCTGAAAAGTTATTTTATGATCTCACTCAACTGCCATTTTTAAAGACATGGGTGACGCTTCCAAAGTTCAGGTGGGTGCCCAAATTTGTCCTCACAATTCAAAGGCAAAGTTTGTATTCTGACCATGTATAGACATGTATGGCTGTGCTACACAAATATGAAGCCTAACTGAGGTGTATTTGGTCAATGGACCTTCTTGGCCATCTGTTCTTGCACCTGTGAAGTTGTATGATCTTTCTTCTGACTTTGAAATAGTTTTAGCAATCTGTACCAAGCTGCAAAAGATTTGCATTCTCCTGTATAGATGAGAAAAAAGAGTGAACATTAATTCCAAGTAAACCGTCAACCCTTTTTTTCCCACATATAACAGTCTCCGGATGTTCTACATCTGCTAGAAACAACTCACTAGCACCTAATACTTACAATATGTGTATAAACAGAGAGGTCTTGTTTACATGCCAAATGCTTGCGCTCACCCTGCTGTCCGGTGTTGGAAATAGAGTTGTGTGGCTGTGAGTGATTCTGGTCCTTTGCAGACATTTTCGTTCTACAGAATGACTAATCAAATCACTGTAGGTATTCCTAACATAGGGGGAAAAATAGGGATGGGTAGCATGGGCATAATTAAAAGAAAATAGGAGTGCTCTTTTCCAGATCTGATTAAGTCTTGGCCCTAAGTACAATATAAGTGTTAAAAAAGCCCCCCAAACAGAAAAAAAAATCTGGTTTGCACTTCTCTTAGTATTAGGTAATCTGCTGTGATCAAATGTTCAACACATCACAATACACTGTTCTCATTTCAATAATTTTGGAACAAAAAGTAGATGAAATTTGATGAAACATCTACCTAGCTTTCAGGATCAAGATTCTGTGTTTGGATAAGCTTTTAAATTAGTAAGTGCTTATTATCATCTTATATCCTAGCAATTCATGCAACAAGTATGGAAATGTAATGTATGAGAGAGCTATACCTTCTAAAGAGTTGTACATTCTTAACACAGTTTCCTAGCATTTCAGATAACATCAAATTTGTCACCTTTACAATGTCTTTCCTTGATGTCTCTGGCATTTTTGTGTGTGGGAAGAAAGTCTTAAAGATGCTAAAGTTTATAAAACAACTTTGCCTTCAGGGGAACTGACAGTTCACAATCTGGAATGTATCAGCATCCCCCCCCCCCCAAAATACAGTTTTCTAAACTTTGCAAAATTAAGACAGTCCAAAAGCACAAATTCTCTTAAAAGTATGTACTTACTGTTTATGCCTGTTGAAATTATCTGGAAAGATTATTTTAGCTAATGGATTTTAAATGTTCTATAACTTTTGAACACTCTTAATATATGTGTTGAGTTTTATTCTTCCATCACTGAAACTCATGCAACCTAGCTGACCTTTGTCAATTATAAACACTTAACTGCCGGCAGAGCCAGTTTTGCTGGCACCTCATATCAGATTCCTGAAAAAATTTTCAGAAGTATTTATTTCAGATACCAGGGAAGTCACAACATTAGCATAGCATGTAGATCAATCTCCTTGCTTGCTGTTCAGCAGCCACCTCATTCTTTTCTTTCCATAGGAGAAATGCTTCTTTACAATTTTCTCACAGCTGCAAGAAGCTGAATGAGCTTGGTCATGGCAATAACACTCTGAACCCAGGAGGTGAATCATGTGTTAGGATATAACTCTGCTCCGTTTCCCATTTAGGACAATGTCAAAATTTCTACTAACCAAAATAAAGGTGAAGAAGAAGCCAGTGTTTTCTGCTTACCTGGCGTGTTTCTTAAGAATAATGTAATTTTGTTTCCATTAAATTGCATGTATTGCTATTCAGAAACTCTGCATGCAATCTAATTGTGTAATGAATATGTCTTAGGGCCTCTATTTAAGTGTCTAATATTTACATTTGAAGGTCTTTACCTCTCTAGATCAGCTAGTCTTTTCTTTTGCTTCAAACCATGTCTTACCTGCCTTTCTAATACTTCTACACTTTTCCTGTGGTTTTGATAGTGGACTGTGTCAAGATTTTTAATCTATAGAAAGTACAGTGGAAGACTGCTGGGACTTTGAAAAGTGAGCAAGTACAGGGAAGAGGCAGAAAACTTTATTTGTGCAGTAGAAGTTTTATTTTAGTAGAGCATTGGGCTATTTTCCAGAGTGAGAGTGAGCTGTAAGAATAGGATGCTCTGTTAGTCACAGCTGGGGGATCAAATCTCCTCACTAGAATGCAAATACAATGTACAGTCAAACTGAAGGAGATGTGAACAGACTAAACTGATGTGATAAGGAAAATGAAGAGTCAGAGTTGTGTACTAATGCTAGGAACCTGGATGAAAAGCAGTAAGAATTGGAATTTCTAATAGTGAAGCACTTGTACATAATCAAAGTATTAATGATAAGGAAAATATAGGATATATATTTTCTGCATTTGGAAAGATGATCTATGAGTTTATATCATTTGAGAAAGATTAAGTCCTTCATCCATCCACTGGCCAACTGGAAACTTAAAGGTTTGAAAAAACCACCTTCCAGAGATAGTCTTTTTAAAAACTTTTTTTACATCAAAGAGTCCTTAAAGAATTACTTCCTCATATACCTTGCCTGATGTTATTTACTTGTAACTTCCAGAAAAAATGTGACAACTTCATGAAACTGCTAAAGTGTTAGTATAGTACCATTATTCATTATAGGCAAATAGGAATATTGGAGTAACTACGGCCTGGATAGTGTGATACAAATCCTAGGAGGGAGGGGGCGAGAGGAATGACATGGGATTCAGGTAAAAAGGAATGTAGGGGGGGGAACATAGTTGATCAAGATCATTTTCTGAAAATTAGTTTTTCTCAAAGAATTTTATGTGATACTTTGACAAGATTATGATTGTTTGAGAAAACAGTTGTGTAGCTATATTTGTACTCCTGTAGGGTGAATGACTTCATATTGCCTGAGACTATTATTCAAAATACAGCATGGTACACTAACAATAAAGCATAATACCAGATTAAGAGATGTCTAACTGACAGATCACAAAAACTGCTATCAATAAAGAATCATCATACAGGTGTCTGTATTTCTGCGTTAGATATCGTCTTTTTCAACATTTTCATCAATGTCTTGGAAGCTGATAAAATCACTACTGATGAGATTTCTGCCAGATATAATAAAGGGTGCCCTGGAAACTACCGAGGTGAACAGTACAGTCAAAGTAATTGAAACTGCTTAGGAAGGTGGCCCATGCCAAAATGTTTCTAATGCCAAGTACTTGTTTTGAAGATCTCTTGAAGATTTTCTCATCTTTCTTCTTCAGTTTCCCTGATCCCTCTGCATCTCATCTTTGGGTACTCTCATTGACATAGAGTGGTTCAGCTGCTTATGAGTTATCTGTATTCACAGATACACCGCTCTACTCCAGACATGATTACTTGGCTACATCCATACAGAAAACCTAGCCACTCTCTCTTTTTGAGGGCAACTATCACAGCCTGGCCACTTCCATAGTGTTACATTTTCTTGCCTTTCACATCAGGACAGTTTCATCTAAATTGCCCTTTTGGAGTGGTCCCTGACCTTTGCTAGATCCCAGGCTGTTTTCTGGAGTAGTGGCAAGGTCAAAATGCTGGCAGGGACTGCTGAGTGGTTTGACAGTGTGGGTGGATGAGTTCCAGGGACGGAACCTGTGCCTGTATCTGCGCTATATATTAGTGCGGATACAACTTTTCTGTGCAAACTAAAGTCATGCCTTCTCTCTCTGACATCTTTTATTTTATACTCATCTGACAAATCAAATTCAGCACGGATGAAGTGAAACATGTATTTCCCTGCCTGCCATCACCGCTTCTAACAAATACATCCTCACAGCTACTGCTTTTCCTGATCTCTGCCATCTTTGCCTGTTATGTAGACTGACAATCTGAACGTTGCCTTCAACCTTACACTCTCCCTCAAGCCTCGTATCCTGCCTTGATCCTTCAAAAGCCCTATGCAGCTTACACTCATGGTACAAAAATTAACAAAGTAAAAAATGAATAATAGGGATAAAATTATCTGGGAGCAGAGAATTTGAAGTGTGCCTTGGAATGGGGAAGGGATTTGGAGCATAGAGAGAACCATATGATAGAAAGCATGATATGGATTTATAAACCATAACTACCATACAGTTAAACATGAACTTGTCGAAAGATACATGGATAGATAGCCAAGGAATACAGGCAGGGAATTGATTTTCTCTCTGCAAATGATGCTGCTCATTAGATGTAACTACCCACCCATTTCTTTTCCCCTTGAGAAAAAAAAAAAAAAGTATGTATACGTTTAATGTTCACATTTTCAAAAGGGATGGTGACAATTGGAAGCAGTATAGAAAAGAATCATAATAAAATTCAAGGACTGAAGAGAATACCATAAACTGTCTGTTTATCAAAGCTGACTTGTTAAAAACATGTAAATACCTTCATGTTACCTGATACTGAATGAAAAGTGCACTTACTTACCCTTGATAACAGCTAAGAGGTGAATAGGAAGAACCTGTTCCAACCTGAAAAAATGTTAGAATGGAAAGGATTGTTAAGATATTTGCTTCTTTTGTATTCAACGCTTACTGTTTTTATATAGTAGAATATTTCTTCACTTTGTGTCACATATGTTGCTAGGGTAGGCAACCAGAAAAGCAATGGTACTTTTATCAGTGAAACAGTCATGCAAAATTAGTGCATAAATATAGAACAGCCTTTGTTTCTGAGTGTTGATGATTTATTGGAAGTAGTGCCTAAATAACTAATATAACTTTAATGTGCTACATTACCTCTACCTGAAGCTTGTGTCTACTATTTGTTTATCCTTCCAGGTGTCCAAAAATATGTGTAAAACACATGGAAAGCATGTGTTACATGGAAAGATTGCTGAAGATCTAGAATGTAAAGCCCCTAAGCCAATTCCTTTGTGCTGTTAACTCCGTTTAATGCAACTGAGGTGAACAAAATTTCACAAGTGATGAATCTGGCTTAAGCTGTTAATTTGTAAAACAACGCAGAGAAGGGAGAAAATAGCTCTTTTCCTGAAGGTATTTGCTGAAGCTCTATATTAAATATCAATGCATACCATGAAGAAAACTGCCTCACTGATTCATTAAGACCATATAGTACAGTGCACTCTCAGCAGATAGTACAAATATGAGGGATTTTTGGCTGTTTCGTTTAGTTACTTCAGTATGAGATTTTTTCCTTTGCCAAGGGCCCTTAATCATGATAATGAGTGCAATACTAACAACTGGATAATATCACATAGTCATCACACCATCAGGTATATATATTCCACAATAAATTTTACTGTAAGGCTGGTTTTCCCTCTTTAAAAAAAAAAAAAAAAAAAAAAATCTGCCTTAATTTTATCCATTGGTTCTGCCCTTTGTACCACCTGCCCAGGGCTTTGAGGGAGAAATATCCCCTGCTTCCTTACTGAGGATAGATGAAGGGCAGGCAGGGTCCTAGCAACATCCCAGTTAAGTGCCTAAAGATAAGGGGGATGAAGCCTGGCTTTCATTTGCTCTCCAATAAGTGTATGTAATGCACATTCAGACTGGAAGAATGAAGGGAGATGTGAACTTGGATGCACTCTACTGAAGTCAATAAATTCTGTGGGGCCAGTGTCCTACCCTTTTAAAAGTGTGGCTTCATTGATTCACAGCACGATGAGGATCTCTCCCTGCGTATTGTCATGGGCATTGAATAGTCTTCAGCTCTAGAAGAACTGAATATTAGAACTCTAATTTACAATCAGCACTGTAAAAAGCTTTGTCCTATTCACATTGTCTGGCAGCAGCAAGCACGAATGTGTGTACTGAAACACATTCCAGGGCATTGTAATTGTCCTTATTTAGGCAGTCTTAAAAAGGGAGAAATATATAATTCATGGCAATCTTTAAAAACTGGCTGACCAGGGCTCATGACAAATGCTTACAAATGGGGATTAAAACCTGAGCTGTCAGTGAGATAATTAGTTTATTCCAGCACACTGAAAGGCTGTGGTTGTGATGATGATGGGTGCCATCTGATGAGTAAGGAATCATATTACAACACAAGCACATGCTCCCTCTTCCCCTCCCCTCTCCTCCAGTATAGACCGTATTTAGCCAGCTATGATACTGCTTTCCAAAAGGAAAAAAAGGAGTTGTTTTAACTCTGCTATTTGCTGGATCTTTTCAAATAGTGATTGACAGTCCCCATTTGGCTAGAGTAGCATCCGAGACCACAGATGTCAAAGAGAAATATTTGCAAATTCTGTTCCCTCTCTTAAAGCAATTATTTTTAGTTTCTGACGAGCAGGCAACTATACCCAGATAGTCATAAACAGATTCCTAATGCAAAGGCTGACAGCAAATTGGCCATATTACAAAACAAATTGTACCCTCTGTCAATAGGTTCCATACTCTGGATTTTCTTTCTACCAGCATTGCTGGTCACAACATGTAACGACTGCAACTAGGTCATCATTTTCCCATCATTTTTATATAGATAGGACAGCTGTGGAAGGAAAGAAGGAGGGGAAAATTAGGTAGCTCTTCTGCTTTAGCATAACACAGAGCAGAGAATAATCTGCAGCTGGTAAGGAATGTATTCAGACAGGCAGCAAGTAGACTGAAGCTATCGTCACACCAGATAACCTGTAACTAGCGATGTTATTTAAGTCAAGTAGTCAGTCTGCAAATTCTTATCCTTCAATCTATGAGAATAAAATACTGAAGATTAGACATAGGATCACTAGCAGACTTCTTATCATGTGTCTTATCCAGAAATAACAGGAGAATGAAGACAACTATGAATATAAAAAAAAGAAGTGTATAGTCCTGAGTGGAACAGCAACATTGCTTTATAGAATGCCAGCTCACTTTGAATGTGTCAAATAATTTTTTGCTCTTTTTGGTCCTTATTACCTTCAATTTATTTAGGTTCCTAAATTTACTTTCTATATTATTACAGTGCTTACCAAGTCTTTTGTAGTCAAGCAGTGACACAAAGAAATATTACTGGGTTTCTTACGGCAGGCCCTGAGGTACATAGTCCATTCTAGGGAGAATAAGAGTAGAAAAATAAACCAAGTATAGGAAAAAAATATTTTGATCTGTTAAAAATGCTTCTGAGGAAAAAAAAAATTCATAAGCAGTTAGCCTGCAGATGACAACAACTCCTATTAGGAAGAGAAAAAATAAAGCTGGACCACAAGAACTAAAGCACTGGCAGCTCCATAGTTAAAGATTAAACCTTTCATGCTAAATGAAGTCAAAGTGAGCTTATTGTGACAGATAGACCTGCCTCTGCAACGGACAAGTCTAGTGAAAAGTTTTCCCCAAATGAAGATGTTAGCAAGTGGTAGAGGAACTGAAATGCAACCACTTCAAAATAAATGCCAAGCCATAGAGCAAGAATCCAAGTGTGAAAAATGCTAGAAAAGGGATTTATTTGCATTACCCAAGTATACATAATGTAATACAAAAGTGTCCAGTGGAAAGGCTGAGATGTTATTCATGACATAAACTCACCACTTTAAAAAAGGTGAAGTTGCAAAAGGATAGCATGAGTTTTATTGCTTTTCTTACTCCTATAAGACTCACTCGAAGAAAGAAGTATGAATTGTTTCAAATTTGAAACTCATGTCGTGCATACATTGTGTTTGTGGGATTCCTGCTGATGTCACTAGGACATTAAAAGGCAAAGTATCTCCATATCATACAAATGTAGTGACATTTGAAAAAAAGTGAGATTTGTACCACAGATAAGACATCTGCATTGCAGCCGAGTGAAGGAAACTTTGTTCTTGGTCTTTAATAAACTTCCTGTCACATGTATCACTCCCAGTCTCAATAATTTCAATCTTAGTGAACTTCCTTTTTTCATGATTAGTGAAGTGCCTGTAGCTGGATAACAGAGGTTAGTTATTTTCTAAATGTCAGTTTTTGCAGGGTGTAAATGACTGGAGAAGACAGGGAGTGCAATGCGTGCATGTACTTTGATGTGTGGAGATTAAATATTTTACAAGATTAATCACTTCCTGATGCCTCAAATGTGTGGGGTTTTTTTCTTTCTGTATTTTTAAAAAAGTAGATAGTTGCATTATTACATTAGTGATGATGAAAGCGAAGGCATTTCACTTGTGAACTCAGAGTCACACCTCTCCATAACTCCTTTCATTTAAGTTAATGGCTGACCACATGACCCCGTGTTTATGTAGCATGGTGTACTTTTGATACGGTCAGAGTTTACATGGAAACACGCACGCTTGGTTTGGGGAGATACGATCAATGCCCGTTTGCTGTGGGCAGGTTTCGTGAAATGAACCCACCAAGAGGTTTTCCTTGCAAGCTTAATTCGTAGAAACTGGTATCAGCTTTTTCAAGGTTTGTCTCAGTAAAAAAGGTATTTGTGTAGTTACTGACACCACAGACTGCTTCTGGACACATGCTAATGTGGCACTATGTTGTGTGGATCGCTCTCTAAAAGGGTCTGGCAGCACTTTTATTGTGACCTCCTGCACCAGTAGATGTGCTAAACTCTGTTTATGACATTATGAAATGTGTGAGCTAGCTGGGGTCACACTGGGTCAGTATTAGGACAAGAAGTTTCGAAGCAAAAAATGGTATTGATGGAATCAAACATTTATGATTTGTCCAATAAAAGTCAATACCTTTTAAATTCAGAAGCTCGGTAGATTCAGGTAAAGCCTGGGTCTTTAATTGCTGAGATTTAAGTCTGGAAATTCTACAGCTTGGCTAATTCCATGACAGTGTATGTGGAACTGCAAATAAAGACAGCTTGGTTACAAATGGCTGTCAGACATGGGTTGCACTATCAAGAGTTAATCAGAGATGAATGATTGTCATGATCTGCATATTTTTAGTTAAGAAAAGAAATACCCATATAGTTATTATTTTTACCTTTTTAATTGTAAAAGAGGTTGAAATAAGAAACAACCAGATTTAAAAATGAATTTTTCGTTGCATTAACTAACAAATGACTTTTTAAATTGCTTATTCATAAGAGAAGGGATCTGCTTCATTGACTTTTTCCCTTTCCCTCTTCAGATTTGTCTCCAGGGCAAACACCTCTTCAGCTACACACCTGGCCTAGAAGAAACCGCCCATTTCAAACGCTACTTGTTATGACAGTGCCTGGTATGACAATCCTATTGAAGCAGCTAACCTTTCCAGGTCATACTGTTGTTTCAAAGCAATTTTGTCTCAGTTCTAGGGGAAAAGGATGCAGTCTGGGTGTATAAGCTAGGAAAATCAGGCTGGTGTAATTCTTTGTCTAGGGCTAGATGATTTTCTTATCATCTACAGTAAGCTGTGCTAGCAGTGTTATTTGGGGCTAGGTTGCATGTCTAGGTTGCCCCTTATGGAGGGCTGATGGGAAGAGGGATTACTGAACCTGGCTTTGTGTATGGGGAAAAAGCATTCCACAGGAGTACCTGGGTGCAGGAAGAGCACTCGTCAGTGCCTTATGCAACCCTCTGTCATTGGCTTTCCCTGTCTTCGCTGGATCTTCTTCTGCTGGCCAGAAGAAAGAAATAACTCTTTATACACTAGTCTAGTCTAATGTTGGTAAAGACCAACACTGTCTGTCCTCCTATTTATCTTTACATTTAGGCATATGTACAGGATGAGGCAGATTCTGCTCTTTACCCTCATGTCACACGTTCACCTTAGAATATCCTTGAATATTTTATAAATAAGATGGACCTTGTTTATTCCAGTTTTTATATTCACCACAGGGTGAACTGTGGCTCCATTGTACCTGCAACGCAAAAGGGACGTGAGAATGTTAGCTATAGACTGTCCATTTTATATTACACTGCTCGAATGTCTTTTTTGTGTCTCTGAAAAGCAGCAGGAGCTCTGTCATATCCTGCCTTGCTCATCCCACTCCTAACACCCAGGCTGATGGGTCAGGCATGTTGTAGCAATGGGAAGTTGCTATCTTCAAGCATATTGTTTCACTAGTTTCTTACAATAAAAACCTGCCCAAAGCAGCACAAAGGACATACAATGCAACAGAAAATCAAGTTCAGTTTGTGTTTGGCAGGGGGTGGTGGTGGTGAGTGTTTTCTTTTAGATTATGGCATGAAAACAAACTAAACCAACAATTGTTGGAGAGAGAACTTTCTTTGTGGTATACGTATTATCTTAAACTTTTTTTTTCTGAAGACTTAGATTAACTGATATTTGAAGATAGTAGAGCCTGCTCAAACTGATGCTGGTGATACCCTTTCACAATGTCAGGAAATGAACGCTGCTCATGGTCCATGGATACCGCCACACTAATGAAGAGTGTATGCCCATCGGCCTGAGCAGCGAGGGGGTTACTCAATGGTCAGTAATGCAGTGGCTTGTTTTCCAATGCACCGATGCCATATAGCGGATGCTCTCTGAGGTCTTTCGGTTCTCACCTGCCCACTTGGTGAGCTTAAACATCTCTCATAACTCCATTTCCCTGATAGCACTGACACTGCAAGCCCTTGTCCCTCATGGCAGAGAGAATTAAGCCTTGAGGGAATATTTTAAGGGTCACAGAGGGAAGACTGAGGGGACAATGTATATGCAATTTCCCCAAATTCAGTTACACACTTTTCTACTCAAAGCTTAAATTCAGTTAACATTGTGAGGGAACCTGTCTCTCAAGCTGCAATCCTTAGCAATCTCAGCTCTATTTATTATCATTTTTAAAGAAAATATCCAGCTTTAGGAAACAAGGCCACAAACAGTACACCTTAAGTATAACACCTATGACAATATAAATGTGAATCTAAGAGGTCCTGAAAGAGGAAAAATAACAAAAGGCAGGTGTGAAACAACACATTCCTCTCAACTGGAAATCAGCCCTCACTTTCTAGTGTTAATTATTTTAAGTCAGTCTTGCAATTCATTTCCATAAAAAGGGCATAAGAAGGGTTACAAATCTGTGTCATCCACTGTGAATGAATTCTCTTTTTGAAGCTCTACAGCCTATGGTATTTAAATCATGCCATCACTGAATATTTTTCCCCAATCAAGAACTAAGCCTAAGGAGCCAAGAAGAGCACAGGCACATGTGTAGTCCCTAAGAAAGAATATTTATGCTCAGAGAGACCTATGGAGCTCAGACAACTATACAATCACCACTTAAAGGTCTGCAGAGCTGGCTCAAAGCAACAATTTGTATTGGTGATGCACATAGTAAGAACTGCTTTGAAAGCAGCTCCTGTAAAATAACTACCACTCTTCTATTTTATTTCCCATTCATTTCCTTTATACCCTGAACCTTACATTACTGAACAAGAAGCAACTCTGCAATAGACATTTTGAGCTAGAAAGCAACTTCTAAGAGATTTTATTTATTTTTCTTTTAATAATATTACTTATATATAAAGAAATAGATTCTGCTTTCAGTTATGCCATCATAAATGCTCCACAGATTTAACATGATTACCTTGGTTTTGCATACACAAAGACATAGTTTGGCAGGCTATTTACCAAACATCACGAGGGTTAAGTACAGCATCCCACAGTTGAAAATTACTGTGAGTTTTAGCTATTGAGGTAACTAGGTACTCTATACATAAGAATATTCTCAATAACATTCTCTTTATTTCTTACAGAGAAGCTGAATGGGCATATTTAGTAAGAATCAGTAAATGAAAGAACAGGTTGCTGAAACATTTGCAAAGTTGTGGAAAGCCTTCATCCAAATCTGCAGCTATAGTTAGGGGCAGCCTTAGAATAGGGAAAAAGTTGGTTTGTAGCTCAGTTTAGTAGCACCTGAATGCCAAGAAATCTCCAGAATGGTTTGAATGCCATATGCAATGCTCTTGTAGGTTTGCTGTTCTCATCCTGAGAGGGCCTTCAAAGCATCTGGGTGTTTCCAGGATGTGGGAAAGCTGGCTTTCCTGAGGGAGAAGGTAGTGACTTTCTTTCTCCTAACAGTGCCACCTACACTTTCTATCAGCTGGGTCCCTAACATGCAGAGATTGCACTTGGCCATGTGAAGAGGTGTTCCCTCTTTATGTCACCTTGCACTGGAGATGGCATACAAACCAGTTGTCTTATGGGAATCAAACAGTTGATTTATAATAGGAGAAGGTAAATGACCCTTTCTTTCTCTCACAGAAACTGAACACCAAAGACGTTCCAACATTTAATATGAGATTTTCTCAGTCTGAAAGTTTTGACAGGGTGCCAGTTCTGAATACTTGTTTGGGGGCTTTTTTATCTACAAGGTCTATTCTTCTTCCTGTGAAAGAAGTGAAAGGCAAACAATAATAAAAGGTTTTCATCTGAAAAAGACATGAACACAAGTTAAACAAATGAGTATTTTTCTTTTGATTACCTCTCATTTGCTACTGAACTGTGAATTTGCTGCTTCGTTAGACATGAGGTGAACAAAGGGAAACCTAATTAAAGGTTGTTACCTCTCCACATCATTGGTGCCTAAAATCCATCATATCTCTATTCCCTATTAGATAGTGCATTGCAAAGAACTGATCACTGGTTTTGTTTCAAGGTCCAAAATATGGTATGCCAGGTCATATGTTAAAAATGTTTGTCATAGATATAATTACACTTCAGCAGTAAGCTACTTTATTCTCATTTTAGTTATCTCACAAGACTGAAACAAGAACCCAGTCTTGTTGAAATTAATGAAAGATTCCTATCAATCATGCAGAAGCAGATTGCTGAAGGAGAGTTCTCCCAACATACAACGCAATGTATAGGTTGAAAATCAGGTTAGTCACCCAGGCTTGGGGTGAATGTGCCCACTTGTTAAATCCCAGCTGAGGAAGCAGCTTTGATAAAACTGAAAAATGTTTCCTGTGCTGTGCACAGGATGAGGAATCCACTCGAGGACATATTTCTTCTGAGGCATCAAGGCTAAACAATATGCACACTAAGCAGGATAGCGCTGTTAGAGAAAAAACCTTTCATAGAGGCATGGTACTGTAACACACTGAATTAGCTAGCCAGCCTCAAGCCCAACTACAAAAGCCAGTTTCAGCTCTAACTGCAACCCATATTCAAGCCTATGGACACACACATTTATAGAGACATACTTGTATAGACATTTTCAAGTATAGTATATATGAAT
Organism: Haliaeetus leucocephalus; assembly: GCF_000737465.1. Taxonomy (NCBI): domain Eukaryota; kingdom Metazoa; phylum Chordata; class Aves; order Accipitriformes; family Accipitridae; genus Haliaeetus; species Haliaeetus leucocephalus. The sequence continues at coordinate 2,575,694 of NW_010972653.1, forward strand.
GTATTTATTTACAGCTGGGCATTGTTTGTGTTTCAGTTTCCAATCTTTATCACATGCAGAGAAGCTATGATCTTGAATACATTTTAACTTTTGTGTTCAAATCTCTGCTAGGCTTGAGTGAGAAGAAATAAAAATTCTTCAGTCTTTAATGTTTGGAATATTTTCAGTGGTCCACTTCTCATGCAAGAATTGTTGTTCCACTCTAACAGGGATGTCAAAGGAAAGCCAGAGGTAAGGCACTTGTAATTAAGTAGGTTTGCAGGAGGCAGGAAACAGTCAGCAGCTGTTCCTTGCAGGTCTGTCAAGGAGACCTGCTGTTAACTGCTACCTAGTTACTGAAACAATGTCCCACCACTTTCAGAAAAAAAAGGAAAAATACGTGGTAGCTTAAGAAATTATTGAAGAAAAACAAATGGGGAATTAATTTTACTAGGATACAAAAGATACAGTTTATATATATCTGTATATACAATAATAAAGTTCTCCTGTGTTTTCTGGATCTTTTTTCACCATTAAACAGAGCTGTACCTCAGTTTTCATGGGTGTGTGCTATATAGTTTTATTCCAGAACAGCACAAAGTAAGCACAGTTTGCTGGCGAATCTGGCCAGCAGAACTGTTTATATATTTGTATAATCATTTACACTTGAGCAAAGTATGAGTGAAGAGCTGGCAGAAGTCAGAGCTGGTACTGTTCACTCAGTTACCCAAAGTTGCTGGCATCCCAGAAGCAGCTCTGTGCAGCATGAATTACAACATTAGCTACTTCAGAAGCATCAGATCTGTTGTATTTGATGCTGGACTTACTAGATGCGGTTGAGCATAGCAAATCTAAGAAGTCAGAAGGATCCCACATGCACTGAGCTCAAATCAGGTGGAGTACTGTACTTGAATGCAGTGGCTTCTTGTCCATGATTTCTAGTAGGTCAATGTCCAAAGAGCTGTAGCAATAAATTACTGCTAGACATAAGGATCTTCTGCCATAACTGATAGAGTTGTCTGGTCTGATGATGTTCCTTTAAATGACATGAAAAGGATTGTTATAGCAGCCTAGGATACAGTTAAAGATATTTCAGATATGTCTACATTTTATACTGTGAACAACATCAATTTATTGTGTCTACTCTGAGTGGAATAACAAAAAGACATGTATCTGCTTTTGCACTTATAACCAATTAAGCATTGGGCCTCAATGAGCTTTATTAGCTTGGGCTAAACATCACATAATATGGTCAGACAGTTTCTTCTCAGCCTGGAAGTGGACAAAGGCAAGCTTATACTTGCTCAAAGAATGTGGTATAAGCTTACAGTTTCTCTCAAAAGAGCTTCAGATATGGTCTGGTCTATAAGCAAAAGGTTTTGAGGGTGAGATACAAATAAACGTCAAACTGATCAGTCTTAATCCAATATCAGAGTGGATTTTTTGGTCTGTTTGTGCCTCTTAAGAAGAGGTTTAAGTTAAATTGAAAAGCTATACTTAAAGCAGAGCAAAACTGTTTACATTGGGGATTATACAAGCGTAGCTTCACCTAGTCAGCTATATCAGCATGATGGATAAAATGTAGAAAAAGTCTGCAGATGTTCTGTGATAAAAATGTAATAAGCTATAGGATGGAGAGGAGGAAGGACAAGAATAACAACAATAATTTGTTGTTTATATTTCACAAGCTTTGAAAAACTTTAAAAACAAAAAAATTTTTCTCTTTCCTGTTTCTGTGTGAAAGACTCAAACAGACAATAGGGTAAAATAATTCTGCCAGGGCTTAGGAAACTACGCTGCTGACTATATAGAAAATGCTGCCAAATTCAGGAAATAAACAGGCTGAAATAAACAGAAAAACATTTTCTTTTCCCAAACCTCTTTCTTTTAAAGTAAATCTTCTCTCATAACAACCATACGCCAAAATAGTTCAGACTGAGACGTTACTGGTAAGTCCAGGTTGCTTCGATGAAAATACATTGTGCACAGCCTTTTACATCTGTGGCACACTTCCTGAAAAGCATTCGCCCCTTCACTTGCCAGCAAAATCAAGCATGCTGCATGTCGTTACACATGCTATCTTAGCCTGGACAAGAGCATAGGATTTATGAGCCTCCAGATAGGGGCTTAAAAGTTTGAGACAACAACATTTTTAGGTTTTGGCAAAGACGGTGCCAGCTGGCTGGCTCTCAGGACTTCCCCTGTCAAACGATCCATGAAGCAGCGTTGGCACCAGCTGCACAGGAAACCCAGTATACCTGGACCCTCCAAGGGAGGTCAAGTACCTCACTGACAGCCTGCAGCAGGCATGAAAGAAAGAGTGGGAACGCAAAAAGAAAAGCAAGCAATTGCTCTCAGAGAAAAACTGGGGGAGAAGGGGTGCGTGCTGGGTGCAACGCAGCACGTCCATCACCTTCACACCCAAGGGCTGGCCCTGTGAAATGGAAACAACTCAGCACTGCTAGGACTGGAAATCCTCATGTTTCAGTTCAGTCTTTGAGTACAATTAATATGTCTGAAAAGCACAGTGTTATTGGTTATTGTCTATGTTGTACTGTCTACTGCTGAAATGAATTGCTTCCTAAATTTATTCAAATATATTCAAACCAGATATAATGGAGGGACATGGCTTACAGACTCCTATGACAATGATTTCCCACCGGTGACATTCATCGCAATAACAGAGAGTCGGTACTTCACAGCTGAGCCCATTTTCACAACCCTCCTGTCCTGAGCAGAGCTCGCTCATGCGTGCAGTCCTGCTGAAAGGAACAAGACTAACTGCTTTTGGGTGCTGTGCAAAATAAAGCCTGCGAGTGTCAAGTTCCTAGGACTTGCTCAGCTGGGATGCTGAACGACTTTGACTCCCTCTGAACTCAACGGGGCATTCGGCATCTCTTTGGATCTGTCCCCTGTTGGTGGGAGCATCTGTTCTTGGCTGTGGTGGTCTCTACTCCCCTTCCCCACGGCGAGGCAGCACGGGCTCCAGGCTCTGAGCGTAGCTGTAGGTGAGAAGGTTTCTAATGGCTTGAGGTGTAGCTCAGGTTTGGCATTTTAGCAGGCTAGATCAAGAATTCTAAGGTTTGAAAAATTATGTTTGAAAAATAGCACAGAAACACCATTTTTTTCAGTGAGGACTGCTCCAGGCAGTGAGTCTGATGGATGTTCTGAAGCAGAATAAGCAGCATTCAGCCTGTCCCCACCATCTGCCCGAGTCCTGTTTTCTTTTCCTTGTTCGGTTCCATTGGAAAATATCAACAGAAAGTGGAGTTTTCTCTACCAAGAAAGATCATGTGTTGGTTTGTACTGAAACTCACAAGTCCTTTGTATTCTGTGAGAATACAGCTGCAGCATAATGAGTGGTAACCATTTGAACTCTCTGAGATAAACTACTCCAAAACTTGATAAGAGCTCTTGAACTATGTTCATGCTACACACAGGACTAATCTGGCAATTGGATAAATCTCGTTTTCTGCCCAATTACAAAACAAAGGCAACACAGGACATGTATTCAAGATATAAAACAGTGATTCGGGAGCAGATGGAAATTTTTGAGCAAGTATTGAGTTACGGACCTTTTTTTTTCCCCTGTGTGTTTTGTATGATCATAGAAAATCCTTCTAAGGAAAGATCCAAGTTAAGGAGCAACTGCATCGTTAGCTAGGCAAAACAGAGAGAGAAAAGACATAGGTTATTTATTTGTAGCTATTTATGGTAGCACCTTGAGGAACAACTGACCATGGAGACACTATTGCACTGTTCACTGAACAAATAAATAGACAGACTCCTTGCTGTAAACAACTAAATGCTTGAAAGAGTGAATCACACATAGTATAGAAGGATATAAATGTACATTTTTAACGTAGAATGCTGAAGCACATTCAAGATTCAAACCCATTGTTTCTCAATCTTTTAGATAAGGTTATCTTTCATTGCTATGGAGACACAATTGTACAGCTTTTAGCTTAATTCAAAGCAAAATATGGAGGAAATCACTCTAGCCTTGACAGCATTGCCTTCCTAAATAGTCTGTTCTGTTCCACTCATTCACTTCCTTTCCGAAACTCTTTTTCACTATTTTTGTTTGAAATGCATGCTACATGATTGAAATTTATTTCACCTGAAAATTTGGTCTCATGTCTTTTTATGACCATAGGAAATGTCTGTAAATCCTCCCTGGAGTAATTCTACATCTCCCAAATGTCTACTTTATCTGGGAGGAATCATCCTCTGGTACAGTGAAAGCCTATATTACTAGCCTAGACTGTAATGCTTATTTCTGGAGACCTAAAAAGAAAGCAAATGAATTTCCATAAAGGTGACACTAGCTTTTCTGGTACACCTTTCAACTCCAAAATCTCTTTAAATAAATGCTTAATTAAACCTACGTCAAATAGTTCAATCCTAGAGACCATGAAATCTGGTGGAGACTCTATTACTCTTACTGAGCTATTACGAAATATTCTGATTCTGTAGTGACAGGATAAAATGTGGTGACACCTTCTGAGATGGAGGACAGACCACATTTAAGTATCTACTGCGTCAACTAAAATATGTATGAATAAAACAAATGGTACCAGGCTTATTCCCTTACAGTGAGGCAAAACTGGGTCTCTGCCTGCAGTTTCTCTTATCCTCCGAAACATAGTGGCCACACAGAAAATTAATGTTGGGAATGATTCCTCACCCATGCTGACCTCTGAGCTGTGACCAGCAGTTATTTGGTAAAGCAATAGCTGATGCAGGCCAAAGCTGCACCAGAAACTGCTCTAGCAACTTTTTGGTAGGGATGATTGAATTCCAGTGCCCAGCACTGTTTCCTGGCCATGTTTAATTTGTTAGTGTAGAGATAGCCTTAAGGTGCAATTCATCTCCTCCCAATATAGACATCAAATGTAGATGAATGTTTCTCAAGCTGTGATCTGTGGACCATTTGGTGATCTGTAAGACATCACAAGGTGATTCACAATTGTTTTGAAACAACTTCAAAAGCTTTTAAATATAAACGCACACACATATATTGCCAGGCATGCAAGCAAGAAAACAAAATTGGGAAAAATAAAAGACACGGTGGACTCTTCCCAGGGTAGCTGAATTTTATTCAGATATAAATGAAAACCATCATGGCAATGCTGTATAGATGATCATTGGCATAATTTCAAAAAGGTATCTGGAAGTAGGGTTAAAAAGAGTTGAGGCTCGATGACCCCTTGGTGTCCAGCCAGACCCATGACTGTGTTCTGCTTGAAAGGATGTGCAGATGCATCGCCTTGGGTGGGAGCTGGTTTTACGATTCCATGAAATCCAGGTATTTCTCCCCTGTACTTAGGTGTAGAGCGAGGCAGAAGCAGGAGGTAGATCGAAATGAGTATCATTACGGCATTGAACTGGGAATGAACAGTGCACTGGTACCATGATAGTTCTGCTGTTCTAAGTACCTATTCTATCAACCCCCCACATTTTATTAGTTACTATTTCAGTTGTGGTACTCCTGATGCTAGTTGTGTTCCTCATTCTGTGCTACCTGACTGCCCTGAGTTTCTGACCCACACCTCCGTCCCCCTCCCACACTCGGGCACTCTTGCCTCTGTGAGGTCTCTGCTGCCCTTCTCCCCTTCCCCAGCCAAGTTCTGCTGTGGAGCAGAGTCTGGGATCAGGGAGATGATCAGCAGAGATCTTCAGCCCAAAGGCAGGAGTGGGAAAGCAGTATAGTTCTTGTATTGTAAGAGTGTAAGTGAAGAGCAGAAAGTCCTGGGATAGCAGCTGGTGGACAAAGAGATTTTGAAGGGGCGGAGGCATCATAACTGGAAACTCAGAGCCTTTTTGCACTGCTGTTGCCATCACAGACCACCATACACAAGTCCTAGTCCCCAGCAAGATCCAGCTGGCTGAGGGATGGGAATTAGTGAGAGGAAAGAGACACCCATTGTCCTCCAAGATACTACTGCTGCCTCCCCAGCTAGAAAAACATCTTGGCTCAATAGTACTTCAATACTTTTTAAGATCATTACTAGGAAAGTTGTAAATGAGGTCACTTCAGGTTAAATTTGGATTCAGCAGACATCCTTTACGTGAGATGTCCCTGTTACACCTATGTACCACATTTCTTCAGTCGGTATCGCTAAGTCTGTAAGAGGCTCACTTAGGCATTTAACTTTATATGAATTCATCCTTTTGTGGTCTGTTCTGTCATCTGAAATTTCTATTAACTAATTTGGCCATCAACCAGTTTGTCTATGCCACATAATAGGGTTTTGTACAAAATGGATTTTTTGGTGTGTTAGGGATGTCATGTTTTAATCAATGTCTCTTTGAATGTTAAATCTAATGAAAGCTGTAAGTGAGAGACTATAAATGTGCAGAGAGAGTTACCATGGAAACCAGAGCAGTATCTGCTGGGTACCCCACACCGGTAACACGGTGCAGCGCAGCCCCGTGCACAGGGCGGAAGCCTCCGAAAGCATTTTCAGCAGTTAGATCAAGATTTTTTGAAGCTTGGAGCAGAGAGCTGGATGCTGCTTTGGGGGTGGCTTCTAGGCTGGCCACAGTGTCATGGCGGTAGGGTGGCAGCTGGTAGAGTCACCCACTGAGCTGGCACATGCTGTACCATTTGAACTTGCTTAGCATAACTTGCTTAGCATTGGTAGCTGAATTTGCTGAAGCCTTAGGCCACAAGCTGTGAACTTTCACCTAGATGTGTTGAACTTTTACCTAGTCAAGTAAAAGAAGGCCCCAGAGCCGGTTCAAGCCAGAAGATAAAGAAGCTACATTCATTAACAGAAACTGCAGCCTTAGAGATAAGCAAAGCAACGGCCCGCCTAGAGACAATGAAGGGACCCAATGGAGAACGGGAAGACCCCAGACCCTAATATTACTACTGGTCCAAAGTGTCGCATGAGGGGTGGGGAATTTAGATTGTAAGGGAATAATTGCCCAGGGATTTCTTTGTTTGAGGTCCCTCTTCGGAGGCACCCAGCTCGAGCTGTAGTGGTATTGATAATAGGTACTTTTATAGAGGCATCTATCTCTCGGCTTATCAATTCAGCAGAAACCTGGAGTTGAACCCTGTTATGGTGGCTGGCATGCATTATTTCCACAACAGTTTGGCGACCCAGATGGGACTCTAGGCAGCCACTGTTGGACTCGCTTCTCTCCAAACATCCAACTGCCAGCATCAGGTGAGTTCACCTGGGAACTTTGGAGACAGAAGGCACCAACCGCAGAGTGTTAAAATTCCACTACTAAATTCTGGGTATTGCGGGTCCAAACGGGTTTGAGTGCCACCTGGGAAGTCCGAGTGGGTTTGAGTCCCACCTTGGAAGGACACACTAAGTATTTTGGGTCTGAATGGGTTTGATTCCCATCCTGAAAGTGTGCTAGGAGAGATGTGCATGGCCTGATCAGCGTAAGGTGTATGAAATTGGCATCTGGGTCCAGGCAGATTGGAATCCTACCTCAGAATGAAAATTGGAGGAAAACAAATGACACTGCAGGTTTATTGAAAAAATGAGCAATAGCATTTTGTAAGGAAGACTGGCCAGCGCTTAGAGGAGCAGGGGTATGGCCCTGCAAAGGATCCTTCAAATTTTAAAAAGTGGCTACGCTCCAGAAAATTTTGCAAAATGAAAAACCGTAGTAAATGGATTATTGATATGCATGGGATAATTGGGCATATGACCACCATAGAGGATGGTCAAAAATGAGTACAAAAACCTCGAGGAAGAACTTTAGTTGCAGCATTTGTGAGTAATTTTACCAAGGCGCCTGTGGAGCCAGTCTCTGCATCACTCTGTACTCCTCCCTCTGTATCGCTTGTTGATTCCCCCCCGCAATTGCCTCTGCTGTCCCACCACTTCTGCTGGGCTTTACCTTGTGGTTTCTAATGTTATCCCTAATCCTCTTACAATGCAGCCAGTGGTAGTGGGGGGTGTGTACATGTGTGTGAAATGTTCCTCCCCTAGCTCCAGTGTTATATGTATACACCCATTACCCCTGGAACCCCAGGGATTTGGTTATGTGAGGAAATCAAATGCCTAGGTTAAGGGAAGATGCAGGTCAATGTGCATCATTATTTTCTGTTATTTTTGGGGATATGATCCATCCTGGGCCGATTTTGACCTGTTGCTGAGGGAGTTGTTTCGTCCAGACAAGCAGGATAAGATAGTTGAAAAGAAAGTGGAATTGACCCTACAGGCAGGGGGAAGTCAGACTGACTGGCCTCAGGTTGATCCTGGTTGGGATTGTAATAATCAAACAGATAGACATAATTGCCAAACAGTGGTTGGAGATCTGATAAATGTGATTAGAGCTTGCGAGGAGATAAGAGTAAATTGTACTAAAGTACAGGAATGTAGACAGAGGCCAGAGGAACACCTCAGCAACTACTGGGGAAGATTGCAACAGGTTTTGTTGATATGTGGGGGAATGACTCTCCAGAATTTTAATAATGAATTGGCAGCAAGTGTGTTTGCGGACCAAGCTGCCTCTGACATCTGCAACTATTTTAAGGATCACATGCCAGGATAGCAAGGAGAAAATTTGAAAAATACTATGCTACCTGGAGGTTCTAGACTTGTACAATATGTAAATGATTTGTTACTTGCTGGCATGGCATACAAAGATTGTTTGAAAGATACTATTTGTCTATGTACTGCTTTAGCAGAAAAAAGGTCACTGTGCATCTCTTTCTAAGCTTCAGCTGTATCATCAGGAAGTATATTATTTAGGATTTATATTAACAGAAGGACAAAGATTAGTAGACCCAGAACAGGTCCAGGCTATGGTAGAAATACCTCAACTGGTAACGAAGAAACAGCTGCAAGGATTTTTAGGCACAGTGGAATACTGCAGACCCTGGATACCGGGGCTAGGGGAGTTAAGTAAACCATTGACAGAAGCTACCAAGGCGGAGGAAGTGGAACCTATATGTTGGGGCCCAGAGAAATAAAATACTTTCCAAGCTATAAAAGGAGCTTCAGCTTCTGCTCCGGCACTGGCATTGCCAGATTACTCCAAGTCCTTTGAACTATTTGTACATGAGAACAAAGGAGTAGCCAATGGAGTCCTTACTCAAAAGCTAGTTCCACACTGCTGTCCTGTGGCTTATTACTCAACTCAACTGGATCCTGTAGCGGCGGGGAATAATTGCCATGTTAAAGCAATAGCAGCAACAGCAAGTATCATAAAAAGGAGCAGACCATTGGTTCTGGGTCATCCATCAACCATGTGTGTCCCGCATGAAGTAGAACAGATTCTTAAACAACTTGCTACACAAACATTGTGCCCACAAAGAGCACATCATTATGAATTAATGATCTTGAATGTGGATAACATTACTTTGAAAAGATGTAATGTTTGGATCCAGGAACTTTACTGCATGTTCTGTCCCACAGTGAGCCACATCATGATTGTGCTGAGGTGGTGTTTCACTCCAGCTGACTATGGGAAGATCTGTGAGATCAGCCTCTGGAGAACTTGGATCTAACCCTCTTCATCAATGGATCTTCATACTTCATGAATGGAGAATGACACACAGACTATGCAGTGCTGAGAAACTTAGAGGTACTTGAAACAGAACTTCTACAACCCTCTGTGAGTGCCCAAGGTGCTGAATTAACTGAATTAACAAAAGCAGCCTGGTGGGGATGTAGTCAGCGAGTAACTATTTGTACTGATTCTATATACGCTTTTGGAGTGTGTCATGCAATGGCTATACTACGGAGAGAATGAGAGTTCCTTACCTCGGTGGGAAAGAATATTTCTAATGGAACTGAAATCCAAATGCTGTTGGAAGCTATTAAGTTTCCAAGGGAAATCACTGTAGTACACTGTCCAGGTCATAGCAAAGTCTCCAACAAAATTGAAAGAAATAATAAAATTACATGAACTGTAGTAACGTAGGTTTAAAATGGCCTGAAGTTTTAGGAATAGTACTATGGGATATTGGGATATTGGAAATATCCCTTGCCAAACTCTAGGGTTGTCATCAACAGGAATAGTGTTTGGCAGACACTTAATTATACCTGGGACCTTTGTCCCCGCTAGGACCAGCCTCTTAGGTGGAGATGAATGGGTTGCCAAATTTTTATTAGGAATACAAAAACATCTACAAGAAAATAGGGCACAAGCCCAATGGTTTCAACCAGTACCCACAGGAACGCAAATACATGATACCCAGTCTGGGGATACAGTAATGATAAAAGTCCATTCTCACAAAACCAAGTTGGACCATAAATGGGAGAGTCCATATACTGTGCTATTAACTTCCTATTTTGTTGTAAAAGTTACAGGGAAAGAGAACTGGATTCATCATTCACATGTTAAATGAATTTCTAAGGAATATCAGTTAAATTAATAACCGCCACCCACGCAGAACACCACCAACACTGCAGCATGGCTGGCTTCAGTTATCCTGTAACAATTGTGGTCCATGTCATCCTAGAAGGTGTATTAATAATTGTTTTAAAGGTCATTGGGAATATTGTCCACAGGGTTGCAGTCAGGGAAGTATAACCAGGAAAGGTGCCTCTAGACACATAAACTAGTGCTGTGCCTGCAGACTACACCAGTCACTAACAGTTAGAAAAGCTTTGCAATACAGGGTATTGATAATTTGGGAATAACATCCAGATGAATTACACACATCTGTAGTGCTCAGCCTGTTTAGCTCTAATTGTATAGCCTTTATATTGATTATATGTGGGAACTTGTGGTATTGATACTCTTGATACTCGTTGGATCCATTTTAGTAATACTTTGTATATCCAGAATGGATGACGACCTTAATAGACCAACCACAGGAACCATGTACTCCCTGGGCTTCTTTCATCATTTAACACTTTTTATTAATAGCACAGCAACTAACTCCAATCTGGCTATTGCCTGCATACAAACAATAGTGGACCAACTAAAATGGTGTTTCAAAATCTAATGGCTTTAGATTTATTGCTAGCCAGTCAAGGGGGTGTTTGTGCAGCTATTAATCAATCTTGCTGTTTCTATGTCAATAACATGGGCAAAGTGATAACAGATGCTAACTCTATCCAATCGTTAGTTTCCCATCTACACCCAGGCACCTCAAAAGATTGATGGGAAACACTATTCAGCCATTGGGGATTTTAATTCTTGGTTATCAAACCTATTAGCCACTCCAATTAAGATTTTACTTCCTGTAGTTGTTATGCTCTTATTGTTCGGTTGCTTTTTTCAATGTGTTCAGACTTGTTTAAGAAACATAATGCTTAAGAGTATGCAAGAGTATAGATGTACCCTTCTTGATGACGCCTTATAAGGCAGGTATGCCTATAAAAACAAAAGGGGGGTCTGTTGTGCGATTTGGTATACTACTTCTATAGAACTTACTTAGCATAACTTGCTTAGCATTGGTAGCTGAATTTGCTGAAGCCTTAGGCCACAAGCTGTGAACTTTCACCTAGATGTGTTGAACTTTTACCTAGTCAAGTAAAAGAAGGCCCCAGAGCCGGTTCAAGCCAGAAGATAAAGAAGCTACATTCATTAACAGAAACTGCAGCCTTAGAGATAAGCAAAGCAACGGCCCGCCTAGAGACAATGAAGGGACCCAATGGAGAACGGGAAGACCCCAGACCCTAATATTACTACTGGTCCAAAGTGTCGCATGAGGGGTGGGGAATTTAGATTGTAAGGGAATAATTGCCCAGGGATTTCTTTGTTTGAGGTCCCTCTTCGGAGGCACCCAGCTCGAGCTGTAGTGGTATTGATAATAGGTACTTTTATAGAGGCATCTATCTCTCGGCTTATCAATTCAGCAGAAACCTGGAGTTGAACCCTGTTATGGTGGCTGGCATGCATTATTTCCATAACACACAGGAGGACCTTCACTGTTCGGGGGCAGGTGCAATAGTCCTCTCGGTCACAGGCTGGACAGTCCTGACTGCAGTTAGAGGAGATGAGGCTTCAGAAAAAAAATTCAGAGGCCCTACACAGATCTGGACTTGCAACCCCCTGAAGCTGCAGCTTCTGAGCTTTCTGGCTTAACACTCCTTTAAGAAGAAGGGTTTAGGACCTGCAGGATAGAGGGGAGAAGCCTTGTCATACAGAGGATCCTGGTGATGTGAGGAAAGCCGTTCTGGCAACCTGGAGGATACCTCTGGCCACTGCAGTGAGCACTGCTAAGGACCCAGGTGCTCTCTGCGATCACCGTGACGTTCAGAACTCATTCACTGACATATATTGCAGAGTATTAGTTCCTCAGGAGCCTGCCTCATCCTGGTCCCAGGCATCCATGGAGTGTCTACAGAAAGCTGGTACAACGACTCAGAGGAACTGTGGAGCAAAACCAATTTCCTACAAAGAAAATACAATCTTTCATTTTTCCTTCTTATTCTGAATGACAAAGTGCTAGGACAGCTTTCTAGGTTATTAAAATTAAAGAGGTTTTTAAAATGCCATTTATTTATTGTCCTTTCTGTTTCATTTCCTTATTGCAACTTCTTATGGCTCAGAAAATAAAACTACATTGAAAGCTCTTTGGGGCAGGGATCATTATTATATTTATTTTCAGTGCTGCATGATCTCAGTTCCTGCATAAATCTTGTAGTCACTGTTGTGCTATACATGCCGTAATAATAGCCAGGACTGTCTACTAAGTGTTGCTTATTACAAGTGTTCATTCCCCCACCTTGATGCTCCTGGGCTTGAACTAAGCTCTTTTATTCAGTCTTCAGCAGTAAATCCGATCCCAATTAAGAAAAAAATGTTTTTATGGTAACTTCCACAAATACTGGACACGTTACTTTCTTTAAGACATGTGGAATATTTAATACCTTTCAGCTCACAGGGAAATGAGCCTTCCACTTCCAAGCGTGTAAAGCAGGAGAGTGAAAGTGGGCATATTTCAAACAGACGTGAATGCTCTCTCAAGCTCACTCTCTCTCCCTTGGCTCTCAGCCACAATTTTAAAGCAATTTGCCCTAATCTCCCATATGGTTTTCTTTCTTTGCATTTTATAAAACTGCAGGGCTAAGTGAATGTGCCTCTCCGATAGCACTGACACAAGCCTGATTTAATTTAGACTTCCGTATTAACATACCAACTAAATCAGTGCTGCAGCCTACAAGGGAAACTTCAGTGCTATGCACAACCAGAGCTGTAATTAGTTTCCAAGTGGTGCTAGCCTACAGCCCTTGAACTGGTTCTTCCTTACGATTATTATTTCTAGAGGTCAGCCCAAAAGAACATCAAGTCTACGCCAGCAGCATGTGACCCCCGCTCCCTTCCCCGGATCAAATCAGGCCTCCAGTAAGACATTCTTCAAGCCTTAAATCATTTCCAAACAGCAGACGTTCTTAGTAAATCTGATTCATCATGTGCAAGATCTATATGCCTGCTGTATGAAAAGCATCTCTGACTGAGATTTCCAGCAAGCCCTGCCAGTGAATCCTTTTATTCAAGGAGACCGTGCAGTATACTTTTATATCACAGATGGCTCCAGGACTCGGAGACAATTTCCTTAAATAGGCTCTCGCACCAGGCTTGTCTACACATTTTACTTTGGAATTTTTAGCCTATACAAGAATGTGACATGGTTCACTAAACGTACGCTCTGTGTGCATTTTAAGCACACAAGTTGCCCCATGAGCTGCAGTGGGTCTGCTCCCCTGCCTGATGCCCACGTACTCTCATCTGCACACTTGTTTATTCACTTTACTGGATCAGTTGCAGCTAGCGTGGGTTCCTAGCTCCACAGCAGCATGTTTGGCCTTTGTCATGGACACAACTTAGCTCAACTGCTTCAGTAAAGTAGAACATAAACAGCAACCCCAGAGGGAGGCATTACATGATGCAGCCCTCCCTCTTCCACAAGGGCCGGTGTGCCTGTGACCGTCTTCAGAGGATGCTGAATGACAGCCCTGCCACTCAGGGTGGGGAGACAAGCAAAAGAGGGAATTCTTCCCTTTAGACTTAAAAGTTCTGAAGGCAAAGGTTATTTCCAAACTTGACAGGAAAGATACCAACTGTTTAACGATTAGGAAAAATTCCAGATATCTGGACAAGAATGCACTTACACTATTTAGCACACTTCGAAGTGGTAGTGCTATTTTGTTTTACTCAATAGGCTTTCAAATTGGGAGTCTTTATAAAAACCTTTCACTCGCATTTTTCTCAGCCCTCCCCAGTCACTCTTTCCCATAATGAACATCTTTGTCAGCTGTTGTATTTTTATACAATCCAGAAATGAAATGTTTACCAGATCTCAGAACATTTGTGGCAGATTTGACTATTTTTTTCATGTGCATTTTGTTTCTGTATTTACCTTTTATTAAAAGCAGAAGTTAATATTGTGCTTCCCAGGGTCTGATCATTTGCTTTGATGTTAAAAAAAAAAAAGCACAGGAAAAAGTTGTTGTTAAAATTATTTGTACATAGGACACATGTAAACCTCACCCTCTCATCCTAAAGGGTGCTCCTCCACAAATCACTGAAGCAGCGATCAGCCACTGTGGCTGCCCCGCATGCAGACAGCACAGCACAACGTGTCGCTCCATGGGGATCTGAGCCCCGTTTGGGTCCACCCCTGAGAATGGTTTGTTGAGCCCAGTTTGGGTCACTTCTTAAAAAAAGAGAATTTCCACTCATGGAAATTCTAAAGTCTTCTGGAAAAAAAAAAAAAAATCTTTTGAAACCAGAATAATATCTCTGATTTCTACTTGTTTGCAGAATGGAAATTCCAATAAAAGTAGTTGAAAGAAAACATTCTAAGCAGTTTACCTTCACTACTATTTGGCACTGAAAATATGCCAAAATATGTTACTCCAAAGGGCAAAGCTGTCTTTTCCTGGAGGCAAACCAATACTATAAATTACTAAATAAGTATTGAACACTTGTAATACAAAATTTTAAATAAAATAAAGTGAGAAAATTTATGAAAAAGACGAAACAGCTGAGTCTGACAGTTTTTGATTGAAGGCTCAAGGATTCAAAAAACTTTCCAGACCGACATATACCTGCTCAGTTACATCATTCTCTAAACCCCCAGCTCTGTGGGCCAAAATGTCCTCAGGATGAGGAGGGCACTGAAAGCGTGTCTTCACTTCTTGGCAGAGTGCTCCAGGGACTTGGGCTTTGGTGTTAATGGAGGACAAGAGTTACTGGCTGCCACAACACATTAACCTTGCTCATTGAGTCTTTGCAGTAAGGATGGAGAAGGGGGAACTCCACACAAATCGAGAAGCCCAGCACCATCCCAGCCAGGTAGCTCTGTTCTAGTAAGGAGTGAGGCTATGGAGACATTCCTGCCCTGGGGATCCAGGTTTGCTCTGGGTGTATGAGCAGAGGTTCACCATGCAGGAGCATGGTGCCTACGGAGAAAAGTACACTCTACAACAGACTTGGAAGTGCCAGTGGGTATGTCTATGCCACGTAACAACTGTGGTGCAGCAATCCCTAAACTGGTGCTGCCCTAAGTCAGGAAGTCCATAGCTCTCAGCAAAGCGCCGTACAAACTTAGCAAACTGAACCATCATTGTGCAGTTCTGCACAGACACAGCTACAGATTTCTTTAGAAGCCATTTCACCTCTTGTCTTGCACCTCTCCCCTGCGGAGAGAGCACTGCATGGCTGCACCCAAAGCGAAAAAGTGCACTTAAACTCCTTGCTGACTGGGCAGGGAGCACAGCACTCTAAATTATCCTGAGGTAAACTGGCACCTATATTATAGACACAAACCCAATAAACTAGATCATCTATTTTTATACATACATTGTGAGGTTGGAGAGAGTTAGAACTATCTGTTTCTAAGTCAGAACAGGGATACTTTACATGTCTATAATGCTCTTCACTGACCAGGAGGAGCATATTAAGGCTCTGGTTTAAGAAGATTCGTGCTTACCTTTAAACCCTCAGTAGCTCCATCAAGGTGAATGGGTCTATCCGCCTCTTTAATTCCAGGCGTGTACTTAAACCGCTGTTGAGTCAAGGCCTGAAGAAAATGGACGAGTCAACAAAGTCTATTAAAATAATGACAAAGAACAGTTTTGAGTATCTACATATAGTGCTTAGATATCTCATCAGACAAGTAATTCTTTGATGTCTCAAACTAACGATGCTTGGAAACACAGCTAGGGTTATTTTCATCCTGGAATAAAGAAACACTCGCAAGTTGTTTCACGAAACAAGTAGAATCAGTGCCAGAACACAACTGATTTCAACCTCCTTGAAGAACCTAGCAATGGGAGAGGGACACCAGAAATTGTAAGATGTAAAATTAACAGTAATATTTATTATTATGTAAGCACCTGGTGCTGTATCTTATTGCTATATAAAACGTGGCCAAGCAACAAGTTCCAGCACTGGAGAAGTCATCTTCCCTGCCATTTCACTGCTAGCTCGCCTGCTGGCATAGCTTAGTCCACGCCAAGAGCTCTCTTCAAGAGAGCCCTTCAAGTCTTAGTCATCAAGCACTTCAGGGACCATCCTCTGTAGGCTATATGCCTCAGGTTTTTCTCCTTCTACCTCACACTGTCATGCACTACTATCCAGGCAGACTTTGCATCCTTAAACACCCCTATATGCCATCATGCCACATCCCAGAGTGTGCAATGCAAATGCTGGTTTCATGGTACAAAGCAAGTGCTCTTCCACCGCACAGCTACACATTCTTTCAGGTACTTTGAACAGAAAGACATTCACGCTAGCCTTAGGATCACTTCATAGGACTCAGAGGAGACTCAGGGCCAATGTCTGCACACTATGAAAACAACCAGAGCATGCCATTTTCCAGAACATGGTGTGGAGGGATACAGTCAGAAGAACCAATGGTCAGTGAGTCTCAGTCATTTGATATTTTGGTTTATTCGACATGAAACATGCCACTAGACCTGGAATTGAAAAAAAATAATTCAGACATTTGCAAGAAATGAAAGAATAATATTATCATTTTGCAAGAAAATAATTATAATTCTGAAGTTAATTGTAGTAAAATTTTAGTACTGCTATATAAAGAAACAAATAGTCATAGAACTAGGTAGCAGAAGAAAATGCCAAGCTCTTGCCAAACTGGTGTACTGTATGTTAACCAAGAATGAGAACCAACTTACAATTTAACCAATATGTTAATTAGTAAAACTTGGATCTTTAAAGTCCTGTACTGAAGAAGATACTTGCTTCCCTTTACGCTTTAGAAACAGTAGGAACATTGATGCTCTTGTCTGGGTGTTAACAAGCAAGGAGCAAAGAAAAATGCTGCCCTGTCTGATGGTGATGCTGGACTTTTTCAGATGCAACAGAAATGTTTTTAAAAGCTAATTGAGGAAATGGAAAACCCCAAGAAAACACAAGATATGAGCCAAAGCAGTCCAAACAAGTTATTATTTGTCAGTCGGGGGCCAAATTAAGTCATGTTAACCTAATTGTATATATTCATTGTGTGAATTTCAGGTCCAAGACCATATGGGTATTTTTCAGTCTGATCCCGTGGTAGACATGGGCTACTCACTTATCAGTGAAATTGTTTATCATATAGGGGCTAAGTCATAACTATTCCTATATGCTGCAGGAAATGTGCTCAAACTGAGTCCATAAATGATAAAACCCCTTGTAATAACCTGACATTTAACAGAATTATTGAACTTGGTTTTATCAATTTATTAGTCCAAAAAGGCAAGCGAATGCCAAAGATTAAAGTTTCAAAACTGTCACAGGAGAAGTTTTTATAGAATAGTCCTGGGGAGACTAAACAGGATGCGATCCTTCTCTCACCAAGGGATCTTGACCTTACATTTCCCTCTCCAATAGGGAGCTCTCTGCCACCTGGTTGTACTTAATTTTGATCTGAGTTTTCCTTAGTCCCACCTGTTGGAGCAGATTAATTTTCTGTGAAGTATTTAAATATGCTCTGAGCCAACAGAATGCATTGTCTACAAGAGTGGGTCTGGGGACTCACCAACGTTGCTGCCCCGGAGTGCAAGAGGATGCATACTAAAGCCATCTGCTGAGATGTGCATTCAACATCTCTCAAAAAGAGGAAATTCAGAGAATTAAAGTTGAGAGAGCTTCAAACCCAACAGATGAAAGGTAGCTGATTCCTTATCCAGCAGTTTTGCTAATGTAACATATCAAAGTTGTTGTTTTTCCAGCCAAAACTATTTCATGAATTTGACCTAAATTTGTTAATAGTTTTGGGACAACCAGAATTGCATTTTTCCTCAAATAAACTATTCATCAGAAAGAAAATTACAGCTCTTGTCACAGAACCCAGCTGCCTACCCATTCAAAAAAAAAAAAGCAGCTTTAAAATCAAAGGAAGAAAAATTAAAAGTCTTAGAGTATCTCTTAACAGTCACAGAAGGCATGTAAAAAGAATAAAGTAAAAAAAGAAAAGAAGCAGGAAAGCAAAAGAAACATAGAACAGTATGGGATAATTGTAAAACTCAAGAGGTTATTCAAGTGAACAGTTATCTTTCAGAAAATGGAAATCCACCCCAAATGAAGCCACGAAATAATATGTAAACTACAGCTTGTAAAATGGGTGTTGGAAATTAAGACTGGGTTGTGAAATACATGAACTTAAGTAAGTGAGTCCTATTATCTCAAACATATCCTGCACAGCGGAGTTGTAGAGGGCTAGGATGGAATGTGAACAGCAAGCAGAAAACCAAAGAACAAAAGATAAATTATGCAAATGTATCAGATTCGGGAAGCTGAGATTGTTGCCTCCCCAACAACTTGAATAACAGTGTTTAAATACAACTTTCTTTTTGTAGAAAGCACCACTTTCTAAGCAGCCCTTCCAAATGCTTTCCCATCTGTTTCAACAAATGTGATAATGAGGAGGTTCTGCAGCAAGCTTTAAAAAAATATCAAGTTATTTGTCCATACTAGAAAACACAAAGCAGGTAAAAGGTTGGGTCAGCCACCGTACTCCAGGTGAGCACAATCCCAAATACCCTTTCTTTTCTTAGCTCCACTTTGCATCCTGAGAGAAAAGCACTACCAATTTAGGTTTGAAGGAAGAACAGAGAAAAACAGATCGCTTACAACTCTGCCCTGCACGGATGTCTTAGGCAGCTATAAATATGAACTACGCCTGGAAAAGGATTCAGCAACTAGATTTCATTTCCCTTAATGCGAGCTGTTAATACAAGATGTGTTTGAAAACCTAGGCATTTTATTTAGCTGTGCATTTGAAATTGAAGGAGGTTTTTAACTTTGTGCAAGAGCAAGGGACCCTTTCTGCGCAGTGATATTCCTCCAGAGCAGCGTTAGGAGCGTACAAGCTGTGCCGTAGGAGCCTGACAAAAGCAATCCCTGGCAGCGAGCCTGTCACCTTCCACATCCTCTCACTAGAAAGGGGACGTCGGCTTAGCTGCTGAAGTGGGAGCTGAACTCTAAACCTCTGGCCTTTGTATCCTGACTCTGTTCCAGTATAATTTTGAAGTAATTCCAGTAGAAGTGACTGGATTTATCAGTGTGTGACTCTGGGATGTGTAGTTAGAATCTGGCCAGCACTGATTCCTGCACCTCTGCTCTTATTATTCTCAGTGCAGCTGAGATCAAAAAAAGGTCAGGAGAATGGTCAGACCAGGAGTTGCGAGCATTTTCCAAAGTAGGCTAAGGAAACCTTATAAAAAATATCGGGATCAAAATAATAAGGTCTATGAAAGCATTCACATAAATACAGCGCCATGGCTTTAGGGCTAAGCTGTATCATTACAGACCTTTGATACAACATCCAACACCAGAGGCACAATGTCGTCTTTTTGAAGCTATCTGTATTTCCTTCAGTCTTTTCAGCATCCCTGTCATTTTCTCAGGTAGAATAGGGTGGGGATTGTGATTCACTGATCTCTATTTCCTAGATAAACTGAAAGAAGTCAAGAGGAAAGAAATAAGGTTTTATGGGTAAAGAGATGATAGTGTGTCAGAATACTAAGTATACTCTCTGAGGAAGTTTTCTGTTGGTTTTCCCTTTGCGCATCCATCTCAAATTTCCAGATGTTCAGTGGTTTCCCTCAAGCAGCAAATCTAACCAGGTTTCTTTCTGAGCACCCCCCAAATTCCAGAGAAACGGTGACGCCACGCAGATCAGCTATACGTGTGTACCTGGAATGCATCGCACATACCACGTATGCACCGAGCAGATGGCCTCAGCTCACGGTAAATCTGAAGTCCTCCTAATGCATCAGCTTTACTACCCATACGCAGAGCAGCTCTGCAGAGCACAGCTGATGGGGCCGTGCTTCCTGGGATGATCAGTGCTTGTGAGTGCTACAGCACACGCTGCTGCCTGGGAAATCCCCGCCAAGAATCCAGCAGTCTCCCTTCTCCTTCTATGTGGGTAATGGAGGCTAGACAGTAGTTTGTCAGAAAGATCTTCATCCTGCGGAGGCGGATGAGAGCAGTCGACACAGAGCTGGAGGTGGTAACGTTGAGCGCGTTGTTTCTGGCTTCACCTTGGCTCTGCGGACGGGAGCGCCGGGTGCTCACCCAGCTCCCCTGCCCTCCCACCTGTGTGTCCTCCGAACCTTCCGCCTCCTCCGGCACTCGGGGCACGGGGGGGCTGTGCCGGGGTGTCCCTGCCGGCACATGGCTCCAGCTCTTCTGCACAGGCTCCTCCTGGCCGCTGGCTCTGCCCCACCATCAACAGCCAGAGGAGCACTCTGCCATCGCAGCCATCCAATGCCCAATTCCTGCTTTCCTTATGGAAAAGAGAGAGAGATGTAGCAGAACGTGCTGCTTAAAGGCTCTGGGGGACTTTCTCCCTTTCCTCGCCTGGAATAGTTGGTCTAGCTAAATACACTGCTGAAGAAGTCTTTGTGACCCATTTCTGAAGGAAGAGAAATGTGTGCTTCCCAGGAAGGGGGAGGGTTAGATGCAACAGGTGGCCCAGTAGCCCAGTTCCTGTTTGAATGCATACGAATTGCATTCCTTGCTGGGATATTATGGTTTTATTAATTGAGAATGATAATATTATTTTGGCTAGGGTAGGCCTCTGTTTTAGTTCAGATCTGCAGAATAGAGACTATATTCGCTCTTTGATATTTCTTTCCTGCCATGGTGACAAGAGAACATCTAGGACAGTTTGTTTACTGTTTGTTTCAGCATATTGCTGAATTTTATGAGTCAATACATTTCATTTCCAGAAATATGTACTTCAGTAGGAAGAACTCCACTTTAGAGCTGAAAGGCACACATCATGTCAATAAAGATAATATTATCACATTAGATATTGCAATGAAACATACACTTTCTTAATGATTTCTTGCTAGCTTCCGGACTGAATTCCTATCAGACATTCATTTCCCTTCTCATGCTCACTGTATATTTGCTTCTGCTGCTATCAGGCAACACCATGCTTAATAGAAATCTTCTGTCCTTCTGTTAGCAAGTAATGGCTATGTGCAATCTGGCATGCGTTGGGTATAAAGAAGCTGGGAGAGTGCTTTTCATTGTTTAGGTAAACATTTCCTCTTTGATCCAACATCTGCCCTTTCTGCTGCTCACACTGCAAATTGATGCAGATCTAGCAGAAGGATAGGAGACATTTATAGGGTTTCCTGTTATGGAGTAATTTTGGGAGCATCATTTTCCCCTGCTCACTTTTTGCCTTCAGCAACAACAATCCAATTCTTTGTGTTTTCGATGGGAAACCAATTCTTTGTCTCTCCCTTTCCTTCTAGTTCTCCCTGAAGGCTATAGAAAGAAAGAACATGAATAACCAAGCAATGAAATCATAAAATAGTCCCGTTTACTGTTATCTTTCCAAGAACAGTGAAGGCATTAAAGTTCTGAAACCTTTTTTCTTGAAGCAAAGATTGCAGCTAGAACAGGAAATGGCACAACATAAATTCAACTCGTGACAACTATTATAACATGAAAGGGAAATAGTATAAATCACTGATGTCAAACACTCTGTTCATTGGCTGGATCTGGCCAATTTGAGCTATTTATCTAGTTCGTGTGACAGATTCAGATTTTGCACCACACGTGCTTTCATTTTTTAAAATACGTTTCAAGTTTTTATGCTTCTGAAAAAGAGCTTCTGAATATGCACTGAATAGAAGCTGGTGGAAGCTCATGCATAGCTGGCTTTTTTAAACTACAGAAAACAAAGTATGCTATGTTTGAAGAAACAAAGTCTACCCCTGATCATTTCAGCGGGTGTTAACACTTGAACTTAATGATACTTTTTGTGGTTGATGCTGAAATGTTTCTCAGAAATTAATTTTAAGAAAAGATAAAGATGCAAATAAGGGGGTTTTGCGTAAAAAAAAAAAATTAAAAGTGCATTCTGTTTGAGAAAAAGAAAATAAATATCATGCACATCTCTAAAGCATACAACCTAAGTCTGACAAAAATTCATTAAACTTCCATGCAGTTTTAGCCATCAATGGTATAGGTGTGAAGCTTAAACAACTGAAGAGAAATAGACCCATCGGGGGAACCGTAAGAAAAGAGCTGTGTTGAATTCTCCACCCCAGCTGTATACAAGCCTGACCCACAGAGTCTCCTGGGGGTCTCCCACTTTTGGTCACTTCAAAGGGCATAGTGTAGTATTTTAGAATAAATAAAAGTTACATAAAATGCATTTTTGGCCTTTCATATTCATACAAACATTGATTTATACTGTTATAAATACAAATAGGAGCAGCTAGATATTTTTCATAGATGAGATTTATTTCACAGCAATAACCATTTGGTCAGATATTTTATTGGCTTCTTGCATAAACTTTTGTGCATGCCTAAGGCAGTTGCTGTTGGAGACAGAATACTGCTCTGATAGACTTTCGAACCAAAGAAAGACTAGGACCATGCTTATCTTCTTATACTCTAATACATTAAAATGTACTGCTTGCTTTCCATGCTCTGACTGAAGTTACTTCATTAGGAAGGGGAGATATTTTTTTATGATGTACTCAGAAATGTAGTATTTTGAAACATATCATTCTTTCAACAAAGTAACTCAAGAAGTGTGGAGCTGTGAAATCTAAGAAAAAGATGGATTTTAAGAAAAAAGATGTATTCTAGGGAATGGGATATTATATTACAGAAAAAAAATTCAGGAATCTAAGAATCATGTCTTCACATACTATTCCTAAATTAGCTTTGAAGTACTTTGCTTTAATTCTTACTCCTGTCTTGAAAAAGTCAATGATATATTGTGAATACTCCTATTTTTATACTGTAAAGTACTGCATATTATATATAATGTGGACACCACAGAAAACATCAAAGCTCTTAGAACTTTTGTGTATATCTATAATTTAGTATTGCATAGGCAGAGAGCTTCAGCAGATCCTTGACTTTCAACATATAAGAAATTCTTATCATATTTTTTTGTATCATTATCATAGGATTTTTTCTGTTTTCCTTTATGAATATTAAATTACATAAAAAATTGTGACATTGATTTATTCCTGTCTAGATAGTACCACTGGATAATGAAATTTTCACATATAAATTTAACATATTGAAAACTAAGACTCTAAAATATTTTTTATTGTTCAGTAGAAATATATGTGATGGTTTACAGGTTGGTTACAAATCAGTAATTCTTACTTATATATGTAAGTATATAAGTATATATGTATACTTATATATATGTTCATATATGTAACCCTATTGTCAGGCAGTTAACAGCAACTAAAGCAGCAGCATTCAACCTATATACAGTACCTTCTGAGAAATAATTTTATTGGTCTTAGCCCCCAGCTAGAAACTGGGAAAACTAAAACAGAAAGTCTCTAGGTTCCCTTAAAAAGCTGAACTTCCTTCAGTCACCAGCTCTCAGACTGTACGTGAACAAGGAAATCTTTCTTCAGGAAAAGGAGCAGTGGTGAACCCGGGAAAGCAGACCAGCACAACGTATGTGAAGTAAAGAAACAAATAGAGCCTTCCATTCAGTGACACGATAATAGTTCATTTAACGCTGATCCTCTTTACTGTGCGCTGTACCGTTTTGTCCATGTCGATCTGGAGGTCTGCCTTCATTCCCAGTGGACAGTTTGTCCCACAGATGCTTTGCAGTTCCCACCTCCAGTCCTTCCCTTGCAGCCCAGTAGACCCCACTAGTGTCTTTGGCCACAGCCTCAGCACACCAGGTCGCTGCCACAGGAGCAAGATGGAACCGATAGGGACTGTCCCCCAGGGCTGGAAACAAGTCCTTACCACAGACAAATCTGTGCCTTTTCAAAATCTCTTGTAGGACCAGATCCTCCCCAAATCCAAAACTGGACCCCAGACAGTTATCTCAGATTATACCTGCAGCGTCTGGGATGGATAGATTACACAAATGAAACTCGCCATAGGAATATTGAGAGTTTTTTCAGTAGTAGAGAACTTTCTGCTTCTTTGGAACTTCAGGACATGAGTTTAATTTATATTGCAATAATTTTAAGTGAGAGAATCATAAGTATATTATAGTTACTAGTATTATGCATTATGCCTTCCTCAAATTTATAATACTGTTAATTTTTCTCACAATCAACTCCCCCCTTTATGGCAGCGGGGTGGTTAAAGCACCTCATTATAGATCCATAGTTTAGAAGAAACTAGGTCATTTGGTAGGGAAATAAAAGACAGATGCATATGAGACTAGCCATCACTTTCTTTAAACTGCTCCTGGTTACAGGAATTATGTTTTCTTCAAGGATGACAATTTTGATGGATCATTTTTGCTCTGGGTTTATGCAGGAAGGTATTCAAAACTCAAATAATTTTTTTACAATGAGGGAACAGCTTCAAAAGCCAGGTCCAACTGTATTCAGAACTACACCTAAGATTCCCTCCTTTCCACATTCATGGTGTGTTTAACCTGGAGACTTCCAGGGTGGAATTCTATCATCACAAAAGAAGTTGTTTCTTTTTGGAAATTTTGCTTTCAGCCCCTTGAAACCTGTTGAAATATGCTACTGGAATTTAAAGCCACAGAGCTGCCTTTGAAGTTACATTCCCTGTAGCAAACTGGGGCATTAATCAATGGGTCTATTCAAGTGAGTAAACGTTCACTGTTCTGACTGTCAAGGATGCTTTCTCAGAATAGCATACAATTACTGAGGAGAAAGTCCACCCTGAAATAAATCCCACTATGGTGAAATTCAGGCCTGGCTGATGTCAAGGAGAAGTCTGGCATTGGCTGTAAAAGGCCAGGTTTTCACCCTTAATCACACCACCCCCCTCCCCTGAGGAGATGGTATCGTTATTATTTATTTATGTGGTGCCATTAGCGTGCTAGGCACATCAGATGTGCTCCTTGGTTGGTGCAAAGCAGCAGTGCTCCATTAATTCCCGTCCTGCTCCCATTCTCCAGGGTGCAGTTCTCGCTGCCTGGAACAGCTGGTGCAGCCATGGGAATGACAGCAGAATTAAGACCTTAGTGCTAAATTTTCACACATCCTTATGATCCCCTTTCTAAGCCAGAGCTTTTAAGGAACGCAAAGCAGCTCTCAAGAGACATCCTATTTATTTATTTGCATTTTTATGTGTGTTGGGATACTGTGCCAGCACTTATAACCACCCACTGAATAGACATTACAATAAAGCACTCTGGTCATTATAAAACCTTGATAAAATTCCTCTTGTAAGCATGCAATATGAAAAGCAAATCAATGTCCTAGTCTGTCTCAGACCTAATTGCATTGCTTCCATTCCTCTATCCATTTTTACTAGCAGAAAAGATGTCAGTTCAGGAGCAGAGGACTGAATTTCGGAGGTAATGTCCATGGGACACTGCTGAGAGTCCTTCATGGGCACAGGGTTGGGCTAGAACAAGATGGTGACTTGCATCTATCTCAGTCTCAGATATTAACCTATTACGAACAAATTACATTATTTCTTGTATCTCCACCTGCTTGTTTGGCTTAAGTGCTTTTGGTGCTTTAGTTTGGCTATTTGGTATAAGATAGTATCAGGGTAGAATTTCTTGCCGAGTTTTTGCACTGGACTTTGCACTGCTGACCTGCGATCTGCGGCTCTTTATTATTAATATAAAACAAGCAAACAAACAAAAAAACACTGTGGCATTTGCAGAAGAAGCTGATTTTTCTGGGTGAAAGCAAATCCCCAGTAATAAAGAAGTCTATCTTATAGAATCAATATGTAAACTTTTAGCTAAAAATATAACAAGTGTTGCAGACGCTTTTCTTATCATGTTGGCACCAAGTGACCCAAAGCTAGTCTTTCTGTTCTTCAAAACATAAAGTGTGGTTTCAAGATCAAATTCCTTTTATTCTGATGCTATGGAACATCATCTAGCTCCATCTCAATACAAGGATGAAAGCTCCTTTCTTACCTCTACTTGGTTTTGCTTGGTCTGGTGAATAAATATACTAAATCACCAGGGAAGGGTTTGGGTTTTTTTGTGAGTTTTTGTTGTGGGTAGTTTTTGGTGTTGGTTTTTTTTTTTAGCTTGAGGGTAGTTAAACACTGGAATGGGTTGTCCAGAAGGGACATGGAGGCTCCATCCTTGGAGATACTCAAAACTTGACTGAGCAAGGTCCTGAGGAACCTGCTCTAGTTGGTCTTGCTTTGATGAGGGCATTGGACTTGATGACCTTCAGAAGACTCTTCTAACAAATTATACTATAATTCTATGAGCCTAACAGTAAATCACAAAATCAGATGAGCAGTGACAGTTTCCTCAGGCAAAGAAGGCCAGACTAACTTTCTTGCTAAGATATATTTTACTCAGTTTGCTCAGGGCAAAATTGGGCCTTTAGACTTTGCAAAAATAGAGGGCTACTCCTCAGTTGAAAGTCCAATGTACAGAAATATAATTATACTTAAATTTAACGTAGAATATTTAGTAATATGTAATAATGATTACACACTAGAGCAAGAAAGCAGTAACTAAAAATGAAAAGCCCAAATCTGAGATGTAGAGAAGGGATGAATTTTCCCTCAGAGCAGGATACCTCCAACAGTCTCTGTACACCTGTTTGCTGGTCCCACGGGGCCATGTCGATGTGCTACAGTGCTCAGTGGCCCATGTGAATGGAGCATTTGGACTTTAAGTCTAGTTAGTTCTGTGTCTTACTGGGGAGCTTTTCAGGGATGACTGCTGTCTTTCATAAGGAACTGGATCAGATTGATCCAGGTCATTTTGCACAGCCACTGAGCCTCCACCCAATCTAGAGTAAATCTCAATTGTTACTTGATAAGCAGGAGTTCGGACAACCCAAAAGAAAAAGCATGTTTTCATTATTCTCTTCTCTAGTTCTGACTCAGCTTAACTAATCATTATTTCCTACTTCTTGAGCCAAATTATTCCTTGCTGTAACTGTCAGATTAAATGGTGCTACCAAGGGTACCAAGAGTTAAAAGGTTCAAAAGAGGCCCTACGCATCACCTGGTCTAACCCCCTACATAATAGAAGCCATAGGACCCCTTAACTAATATCTAGCTCAAACCCAGTAGAGCATTGTCTTTGGCATAATCCTTGTTTTAAAATTTCTAATGGTTTAGAATCCATTATTTCTCTCCGCAATTCTTTTTTTGTACCCTCAAAGTGAGAAGTGGACATTTATTTTAGTCAGATTTTTTCAAGCTGCTGCTTCCAGCCCTTACATCTGCTAGCCTGGAGAACTCTATGAACAAATTTTTATCCTTCAAGCAGGTACTTCAGGTCCCCTCCATCTTCTATCAGATACACAAAGCAGGTTAAGCTCCTTACTATGTGGCATTTTTTCTAATCCTTTCATTATTCTTCAAATGCTCCCTTAAGCTATTCAACAGGGAAAATCCTGAATCTCTGTATTATTCATGAAGTAGAACTGAACACAGTATTTCAGCAGCCATCATATCAGTGCCAAATACAAAATATTACCTACATACTCTATGTACCCCTTTTTAAAGATCAAAGCAATCACATTTCTTTAATGGAAGAATGAAAAATTCCTCTTAACACATTCAGCTGAGATAAGCCAAAGTATTACATTCTGTTCTAAATGGATGCTTAAAAACTTTATATAAAATGGAGGGGAAAAAATCAGCCAAAGTGCTGATCTTTATCTCAGCATAACTAAAGCCCAGGGTAAAGGTATCGCTACACAGATACCAGACGTGGGTTTGAATTCCTGCTCCATAGGTTTGCTAGGAATTCCTACCTGGACCAACCCAGCTTCAGAAGCTGACGGACATCTGGACATCTCATGTGGACAGACATGTCTTTCCCATCCCTCCCCCACTGAACAAAAAGTGCTGAATTCTCTTGTGCTGAGACTCAGAGGCTCTTTATGGCGTTTCCCCTGCTCAGCACGCCGCCTTCTGAGGACTGAATAGACACTGTACCTCAAGTGTCCCCCTGGGTGCTGAGATTCACTTCACTTCACTTCAAGCTGTTTGAACACATAGATTTAAGACAAGCTCCAGATAACAAAAAGGTAAAAACCTCACACTGGAACCAAGCCTGCCCCTGACTCTTTTGGTATAGCCAGGAATGTCCCAGCGCATATGCACACAGACAAATCTACCAGGCTCTGACATAGAAGTCCTGATTTCATGTGTAGCAAGACACTACAGGCTATGTAGACAGATGACTTAAAGGCATTCATGTCATATGGGGAAGGTGGAACCGTGGCTTTAACCCAGTCTCTGGCCTGCTGTCCTCTAGACTGCACAGACTATGAGCTCTATCCTTCACACTGCTGTAAGGCCTCCTGCATTAGGTTGGGTAGCCCCGCTAATTCTGAGTTACAAATTCCAGCAGAGAGCAGGCATTGCAAACTGTAGCCCTGCAGGTCTGAGGTCTATTCAGGAATCTAACCATAAACTGTTGTCCCTAATGCTCAGTCACCCTAAACAGTGCTTTTGAGGAACACCCAGAAGACCTATAACAATACCTTGCAGGGCACAACGAAGGCAAGAATGCAATTGTGACTCCTAGACTCTCTTGACCCAGATGTAAATTACATGTGGGTAATAAGAACTACAGCTTACATGAAAGTGACTTCCTCTGTCTGACTTTAATTGTTTTATGGAGACAGATTGCCTAGGAACTTCGCTGCTTCTTCGGTAATAACCATTGGATTTACGATAGATTCCAGGATTTCTTACTTTAAAGAAAGTTCATGAGTGTCTGAGCAGATCTTGGGTTTTCTGCCATGAGAATCGTGCAGACACTTGTATTGATATATGTTAGCAAGTTTTAAGCCACCTAGCTAATCATCACTGAGCAGCTACAGAAACATGTGGTGTTGTCTGGGTGCATGGCATTAACATTTACAGAATGGTTTTTGCATCTGAACGGTGTGCTGCTGCAGCTACATTGCCTGCTACACGCACAGTAGCTACGCTAACGCATTTTAGGTATTACTCCCTGTGCCACAAGCACAGTAATGGCTTCAGTATAGACATTCTCTTGGGGTTGTTTTTGTAAACCTAAAGAAAAGACTGATGGCCTGATTGGTTTGTTATTATCATTTACAACAAATCATTAACTGAGGCAAATAAATGTCCCTCTATTTAATTCAGGGGAACAAATCTTCAGCAGGAGGATTTGAAAGGTAGGGGGGAATTTCTTTTGAAGATAGTAATATGAGCCAAAGATAAAGGACATGAAAGACCCTTCAAGTAATACTGCTAATCTATCCTCTGCCATGGCAGGATTGCTCTACTATAAGCACATGACTGTGCCCACCTTCCTTTAGTTAAAAAAAAATAATCAATAGGTTTAATTGAATAAAAAATAAAGATGACCTCACATCCCTTAAATGTAGCATTTCTGGCCCTCCTTTAATTTATTTTAACGTTATTCAGAGTATGAGTCTTTAAAGGTTCGGTTTCAGTTTAGTTTCTATCATCTGGTGAAAAGCAGTAGAAAGGGAGACCTCTCATCTTTGCTGGTAGGAGACAAAAATCTATAAAATCACGGAAGTGTTAACATTGGAAGGAGGGTCAGGAGCAGAACAAGAGGTTTGAAATTCCTTTACAAATAACATGAGTCACTTACTTTTAAGTGCGATGCTCACGATGGATAGCTGTGCTATTTCGTGGTAAGTGTTGTTGTAGGTTGTTTTAGCTGTGAAATGAATCAGAGGTGTTTCATAGCCACACAGTTGGCTTCCCCTTCACTGGTGAGTATGACCTCTCCTCTGTGGCAGAAGCAATCCACTGCAAAACACAATGTGAAAACTCCTAGCTTGAAACAATAAAAGAGGTTTAGACTGTCTTCTGAGGAAGTGACAATGTAGTCTGGTGTCATGTTTTAAAAAAAAGTCTTTCAGTGGTGCAGTGGGACTGATAAGATTTGAGGAGTGTGTTCTGCTCTGGCACCAGCTTCTTTTTTAGCTTTGGGTAAGTAGTTTCTGATCCATTTACACCAAATATCAAATCAAAATTGAAGCTATGGGCCTTATCCTGTTTCCCATGAAAGTTATTAAAACCCTTACATTCTAACTTGAGCAACTGTGTAAACTGAGCTGTGAAAACTTCTAATACTACTAGGGACAGCCCAGTTAGGAGTTGTACCTGAAGTCTACAGGCATCCTCGGTCTCTCAGGGGTTATAATACCGCTTCACAACTTTGCGTGGCTAGACTGTACACTGTTAGGTATATCAACAACAGTTAGCACAATTAGCTGAAAATCCAGCTTGGGGCCTTACGAATACTTTAGCACTAACATTAAGAGTAGTCTTAGTTCTAATTTTCATTAGCAAAATGAATTAGCAAATTGCCAAATGGAGGATGCAAAGTGCATATTTTATAACAAGTGGAGAACTGCTTCAGCATTACTAGTTTTACTTTAATTTTATTGACTTTTGTTATTTTTAAGGATCTTTCTTGGTTTTGCATTGCATTTTCTTTTTTGCCCTTTGGGTTGTTACTGCCCATATTTTATTTCTGACATAACTGAATTTTGTATTGGAGAATGATCGATGCTGTATACATTAGGTTATAAAATGTAACTATAGAAAAACTGAAGAGCATTTTGATAGAGACACCAGTTACATACACTTACGTAAAAAACTGAGCTCAGATTTTTAACTGAGTAATCTAAAAAAGAAGGAAGTTAATAAAATGCTTTGAACCTCATCTCAGCTTGCTAAGTGATTAACTGGTCTCCCACATTCAAGGAGATGCACTGTTCACTTCCTCTCCATAGGAAGGGAATGGCCATGCTGGAGCATGGAAGTCTAAGAGAGATTTCAGGCCATGAGAAGAAGCTATCAAATTGTCTGTGTTAACTTAATTACTCATATTTAATTTAATTTGTCTTTATCTTTCCATAATATATTTATAGACTTCAGTAAGATCCCTCCTTAGCCATTATTTTGACAGGCTTTTTATTTCTGTGAAGTAAATAAGAATTACAGAGAAAGATACTGGATAGGACAGTAATTCAAAACAAAGAAAGAAAAAATTAAATAAACAATAGATGAAATTAGGAACTTTAAGGACAATAGCAACCCTCCCCAATTTTGGTGGGGCTAGGATTTCACCCTGTCAACAATAAGTTTCTTTACTGCCTTCATGTCAACTGAAAAGGCCTAAATCAGGCTGCAGAATGAGTACACCTGTGGAATTTGGAGATATTAAAGTATGTACTTAAGCAAGCATGGTGAGATACAGAAAGCTGCCAGCTCTAAAGAACGCTAAATTCATAATGAAATTTTCTGAAAGAGAGAAATCATCAGCAAATCTCAAAGGGCCAATTTCTGTAAGGCTGAATGCACTTCGTACTGCTACTGAATTAAAAAGAAGTTCAAAGTAGAGAGGGTTTGGGGGTTGGTGGGGGGGGGGGGGGGGCAGGTAACAGTGAGAATAATTTAACCATTGGAGGCCTAAGGATGTGGCAAATTCTTAGTCTTGCAGTGCTTCAGGCCTTCCAAAAAGATAGTGTGACTCAGACTGAAATTGTGGTTGTAACAAAGGTATCTTTGGTTGAAGGTGCGTGCAGTGAGTCATAGAGGCTAGAGCAGGTCCTTCAAGTCACTGTTAGAAATCATGCAGAAAATCAGCTTCTTACGGGCAAGGAAAAAGATGTGCAACTGAGCTCTAAATTTAGCTGCATGCAATTTAGTTATCTAGATTAAATTAGTCAACCTCATTCCTAAAGAGTCAATGGAGGCAGATAGTAAGATAAGGTGCCTTCAGGAGGTGTCTGTTTCTCTCCACTGACCCTACAGGAAGATCGGGATGGCTGAATTACATTGATTAACTTGTAAATGGCAAAATGCATTCAATCATCTCTGCTTGTGTCAAAGTAATCCGTTGGTCATTTTCAGTTACTGAATGATTTATTTCTTCAGTTCCTCCTGTCTGGGCCTGTTGGGACTCTCTGGGTTTAGTCCTAATTTATATTGCATAAGGAAAACCAGAACCTCTCCTTCTGCATTCACTGAAAGGGCTTATGGTTTTTATCCATGCATACAATATGCAGCGAATTTGTACAGCCGGGGGAAGAAACTACATAGATATAAACTACTGAGATATTTGGGTTATTTGCATAGAGTTCAACACCTACTTTTTATTGTGTACAATGTTTACAATGTTATATTACTTATAACATAAAAATAAGAAGGTTGGACCTCAGCAGTATACACAGATTTCAGTAGAGGATCTGTTTTGTGTTAATTTGGCACCTGCCAGAAAAAGGTATCACAGCTATTTTTGTTAGCATGGACACATCCTTTAAGAAAGGCCTATTCTTCTCTTACACAAACATCTAACTATAGACCTGATCTACATTGCTCTCATGAAAGGATAATTCATTTCACAACACCTGTGCCACATTAGCAAATAGCCATCTCTTGCAGCTAATTTTAACAAATTCAGAACTACATGAGGAGGTGTAAAATATGTATTGCGTGATTTGTAACAGGTCATGGAAGAACTGTTGGCTTTTGTCCTTAGATGTCTAATTTGTAAAAGAGCATACAATACTGTTAAGCAGCTCCAGATCTTACATTTTCTGCATTTAAGTGATCTTATTTTGTATTTAATGGGAGTACTCTGGTACACAAAGTTACTCACAGGTTTTTACACTAGCATTTCTGTTTCAATGCTGGAGAACTTAACCCTGTGGGTAGCCAGTGACAGTTGCCCATAGATAACTAACCAGAATAAGTAATATCTGGTCCTGCTATTCTGCATGTAGAGTGTCTGAGAAAAATAAAGCCAAATCTTGAAATAAAGGAAAACAAATTTTACTCTGCTAGCTTTGGACCTACAGGACAAATTCATCTATTTAAAAACTCCTCAAACAATTTGAGTGGTGCATTTTCGCCCTTCACAAGTCTTTTTCTGGGGAAGGAGGATTCCTCTGCTGGTGGATTCACCTTCACATGCATCATTTCTCCATGGGGAATAGTCAGCAAGCACTGAAGTCAGTAATACAGATAGCAAACCACCCAAGGTGCTGCTCTAATTTAGCTGGAGTTTGTTTTCAGTTAAGAACAGGTAGGGTTCTGTCATCTAGACACCTTCCTCTTCTCTCCTAAGAAAGATAGTTTAATTTACTTATTTTAGACAATGTAAGTGAAAGACAAGGGAGTCGTTCCCTCAGTTGCAGCACTTTTACACTAGGGATAAAGCTGATCCTAAGTATACAAAGGAAATCAAGTTCAGATACTGCTTTTTATTGATCGTGCAAAATGAATGAGGAAAGTGCTTAGTAAAAGGCCCACCCAATGTAAGGGCTAATAGATAAGGTAGATCTTCTCTACATAGCTTCTCTAGTTCTATGCTTATGGCCAGAAAAAAAATGCCCAACTGACAGGGGATACATGGAAAAAACCCATTCTACTACCTCAGCCTGGGATCTGTGGAAAATTCAGCGTTATTGCTCCCTGCCTTCTCAGAATTATTTGATTTCTTTGATTTTGCACAGCCTTATCTAGAGAAGGAATATAGTCAAAATCTGTTTTGTTCTGATGAAGTGTGTTAGTGGTCAACTAATTCAAAGGAATTTTGCTGTGATGTAAATGCAGATAATTTCAATCTATCTATAAGTATTTAAAAATATGGGAGCTTTTTTAATCCAGGAGTGGATCAATTTAATGAAAGCTATGACCTGAAGGCTAATTTAGCTGGATGAACTCTGATTTTCCTCTAAACCAAATCTCTTTGGTTTGGAATACATCAATTAGAAACAAGTTTGAGGTTACCAAAATGAAAGCATCCACACATGATTTTAAACTGATTATACAAATAGGCAATAGTTAACTTTAGTAGAACTGCAGGAATTTGTAAAAGTTATCTGATGTGTCAAAGGCATGCATGTCTTTAGCTTGATACCTTTTGGCATACTTACCTGGATTCAGTGGAGCTGATGAATAGGAAAAGACTAGACCAGAGACTTAGGAGGAGCAAGAGTTTCTTTCATTTGTCCATATTACATACAGTTTTTATGAACACCTTGAACAAATAAGAAGTTAAAGAGAGTATACTGTTTCAGTATGGTGCCATTAAATACGAGTGCCATGAAAAGGTCCTGAATCGTCAGCAGCTGAATCTGTTGTAAAGCACCGACTGTGAAAATTGCATTCAAAACCGTGACTTGGTACTTGGACTTTGGACTAAGCAGTAAGCTATGCCAAGAAGGGCATACTGTTTGGTACTAGTCTTACAGTACAATTATAAGCTTGTGAACTAGACCAGGTGTCTGACAAGTATGTAGTAAGGCCCAGAGTTTTTCAGCAACAATCAGTTTGTTTAACAATGTATTTTTTTATTTACATACTCACTTTCAACTATCTAATATTTTTTTTTTTTTTTCAAAAAATGAGAGAGGAACTAGAAAAGTTCAAACACTGAATCTTTATTTGAAAACACTGTTAGAAAAATATTTGAAATTAATAGTATAGCAAAACAAAACAGTTTGTACCAAACAGAATACTTCAAATTCACTGTAGTAACATTTCTTCATTTTGCCACATGAAAAAAAAAAATGCCCTATTTCAGTCTGAACCATCTTTTCCCCTTCATCCCTTCTATTTCTTATTTCAGAAAATGAACCAAACCGACCCTTAATTTGCACAGGTCCACTTGTATGTCAGAATTTTTTTGTGACCGCTGAGAACCAAGACCGACTTACACCGACAGCAAAGTCATTAGAAGGGCAAGCAGAAGGTGCATGTTGATTCTCGGGGGGCAGTGATAGGGATATGGTACCAAAGAGCTTTGAAAGAAATAATGGCACAGATTTGCATCTCCTTTCTTTATTTGTTAGTCTACATTTTCCAAGTACCCTTTTAGGTGGGAAGAATTTACTCATACGCTGCATGAACCTGCTGCCTGGATCCATGCTGCTTTGCTCCCTGCAGCAGGAATAACAGCAAAACTGGACGACAGATTTCTGAAACAGCACAAAATTCCTGCAGCAAAACTACAGAAAAAGTCTCAGATGCCTACAAGGATCTACTTCCCAGCCTGAGGAAGAGCAACGTGAGCAGTGTTTGACCAGCCCTTTCACACTTGGAAGCCTCTCCCCAATCTATCAGGGGTGTTCACAAAGGCTTGTGTTGGCTCATTTCTGCTTTCACTGGCTGTATCTATACTAGTAAATTAAACAGGACAGCACTGGCATGTTATTATCCATACTGTTAAATAGTTGGTGCATTCTCTGAAGCAATTTTGCCCTTGTGCTTTCCCAGAGAGTGCCCAGACATGGCACAGGGGCACAAGACATTCACAACAGGCAGTTTGGATTCAACCAGCCTCTTTTGGGGGCATTTAGCCATTCAGATGTGTTATATCAATTTGCCTCTATCAGAAATTAGTCCCTTGGTCCTTTTATTTATGGTTTAGTCCCTGAGACAAATAGGAATGAACTTAGGTTATTTTTCCAAGTATAAAATTGCTTCAAAGCATCTAAATAGTATTAATTGTCAAAAAGCTTGTGCTTTTACTAGTAATCCTTTCTAAAAATGCATTCTGAGTGCTTACAGACATCCTAACTCTGAAATACAATATTAATGATTTAATTGTCAAAATAAAATCACTTAGGACTTTCCTTTTCTCTGCTTTGCATGCTTTAAAATGAACAGTGCCATGGACCAGTTGGGCACTTTTTCTGGTGCATGGAGAGTGTCTTCCCATTCACCATTTGTGGGATGGAGAAAAGTACAAGACGGCCTGTGTGAAGGTATTAAAGAAACCTGCAGCAGGCTAAGCTTGATGAACTCATTCCACAGGAGATATTTCGCCAAACATCATAGGGACATGGTTTAAGAGAGAAGGAGAGGTGGAAAAGTGAGAAGAGTAACTGCACAAATAGATGTTGAAATGGGAGTTACTCAATATCACTGGATCCAGTGCCAGGACGTCGCTACTTAAGTGCCCTGTAAGCCTACGCTACGTGATGACCTGACTGCACTGGGATGGAATATGATGTGTAAGAAAGGCAAAAAACCATGAGAGTGAGGCAGGGTAAGAACCTGCTGGTGATTACCAGGCTGTAGGCAGGTGCTGAAAAGGCAGCAGGGTAAACGACAGCAACAGATCCCGAAATCGTGGCAAACCAAGCCTGCTTTTTTTTCTGAGAGGAGCTGCAGCAGCACAGCAGCACTGTGTCTGCTGCCCTGACGCTGCCTGGTGCTGCCTGCATGCTCTGAGTCATGTCCGGCAGCAGCTCTGCAGCCACCCGGCTCCTCGCCTTTGCCAGGCTGCAGCTGCTCCGGTCCTGTGCAAAATACATCTTCGAACGGAACAAGGGAGACAGGCGATGATTTAAGGAGAAATGTAAGAGAAATAGGCATAAGTTGGGTTTGGATTTTTTTTAAAATACCATCCTTTGGGAAAACCTTTATGATAGACTGATGTTAAATGTGAACATAAGCTCTTACAAGTAGAAACAAGACTTGAGACTGTAGGTCTACCAGTGAAATAATCAGTACCAGGACC
This sequence comes from Haliaeetus leucocephalus, assembly GCF_000737465.1. Classification (NCBI taxonomy): domain Eukaryota; kingdom Metazoa; phylum Chordata; class Aves; order Accipitriformes; family Accipitridae; genus Haliaeetus; species Haliaeetus leucocephalus. The sequence continues at coordinate 2,612,490 of NW_010972653.1, forward strand.
TGATATGCTGCCCTTGAGGCCAGTTGGCGTGGTCTACCCATATTCATCCTGTTAAACTATCTTAGCCTCCAAAGCAGTCTGGTTTCACCCAGACTGGCTATTGGGCAGGTTCCCAGCCTCAACTTTCTCTGGAAGTGCTTTGAGAGAGCGCTGGGTGGCCACTGGCAATGCTGAACCAGGGCCCATGGTCTGGTCCTATTTAGTTCAGTAGGGTAGACGTAGCCTTAAAGCATACATCAAGTCATCTGTTGCCTTAATTCCACAGATTTCAAAGGATTTAGGCCAGAAGGAAACTTGCCCTAAGCTGTGCATTCTTGCAGCATGCTCATTATCACATTTGCCTTTGACTTGCACAGCTGTAAATCCATGGAAACCAGAGTAATTCAGGGATGAATCAGGTCCATTATCTCCTTGTGTTTGTACAGCACTTAGCACAATGGTGCCCTGATCCTGATGGGAATTCATGTTATTTTAGGACAATCAGAGCATTCATTTGTTAAAATAAAGTATATTTTTAGCCAGAGCTAGCTTCAATAGCAAAGTATGGGTGTGTGGGGGGGTGTGAATGAAGGGAAAGGCACAACTGATCCCTCACCACATGACTCTGAGCACACATATCATATGCCTAAGAGATTATCTCCTCTCCTGGTCAGTATGGTTGTTGAAACATGCCCAATGGGGACCTTGGAAGCTCAGATAGAAGACAAAGAGCACAAACTCTGAATGTTATTGCTTCTTTTTTAAATAAGTTGTGTCATTTTTAGGTTGCCCAGGATGTGAGGCCCAATGTCTGATTTTGGAACATTTGGGGTTAATATTGGTATGTTTAGTGCCTTTGCTGAAAAGTAATAAATCAGATGCCATGCCATTGCTTTCCATGGAAAGTTAGATCTCAAAGATGTGATTTGCTCAACACTATTTTTTTCCCCCATGCAAATAAAATGAACCAGGAACACTTGAAAAAGCAAGCACTGTGCTTGCTCCATGTTCAGAGGCGCTTGTTTCAGCTCTTTTATGAAATCTTGTTAAGACCAGTAGGTCTTATAAATTCTAATGAGATACATATGTGGAACATATATAAAGACATTACACATGTCTTACAAAATATTTGCTATATAAAGGATCCAACCGTGTGAAGTTATTATTCAAAGCAGAGGTAAGTCCTACGAGAAGGCAGAAAAAAGCACCAGTTGCAGACCATAATCCTAGCAGGCCTTTTCGCTCATTCCTGTGAGTTAAAAGCTGAAATGCGTGTTCCAGCTTCAAGTTATTTCACAGACATAAATGGGGAAGATTGAATATCAGCAGTCATTAATCTCGGTGTCCTGACATGACAAAATCACCATTACTCCCAGTAAATGTGAGCTGATGCTCACAGCTTAGAAACATTAGAAGCACATATTTTTACAACCAAAAATTATGAGCAATTATTGCTAGAGCTGTAACAACAAGTTCTAAAAACTGACATGTGAAACTAGGGAGCTGACTTTCTAGTCCTAACTTACCCGCTAGGAAAACACAAATGCAAAGATTAAGCTATTTCAAAGCCACTAGCTTGTTTTTCTTCAAGCCACTTTATTATCTCACTGAAACATAATCTTAAAAATCCTTGCAGTGAAAAGCCATGTCCTGAAAAGTCTGTTAATTTTATTTAACGTTTGAAAGTCCTATTCTGATACCGCTGTTTTTCATTTCGCAGCCAGGCTTACTAATATTGCTTTATTTACTAATTAACAGAACGACATTTTGTTTGATGTGAGGGTAAACTATTTTGGATGTGACTATTAGGGAAAGGTCTGACACTTCCATAGCTCTAAGAAACATTAATTTCCTTCCAGAACTGAATTGCCTGTGCATGTCCCTTCGGTGTGAATGCAAACCGAGCAGCTGTGCTGACAAAGGAGCCCTGTGCCATAGAGTGAGTTACCTGATATGTGTGTGCCCTTTCCTGTTATCGGTGTCTTTGCTCTAGCCCATCCGGAGTGCCGAAGCCTGACAGCCTGGCTTTAATGTTCTCATGGCTGTGTCAGAATCCACAAGTTGTTGAAGGCCTTTGCATTTTAAGAACAATGATGTTTGCGGTTTAGTGCATGCACAAAAATGGTGATAGCACCGCCTTTTCCCAAGCGTGGTAGCAGTCTGTTTCACTAACATGCCTAGGAGTGAGTGAGTCTCTGTTTTAGCCTTCTGAAATCCCATTAGCTCAGACCTTCGACAGTCAAGCAGAAAAGCTATGAGTCGTATCAAATGAACTGTCATGGTAGCACCTTGCAAATTCCACCTGAAAACTAGTCCTTGTAGATCGCAATAGGTAGGTAGATCACAATTAAAAAAATAAACTTTTTTTTTAACTGGCAATGTAAGTTGCTGCAAGGGTGCTTTTCAGCTCAGTGAAGTAGTTAATCATCTGTGATCTATTTGCTTTATAAAATGATGAGATTAATCTGTGCTAAGTGAAGTAATTAAAAGTAGTCTCTAGGTTTGGACAGATCACTCTAGGCTTCTTTTATAATTGGTAGAAGGGAGTGAGGTTTATCTGATATGTCTTGAAATCTTTTCCTGCGCAATGAGTTACTCTGTGGAGATGCCACCCTTCAGCCCTCCTTCTGACATGTGTTTGGTGATGAGGGAAAAAACACTGTTTCTTGAAAAGTGCTTTCATTTCTGTTACTTACTATTGATGCCACAAAAAGTATAATGAATTTGTATAAGCCATCTAAATTCAAGATGAGAACAGAAGACACAGAAATCTCACTCAGAAACCTCACATTTACACAGATGGAAGATATAATTCCTTCCCTCTGTCCCAGCCACCACCAAACACATAGGCTGGGAGACAGATGACAGGGTGATACCCATCAGCACCAGCAACCCGCTTCCTGACGCTCGCCCGAGCAGAGCTGCTGGAGATCGGAGCAGGGCTTCACCAGGTGGCAGAGCACAGAAAGCAAGCTGGGAGAGACATGCCATCTCTGGAAATGCAAAGGATCTCAAACCAAGACCCATGCCACCGCAGCTCAGAAACTGAGCACAGGTTTTATACCCTGCAGGTAGGGGTATACCACACCAGGGCAGATTCCTCAATGGACTAAACGGCAATCAGAGTACAGACCTTTTATATCATCTGGGACCCATGAGGGAAATAATAGGTTAAAGCAGCAGAGTTCCTCCAAAATGTGCTCGGTCAGTAAATGTTAAAATAAAGCTTTGTAAAACTGAAAATGAAGCTAGTCAGCATCACATGAAGCCAATCAGCAAATTCCTCTTATTAACAGAAAAATCACACAAATGCTACTAAGAATTAAAAAAAAAATCAACAAAATCTAAAGAATACTAAATAGTTAGATTTAAACTTCTTAGGATACTAAATATAAAGAAATTTATCTCATAAATTCTAAAGAACAAATGTTAAGAATACTGAGAAATAATCTCTTATTCTATTTAGGGCCCCACCAGTGATGTTCATAAATGTGTGCTATTTTATAGCAATGAAATTTCAAGCAGACAGACAAAGGTCTAGATTGTTATAGGTTTGAGTAAATCTACTTGCTGCTAATACAGCATTTAGCCCTGCCTGCTAGGCTATGGCTCCATGCCCCTCTGTCACCACAAAGCATGCCAGTAACAATATTGCTCTTAATAACACATGAAATTATTTCAGTTTGCATCATCACTGAGAGTGATGGATTGAGACACAAAGTATTACGGAACAAGGAGGACTAGAAGTATTTGGTATAGCATGATGTCTTTCTGTCATAAGCACACCTGTGTTCCCCACCAGCAGCACCGTACCTCAGCAGTGCTGTGCTTGGAATTGCACCACTAATTATCTCTCAGTTTCTTGACTTAGTTGAGGACTAAATAGGTCTGAGGGGAGCAAGTTAAAAGCTTGAAAAAGGGACATACAACAATCAGCCAGAAATATTATCGAATCAACATATCTAAAATTTTGCCTCCTTTGTAAGCCTGGGTCTGTAAAAGTATCCCCGAGCCGAGTGCCCTATCAAGTTGAGATTTGGAGAGTGAAACTACTGGTCATTATGCACCTCAGCTGGGCATTTATATAGGCAAGACTCTGACTTTTTTCCTCAGGGAACAGCTGATAGTTACAAAATACTGAACGTTAGCGTACTGACCTCAGAATAGAAGACCCAGATTCTGCTTCTTCCTCAGTCTGAATGGATTCAAAATTATCTTCCTCACTTTATAAAAAAAAATCTCCAGTTATGAAATTTATAATCCAGTCCTGTTGGAACATCATCCTCCCTATTTTTGAGGTTGGGCAACTTTTCTGCAAAAACAAAATTGGTAAAGGCAAGAGAACAGGCTCAGTCTGTGTGATGGTCTTACTGTCATCCAAGAAGCAAAATATAGCACTGGATACTGAACTGTGTACTGCTTATGCATTTTACGTTACATAAAAATAGAAAATAATCCTGGAAGTAAAACCAGGCTGGGGGTCTGCGCCCAGTTAGTTGTTCTAGCCTGTAGGTTAGAATTCAGTATTCAAGGCTTATAGGATGAAAGTTCAGCCCTGGTGACAGCATGTCTTCTCTTTCTTTTCAGTCTTCACATGGAGATCTTTATTCCTTGGGTTTGGACTTGGCTTTCCTAAATCATTCCAGACTTTTTTTGCTGCTTTCTAGTGTTAGCTGTAGCTTTAAATGTCAAAGCAGAGCAAGTCTGTGTTGGAACATGTCCCTGTACAGGGCAAATGTGTAAGTTTTCATTTGTTTTATCTGTTGATGTCTTGCAGCATGCTACATTTCTTTTTTTCTAATTAAGTACTGTGCAAGGAATGCATCTGCAGAATTGAACTGAGTGCTTTGGTCTACACTGAAGAAATCTCCTTTGAGTGACCTGCATACACGGTTAGTTTTACCAGGTGGTTTCTCGTATCCTCCACCTCTCCTTTTTTCTTTATTGGAAAAAATGTACTTTTGTTACTGTACAAACAATCAAGCGTGTTCTGGGTAGGTCTAGACAAACATACAGTAGAAGTGAACAGTAGAAGGGAAATGTAACACTGGCTCAAGTAAAAACATATTAAGGCAGACATCTTAATTGAAGATTTCTTTCTGAATTATTGTTCTATGCAATGGTGTTATGCCAATAAAGCTAAGAACTCATTAAGGAAATGCCCCGAGAACTTAAAAGGTAAAGGAGATCTCTTTCTTAACCTGATGATAATGTTCAAAGTTAAAGGAAGAAAAACAAAATAACCCATTATCAATTTGCATTAAGAAAGTAATTCTATCCTTGGTTGCACATAGCTCCCATTGACCTCTGAGTCATTTCCACAGATCTGCTAAGAAAATGTTGCCCTAAATATATAACTGGTAGGAAAAAAGTTCTAAATTTTCCCACATGAGGAAACTGCAATTTTATACTGAAGTTAAATCCAAGAGGTTGATGCCCTTTATAAAAATTGCTTTTCAAGATGAAAATAAAATCCTGCCCAATATTTCTAGAACTAAGAACTAGTGTAAAATCTCCTCTGAAGACAGCAGTGGAGGCATGTGCAGAGGCACATGATTTGTAAGTGTGATGCCATCACCAGGTGCCATCACCTCTTCTTGGGAACCTGATGGCTTTGGGCAGCAAGGAACCTGAAGAGGAAAAGAGATTGCAGTGTCATGTAAGATGAGGACCAAGCAGGAAATCTGAACATCTATGAGTTACAATGTGATTACAATGAGGCTTTTCATACCAACAGGCCAAATGCCACTACTGTTGAAGCTGGAGAGAATGTTTATGGTCATGCTAGTAGGATCACAACCTGTTTCCTCATCCTTAGGCACAGAAGATAAAAAAACCTCTGTTATTTTTCTCCCTCAAATGAGTCTTCTACAGTGAGGTTCCGCTGAAATTGCAAAAACAGTCACACTGGTGTTCACACTCATTAAAAGTTAGCAAAATAACACTGACGTTCACAGAGATACACCAGAATTACATTTTTGCATCAGAAGCCCTTTGAGTAGGTTTTCCTACGCACATGGCACTGTGAAGGCAGAGAGGTCACAAGCCTTCCTCTTGCCCAGAGCCATTACGTTCTTGCGTTCAGCATTCAATAACTCCATTGCTCCCACACTGCTGGCAGTAGTGACATTCAAATAGCTTTATTACTTACATCTTTAGATATGAATAGGCTTCTAGTTGTCCTGAGAAGACCGTAGCATTAAAACAGTAATTACGCCATGAAATTGCTTCATTCAATCTTTGAGTTTGGCTTGGGTATAATGGTTATCTGACATCCCAAATAGAGGCAGAACAGTCGTGATGTCACAGCATGGGATTCATCACAACCCACAGTTGATGTAGAGATAGTAGATCAAACACATTTTTAACAGAGTACGCACACTCATACACACATGCGTATATGTACACATCACTACCAGGGCATGCAAATATTTGCGCACATCAGAGTTAAATATGAATTCTTTTAGAAAGTGTTTCCATCTACAGTGGTGACCTTGACCAAAGCCATAGAACAAGATGGCATAAGACTGTTGTTGCCTAGTTACCTGATGAGTATATTTCTACTTAGATCTGACAAAAATGCTTTCCTCGACTTGGATTTCACAGTTGTGACCCCCGCTTTTTCTCTCTTTCTATTTGTTTTAAGGCAGAATTGACCTACATAAAATTTAGAATTTAGTATTAGAGCAGAAGCTTTCTGTAAATATCTTCAGTTGATTGTGTGATGATTGCTGCCAAAACCAGTTTATGTAAACTAACACACCTCTGTTATCACAGTTTTAGGAACTTAAGTAACTGCTGAGTTTTCAGCAAGATTTGAGGAGATTAATTTTTTTTATAGCAAATGTGGTAATTCAGGAATTTGGTTTGATTCTGACTGAGAATAAATTTCAAGATTTTACACAAAGAAAACCTTTAAAATATTTTTATTTCAGTTTTCAGTATTGATTTTCAGTGGTCAGTTTTGATTTTCAGTATTCAGTATTCAGTATCCAGTACTCCGTTCAGTATTTAGGTGTGGTTTTATATTTGTTTGCAATATTTCTGTATCTTGTATAAAATCCACTAAATCTCTCAACAAAACATTGTGCCAAATGAAAAGTCAAAATATTAATTTCAGAAAGTGGGAACATAATATTTCAACATCAGTACACTTTGTCCTTAAAAGACTTCTTTTGTGAAAAAGGCAAAATCAGCACCTTCCTTTACTAAGCGTTTTTTGTGTTTTTTTTTTTTAAATTTCTATGAAAAGACAATTTCTAATGGAATTTCAATTGTCTATCTAATTGTTGGTTCAATTCTTATTTGAATTAAGAAATGAAATAATTATGTTGGATATTCTGTTTCTTACAGTTCTTTGAGTTCACATGTCCAAAAGAAAGGTGAGACCACAGACAAGGTGTTTCTCTTAATTGAATTTTCCTCTAGATCTTCCAATAGACCTTCCAGGGACACTTGTATGCTGTTGACTTTCTTCTTCTTTTCTCAATCCAATAAAAAAAAAGCAAACAAACAGACAAATTTACCTAGAGACCAAAAGGTTCACTAAAGTGCGTTTTAAAACCACAATAAACTGTAGCCTATATTTCAGTGTCTTAGGTAAACAAAGTTATTAAAATTTTATCTTAATTGTCACTAATTCTATTAAACCAGCTGCATAGCTAAGTTAAAATGACACACTATAATTTGTAAGCAAAGCTGAGCTAGATTTGTATTCAATTCACATGATTTTAACAGTATTTTTTGTGTATAACTGGACAGTTCTTTCCAATTCTGTTTGACTTGGGTTTTTTTAAATCAGTTTCCAAGCAACGCAATATGTAAGGTTTGCTTACACTATGTAAAAGCTACAGTTTAAAAAAAAAAAAGCTATAATCTATGTTAACACATATCAAACAAAATGGAATCTTGTTAAAATAACTGACAATTGGGTGGTTTTATCCTGATGAAAATATCCCTAAAGACTGTTGTCTGGGCTCTGTTCTATCCATATGTTAATAATTTGATATTTTTATGAACATAGGTGAAAAGCCATGATGTCGCTTAAAATTGGAGAAAGTAATGCTGGAGTAACTTGAGAGTACTGGACTTTTTTCAAGGATTCTCACCCATTTGTATAGGTCTGCCAGAACAGCTTGACAAATGAAAGCTTTTGCAAATCAATTTCTACCTGCATATTCCCCAATTAAACTCATCATTATAGAATATTCAGAGACTATATTGACTTTACAGTACCTATAAATGTAGTATAACTCCAGAAATATGTAGAAAAATTATTTACTAGCCACTAGCAGTTCATCACATACTTCTGAATGGACAATGTATTCAGAAAACTAGTTGATTTACAGAATAAAGGGGGGAAAAGTCAAATTATTTTTAAAGAATTATTGACTGAGCTCTGGTCATGTCTGGTTGCTGAACTGAGCTGTTCTTCCTTTCTTCCCAAGGGATCTTATTGTATGCTGCTTTCCTGCTAAGACTTTATTTTGCTCCTAAAGCTTTCTTTTTATTTGTTGATCAACCTCCATCAATTCAGCCATTCAGGTTTAATCTCTGCTTTGCTGATTCTAGTTCTGTCTTGAACAGTACATATAGTAAGGTCTTGATATAGCTTGATAAGTAGTGTAATTATCCAAAGAAACCTCTTGACTTCCATTGCCACCACTGTTCAGTCAGAAGATGTTTCCATTTTAAACTCCCTCTTCTCTAATAGCAAACTGCAAATGGAGCTGGAATAATCCGAAACACAGAGAAACACCCTCTGACACATACAAACCCATGTGCATATGTTTAGGGGGTCCTGTAGGCATAGTGCATTGTCTCCCTTTCTTTAGTTACCTGCAGCCTTGGCATCTGAGATAAGCTGGCATTAGAAAACAACTGAGAAAACATATCTTTAATATATTCTTTGAGAGGCGTAACTTTGCTGATTAGGTGCCTAATACGGAGTTTATCATTAATGCATAAGTAAAATAGGGATAGCGAACGACAGAAACAAACACTTTATTGGGGAATTGTGCACTCTGCATTAATGGTGCATATAATTTTTAACCAGTCTGGTTCTTTTGAACAATTTGTTCCAGCTAGGAACAGATTGAGCTGTTCTTTGAATCATTCTTCGGCAGGCAGTACAGTGTGAGTTTATGATGACTTTTCTTTGTGCTGTAGCTGAGTTCATTTGAGGTAAAACTTGCTGAAGCGCAGAGGGTTTATAAAGGTACTGAGCACTGCCTATGATCCAGTGGGCTTACCAGCCCGCTATGTGAAGACAGCTATGTGGACTGTTTGTGTTGCATTTAAGTAGTCGACACACATAGTTTTCTGGCAACTTAATGGTTTGTTTTCAGTTGTATATCGCAGACATGTTTGACATTTAAATGTTAACTTCCTTTGTATATAGACTTCTCTGCATGCGTATCACAGTAAAAAGCATTCAAGAAACTGAACGTGAAGCTGGTCATAGGAGGTTCCCCCACTTCTCGCGGAATTGATGTGAGGTGTGGGAGCGGCTTTGCCAGCTTTGGGGGAGAGGAACTGGACACAGTTGTGAAACAGAGGACAGAGCTGTTTTGATTATTCTTGGTAAGCAGTGCAATCTGGAGGTAGAAACTATTGTACCAGGGGATGTGTTTGGGTCCAAAGCAGTCCAGGAAAGGGCTGTGGATTAAATGTATGTCTTAAACCACTTTTGTACACACAGGCACAGTTACTTGTACGAATTTTCCACAGATTCCTGCACTCTGAGATTCTTGTCATGGACTGATTTATAAGGACAAATTAAAAATTACAGGACCTGATGCAAATTCAGGGCTGCATAACTGTAAGATTTTACCTTTTCACAGTTTAGAGTACTAGTCCTCTTAATTCTTTGATTTTGGGGGGGAGGGTGGGCACTACAAAGGTCTCCCTGAAGCTACTGAGAACCAAAAGTAGAAGTCATAATTGCAGTTTAATGAAACCAATTTTAAACATTCCTTTTATGTCTGCTGGGATGTTTATTGTCACAGTTCAAGTTTTCTCTTTTTAGACAAATTCAAGCCATTTGCTAACCTGTTCATGCTAAATGTCACCCTGTAAAATAAGTAGCTTTGACAAATCTGCCCCCACTCTACTACCCTAGCATGTTAAAAATATCACAGTCACATTCCTGCTTTTTGAAATGAAAAAGGTGACTGTCGTTTGTCATTTCTGCCAAAAAATACCATCATGTTTCTTGTAGGAACTCTGGAAAGCTCTGGGTTTCAGTCAATACCTTAAACAAAACAATACCCCATTGCTGAGTAAGTATTCATAGAATTTCTGTGCACTGGGCTCAGGTAGCAACCACAGCAGAGTTTTTAAATTTGTTTAAAAGGCTGGGGTGAGATCCCAGCAGCAACCACTTGCCTACTGTGCAGCTTTTCCAGAAAAAGGCTGAACTTTCAAACAAACCCCACCTACTTGCTGATGGACCAGATGGTGCATAAGCACTGAGATGTTTACTTAAAAACCTAATTAGACAATTAAAAGCTAGTACTACCTTTTAATGTAACAGAGGCACCAATATTTGATGAGTATTTAGGTACCTAGTAGTTACCTAAAGCCATTTGGGATACACAAATGAGGACACTCAAGTCTCCCAGGGAATGCAGTCTGGTACACATGCTCTGAGAGTGCCTAGTAAGAACAAAAAACCTGGGGCTCACCAAAAGGTCAAGAAGGCAACAATGGCCACTTCTGCCCAAAACATTACCACAGGAAGAAAAGAAAATGCATCTTTTGCTTATTAGCCTGGTGTTGGATTATTCACCTAGAAACAGGGGTGGAAGCCTCACCTGCCCGAACCTGGGGAGGTTCAAATCTACCTCCCAGCTTCCAAGAAGACAAGCTAGGACAGAAGACATGGCATGCATGGTCTAGGGGAGTTCACCCCGCTCTTGACTGTTGAAGTAATACCAAGAAGCCAAGAGGGTAAAGTTCATGTTTCAGAAAGAAAGAGAGAGAGAGCAACCACTTGAGTTTGAGGGTCTGCAAGGCGCATTTTGTTCTGGATCAGGGTAATGGACCTGTTTAACTCGTTCCAGTTAATGTTCCTGGAACTGTTTTTGTGAGGGGAGTGATTAAGACTAGCCAGAAGTGCTAATTATTTTTTTTCTAAAAGATAGAAATAAAGCAAGTGCTGTCCAGAGTGTAGCATTAGTTTAGGAGTGAATAATACAATGATGATTTCTGCACAATATGAAATTATAATGAGACAATCCTGTGATCTCCAGCACTATAGTATTTAAACATTTCATGATTTATAATACATTCAGGTTCACAAAAATCCTAGAAAGTAGGAAAATGGATAATTTATAGCTCCCAGCTATAAAATGTTTACCCAGTTATTATCCAGCCTTTTAAATACCCAAAACACATATGCATTCACATAGACCATAAAAATATTAGTCACAAAATTACATGTACAAAATTACAGTGAAGCTTTAATAGGCCCCTTTTTGACTTTCTGGTTTTCAGCTTCTTGTTAAAGTCTGTTCTTCAGTCCTCATCTTATTTTACAGTTTAGCTTTCTGCCCTGAACATTGTATTAGCTGTCTAATGGGTGCTATGATACCACAGCTTTATTTCAAGGCTTACAACCGAGCTGGCAGCCAGTCAGTGCGTGCCCCTGTGCCCTCATTTGAAATAAGCTGCAGCCTGTGGCTCCTCCAGGTACATTCTGTCAATTTAAGTATGAAAAATTATAACAGACAAGCTCTGTCTTCTGAAGTACTGATGCAAAAGGTAACAATATTGCATGACCCTAGGGATGGTTGGATGGCTGCTTTGTACTGTAAAAGAGCTGAAAGAAATAGCTTGGCTTTCGGGACTTTTTGTCTCTGAGGTAGAATATGAAGTACCTGATGAGGAAGTTATGGTTCAAAGGAAGGTTACCAAAATAACAGCAGCCATCCTAAACTTATCTAAAAGATTTACAAGAAGTCTGCTACAATGTGTGGGTTTTGACCTCCAGGAACACTAAATTTTATTCATCTTGTGCTGGGGAACAAAATACACTCGGTGCATTAAATCAGCTTCATTTTTGTGCTTGTGCTTGTGGGATTTGGAGCAGAGGTTTAGATTATAAGGAAATAGTTGTCAAGTGTAAAGTATAATTAAGACAGTTTTGGTGCTAGAACCAAGATTTTATTTTTCCTGTGGACCAGGGATTTTAGTTTTTTTCAACTCTTAATATAGAGAGGGTGAGGAAAGGGGTATTTTTTTCTCTTTTATCTGAACAGTCAAAAATGCACCAATATGATATTCATGTTGCATAAGCAGATAGTTTTATGATGTTCACAGTCTACCATAAATTTACCTCCTGTTTAGGACTTAACCTCATACTTTAAAAATCTTCCATAGATTTGAAAGTGTTCCTTGGTACTCACTGTCAATTTAACTAGCCTCCCAGTGTTACAGTTCAGGTGCTGCACATAGAGCAAAGCCCATTAAATGTTTTGGTTCCCTTGAAAAATTTCTAACCACGGCACTTTTAGAAGGTGTTTTATAACAGACCTCATCTCTTTCCATCTACCAAATCTACAATATTCATATAGTTATTTTGCTGGGTTGTATACCAAAAACACTTGAGTGCTTGACCTCCAGTCAAGGACTTGGACTTCACATACTCTATGATATACAACCTAGGACAAGGTTTGTCTAAGAGCTTGTATTCTTCATATAAAACTGGAGACAAGCAGATGAAAGTAGATGGACTGGCAGAGACAACGATGATCAGTCTGTGAATCAGGAGGCACTGAACACTTCCTTGCAGTTCAATGACCTATACAGACATGTAGTCAAGTAGCACGCCTTGTCTTTAAGAGCCACCAGTATAAATCAATAGGCAACAGCAGTTACATTATATGATTGAGCTGAAAAAAATCCCTAAATCATAGCAACAGGACTGGGCATTGAAATAACAAAGCAGCACCTTTAGGTCTCAGACATTCACCTATCTCAGGTGATTTCTACCTTGGACAGACAGGTCGTCTGAAACTGTGCCAGAGAGACAAATATCTGAGAGTATCTGTGTGGTGGCTTTGCAAAGCCCTGGTGGGTGTAGGATATGATTTTTTCCTGACCCTTCATAGTAATGAGCAGTCATAATTACTCAACAGCTATTGCAAACCTACTGAAGTCCCTGAGAGCTAGACTATTCTCACTTCACACCCTCAGAGGACCTATCAGTTATAAGAAGGAGCCTATATGACAAGCTTAGACTAAACATGTAGGGTTTAGACAGTTGAAGCTAGGTGACATGAATCGAGTCTAGGATCTGTCTTCGATATTCCCCAAATACTGGATAATACTTTAAGCCAGACTCTGGCCTTAGCTTACCTTCCAAGAAGATGATTTTCCTTTTTCTTTTGCAATCAGTAGAAGATACCACAGTCTTTAAGCTTTCCCCCTACTGCAAAACAAACAGGCCCTTTATTTGTAATTCACTTCAATACAGAAAGGTACAATACAAGCACTTGAACTAACAGCAAAAGATCCTCTGCTGATTTGAAAAATAACTGGAATTTGGGAGCTCCATTTCAGTCCTTATTGGCTTACAGTCTTCCAGTGTCCTTGTCAGTAGGTTGCACATGACGTATTTGTGCTGAGGAAGAGACCAAAACATTGGAATGATGAAATACTGTGGAAACGGGTACTGCTAAACTCAGTGTCAGAAGTCTGTTCTGAATATACTGAAACCAAAGGGTTGCAGTTTGTATTTATTTATTTATTTTTCTATTTAATTCAAGTAATGATGTACTTGAGCTTGTATTGTTTGGTGGGACAGAAGGATTGTGGGCGACTGTGGGAGGAAATTTATTTCCTGTAGGAACTGCAGTAGGTGAGGGAAAAGACATGTAAGGCAAAGAGGCACAATGTAAAAGAGGAAATTTATTGCAGAATCACATCTCTATTTATATCAATGTATATACAGAGAAATATTAAAAAACTGTCTCTCTTAAAGCAAGAAAATCAACTTTATCATATGTTACCAAAAAGAAATATGTGTTGCCTGGTATGTACATTTGGGAAATATGATAGTTACTGTATGATGGTTTACTCCAGCTCTACCAAATTACTAGTTTTGCCACTGTCACTAGGAGAACAGGCTTCAAAAACTTGGAGTCAGATGAGCAGAAACATTTTGATACCAAATGATTTTAAAAGGCATTTGGAGGATTTACACACACACACCTAAAATTCAGATTTAAGGCATCTGATATCCTTTGATTTAATTAAGAATTTGCAAATAATCTTGTAACTTTTGGAAATAAATAACCTCGGGTGGAAATCAAGCACATAACCTGCTAAAACATGTTTCAAAGTTTTGGACAGGCTAATTTCTCCACAGGACTCAAGTGCTGCAGTATCACCTGCACTGGGCTTATGCCCAAGAGCACCTTCCCAGTTCACCCAGGAAGGTGCTCAGCAAACTAGTATTCTACCCCACACACAGTGCCCCAAAGCAATATAACTGTGTTTGTTAGTCTGAGACCTTAGGTTAACCAGCTCCCTCTTTACAAGAGTTCAAGCTTTAAGAGAGAGGTTGAAGATAAATCAGCCTAACCATCTTTTACAGTTTGCTCTTTTACTGTAGATACAATGACAATGTGCACATATATGTGAGCACAGAGATACATGTAAACCACATGCTTAAAGTTCAGCATGGACCCAAAGGTAAGGTACAAATAAAACATCCATCTAGTTACACCTTTATACAGTCAAACATACCTGCACTGAAAGCAGATATTTACTGGTATAGTCTGGTCTGGCACATGAACCTGTGTGAAGTGGTGTAGCCATGTACCAGGCAGCTACACGGTCCACATTTTGGTTCAGAGTTGTTTCCACCTCTGATCAAACCAACGGAAAGTAGATGTCTGATCTAACTGAAAAATTCAGAGGTTCTGAACTAGGTGCATAGGCTACCTGTGGAAAGAGAGAAGCAGCTCAAGAGAAAGAGCATCCCACCATACTGGAACCCCATATTAAAAAGAAAAAGAGGTGAGGGGAAAGGGAAGTGATGCTTGTGTACCTGTTCTCTGAATCAACATTAATGCAATTCATGAGTTCAATTCTAATAAGCTCTCTCTTGTTTAGAGGGGACATTACGTACAGAGAGAATCTTCTTGCCTAACTTATTGGTGCTAACATTGGAAGCCTAGAAGCAAAAATTTAAGGATTTAAAAAAAAAAAAACGTAAGTGTACTGAGGTTGTTTAGTCTAAAAAAAAGAAGACTGAGAGGAACATGCCTGTAAAAGCAAGAAGAGAACAATCAGCTCTCCATGCCCATTAGAGACAGAAAACAGGTAATGGATGGATCTTGTGACAAGAGAACTGAAGATGGGCATTAGGAAACATTTTTGCAATAGACAGAACATTGAAGGAACAGCCTGCATTGTGACTCCACACTTTCCCCAGGCAAGCAACAGAGATCTTTGAAGGGAGGAGTATTTGTCAGGCTTAGCACAGTTTTAACTGACACTGCCCTGAGGTCTTTGCCATCCCTATGCTTTATAATTTTCTTGCTTGCAATTTCAGCTGGGTAACATTTTTTTAAACTTCTTTCTTCTTTCCTTTTCGTTTCTACTTCTAATATTGTTGTAAAATCATTGTTTTTCTGGGATATTTCAGGTCAATCATTTTGGGGTTGGATTAAAAGTGCCCTCTTTTTTTTTGTTTGTTATATATTGGTTTACAAAACTTTTTCTTTTTTTTAAGGCAGATGTAGTTGGTTGGAAGGCCATAGAAACTACCATGAGATCAGATTTTTTTCAAAAGCAGAGCATTTTTGATGCAGCGGAGAATGTTCATAGCCCCAAGAACCTAAGTCATTAACCTAGGTCATTATTCTGATGATCTAGTATTACAATATGCTTTCTTTTCCTTGATGTTATTTGAATGCCAGCATAAACCTCATGTCACTGTTCCTGTTTCTTTGTATCAGTAGAGGTCTATGTCCATGGGACAAGAAGTATGATTTTTAGACAAAAATGAATTCTGCTAAGTAATTTCATCCTGTAAAATGATGCAATTCTAGAACATCTAAGAAATATGTCAGTATTACTTCATCAGTAACATATAATGCCAATCTTCTTAGAATCTCACAGGAAAATACTTAACAAAATAGATTCTGCAAAATCTTCAGTTTCTGATAGTAAGGAAGTCAAAGACTTGTCTCTTACACAAGTAAGACTGATTGCAAGGCATATACACTGTATCTTAGTAACTAAGCAGTAAATTTTGTACCAGACTTAAATATTTATTTTCTATTGAAATTAAATAAAATTAGTCAATTAGGTGTCTAAAAGCCTCATCCCTGCTTTTTTCATTCTATTTATTTTTGTCTAGGTACCTGTTTCCCATCTTATATCTAAAGCTAGTATCTGTGTGAGAAATTATGGAACTATATGAACAAAATGTAGATACAGAAACAAATAAAGTATACCTGTAATGACATCATCTGAACAATTCTTATTTATCGCAGAATTGTCATTGCTGAAAGTTGCAAAAATAAGGGAAAATCTGTGGCAAAGAGAAGACCTCTTCCTTCTAGAGCGCTTCACTATGGGCCTGGAAAAAACTAAAGTAATAGACTCTCAGCGTCTGAGGTGATAGTATCATAGAAAACCTATTAATTTAAAACTTTTATCACTATCTTTAAATAAGTGAATAAAGTGAATAAGACATTTAAATGCATGTTTAATTTTAATTAGATGAATAGCCAGAAGTTGTCTTTTATGGTTAATCTGTTTCTGTTTATGTGATGACTTCAGAAATAGTTGGTATTTTGTTGCTACTTCAATACAAAACTTTTTGCGACAACCTCAAATGCAAATGAAGAAGTAGATGTTGGCTTCTGCCATATTCAGTCTCTCCACAAGAGTGGAAGTATCTCCATGACAAGTGCTCATATCCTGAGAGCAACCTCAAAGCAAAAGTTTTGGTTAGTTCCCACGTAAAATTCATCTCATATTCTCTCATCCACAGTGCAAGGAAAATTACTTTGGTTACAGACCCCTTCTATCTGCAAAATAGCTATTTCTGAATAGCAATAGAGACCTTTTCTACATCTTTTATAAATATTTCCTTATACTGGTCCACAAAAGTTCATCAACCAAGAAGTGAAGGGACTGTGCCTTGGACCCATGGACTTAATTCAGTTTCCTTGATTGCTGGAGCATATTTGAAAAGAAGATCCTGAGCTGAGAGGTGACAATGTGCTTCAAAGTGATACAACCCTTGAAAGGATCTTACCTAGTGAAATTACTGTCTCAGGAAAGTGTCTTTCACTGGCAAGACAAGCAGCTTGAAATAAATCAGCACAATTAATTTATGGCTATAAGCAATACCAAACATGTTACATCTCCCAATAACTGGCATTCACAGTTTCACTTCAATACCTGATGCCTTCTTTTTCCTCTTATCCCTATCAAAGTAGTAAACTGTTTATGCATTTTATTGATATTTTTGGTTGTATCCTCAGAGAAAGAAGTACAGGGAGAACAGGACTGCACTAAAGAAAAATGTATAGAACAAAGCCATGATTTCCTTCAGTCACTGCACATCCACAGGGAAGAGTAATTTGTGGAAACATGGAGATGGAGCAGTAATGGATTTCTCTGTCAAAATGATGAGTGAAAGAAAGAAGTAATTACCATTAATGCACTTCAATTATGGCTCAACGGTTTTTTAGCTGTATGTTCCCATTTAGTTTTCATTTAAAACAAAACAGTTGCCACAGACCTAGAGCTAAAAACAGAAATCCCTTTCAGCTACTGGCAAATTAGCGAGTAATGTTCTTATTATATAAGCAGAGGGAAGATTGGCTTCTTCCAGGCAAACACGGGAAGTGCTTGTTTGTTTCAGGCACTACTCCTTCTCCCCACAAACTCACAGTTGAACTTTATTTCCAATGTTATAATCAGCTAAGCATGACAATACTTTTTTTCTGGTTCCTATTTAGCTTTCAAAGCCCTCTCAGGATTTCTGTCATGGATCAGTGGCACCTTCCAGGAGGGAGTGAGGTCAGTGGACATCCTTGGTATACAGGAAGGCATGTTCTATTAGAAAAGGGAAATGTTTTCAAATCCCTCAGATCTTAAGCTACTAAAAATAAACTAATGAGCCTTAAATGAACTTTTTTTTTTTCCACAGCTTTTCCAAGCCAAAAGAAAAGTATTTATTATCTGGGAGTGACATGCAGGAAATTAGGCTTATAAATTGTGTTTAAATGATTATAGTTTCCAACTTTCCTTAATTCTAAGCTTAATATTAATCTGTTGTAGAGTGTATGTTTCAACTTCAGTGTTTTTTTTAAAATTGGTTCTCACTGCACCATGTGATATATTTACGGTGGAGGAACTCCAAAAGATAACATGATATAGGCATCACCTTGTTATCGCTATTTGACTGTCTGCCTGGAACAGTTTTGAACTGGTGTCCACATTCAGTGCTACCTCTCTATATCCCTCCAATAACCAAAATGAACTTGATAAATTACCTGTACATTTGAAATGCCCCAGAATAAAGTCAGATCTGGGATACCAGCAAACAAATTTTTGTGTAAGAGTATGAATGGATTTGGATTTGCCTGGTGAAACTCATCCTTACTGGGACTGCATTGAAGCCAATGGAGGTATTTCCAGAGGAAGAGTAGCCTTGAGGGTGGACTTAATCACACCAGTCCCTCTGACCCACTGGATTTCTGTCCATGTTGCAGGCTGAAGGGAAGGCTTGGCAGACTTAGAGTAATCCTTGTATGCTTATAAGAGCTGCATTAGCTCTGTCTATTGCCTGTTAGGGCTGAAGGTGATTTAAGCTTCGCCATGTTTGACCCATGCACACCAATCAAAGAGAGCTTCTGGTAGAGTTTGGAGCAGACCAGCAAGCATTCCTCCAGATGATGCCTTGGTTTGGGCCTTGCCTGTCCCAACAGGCACCTCAGATGTGGCCTTCTAGCAGGGGGGAGGATGAGAGAATAAGAATTTGAGTTATGCCATGTCAGCTGACTTCAGGGACAGAGAGTGGGCCCTTGCTCATTTTATTTAGCACTATAAACAGCCTGAGCGTAGAAGAGGTTAAAGCGCATCAGGCTTTTTGTTTAATGTGTTCCCCTACGATACATGTGCCATAAACCCTCTTTGGGACCCTTTTCGTTGTTATCTGCAGAGAGAGTCCCACCGAAGTCAGTGCTGTTGCTGGCCGAAGCACTCAGGGGCACTCAGGCCCAAGACTTTACAAATAGGCCTTATATTAATAAGTAAGTTCATCACAAGCACAAAACCTCAGATGGGCTGATACTTCCCCTTCACAGTTACTTTTTGAGCTAGCTTTTACCAGGTTGTGTGTCACAAACCAGCCTGCCAGATGAAAAGGGATTGAGAAACGTAAGCCACAGGCAGAGGAGGACCCTGGAGTGATATCCAGTCCCAGGAAAGTTACAGAATAAAGCAAGTTGCAGACTACTACACCCAAAAAACTTACTACAGTTAGCTACTAGCTACAAAACTCATTGTGCGTTCAGGCACGTTTCAAAAAAATCTTAATTTTTGCATTTGCAGAACTTGCAGTTTCTCACAGAAATTCAGATAGGTGAAGGTGAGTATGACAGCAGCAAGATGTCAGGGAGCATTTGTAAAACCTGGTAAATCTGGATAAAATCATGGTGAAAAGCAATAGTTCATGCCTTGGGCTAAGGACCCAGCCCTCCTGAAAGTCTTTGCCATTAAAACCCAGTCACTAATGACTGAGTCCCAGCCTCATCACAGGGACATTTGAATGAAATAACTGCAAAACAGTGTTTACAGAACTACATGTATTGTCTAAAATCCTTTAAAATCCTTTTAATTGAAAGCACAGAGTCTGTAACTCCTAAATGCCAGAACATAGTGCTGAGCCATTTGTAATGACATGAGCTTGATAGAGTGGGTGAGACGATCCCATTGTTTCCCTGTGCAGACTTGTCTTTCCCCCCCCCCCCGCCCCTCCACAGAAGATCTCCAAGTTTCTTCCTCCACCTGCACAGTTCCAGGAGGAAACTGTCAATATTTCATACTAAGTTCAAACATACCATGTTTTTATCCTAAAGTTTATTTACATTTCTTGATTACACTTGTTCTGGCCCATTTCCTTTGTTTCATTCTTGCCAGAAGACCTTGCTAGAGTGCTTGTCAGTTATTAATAAATTGAGTTAAACAGTAGCAAGTGTGGTTCAACAATTTTGGCAAATATTAATGAATGTAATTTTCATTGTTAGGAGAATTTTTGGCCCGTTTTCAGATCAAACACAAATTCCAGCCCTTTAACATTTGTTTTTGCTATATTCAGATTGGCAAGAAAAGAAATTAAAAAAAAAAATGAGACTTAAGGATACATTCTCAGCAAAAGATGCAGATATTCCATTACTGAATGGACTTTATGAACTTTTTAAAAAAATGAAATTAATAATTTAGTTTTGTTTGGCTGTTGAGTGATTCCTCATAAAGTTATGACTTATGAAATCAGAAAGAACCAATATAAGACATTCTTAGATTAGATTCTGTGAGAAACTTCAGAAAATACAGATCAATACTTCGTAAAGAAATTCTAGTGGTGGGCACTCCACTGCCACCATTGGTCAATTATTGCATTTAGTTATAGTGATCTTCTTTATTGTTAAAAAAAAAAAAATCTTATTTCTATTCTGAATGTACCCTGCATAAACTTCAAGTCTTTGTGTTGTTTTTAGACTTCGTTTTGTAGCTCTCATTATCAGCTTGGTGCCTCCCATGACTTGGAGTGTCCAAGCAAGGCATCACTTAACTTCTGGAATTTACAAAGTTCTCTGAAGCTTTTTTACAATAATACATAGCTTTCAGTCTCAGGTTTTCTTTGAATTCTGCACAGTTCATCAACATCTATTTTTAACTGTAAGTTCAAGAGAACTGGAAAGAGCAGGCAAGCAGCTTTGCACAGGTAGTAGACAGATGGAGCAGAACCTCTCTGTTCCTGTGATTATACATCTAGGCTCACTTTTGCCCTTTTGGCATTACTTTTTGCCTTCATCTGTCACAGGATGAAATAATTCTGTCTTTTATGAAAATAATATAGTAAATTAAGGAAACCAACTCCTTTTCTGAGACTTAAGAGAATTTTTATCTAAAGCAATATAGTTCTAATTTCTCTTTGTAAAGGTAGATTTTTGTAAGTATGTATCTCCCATCCCTGAAGAAAAGAAGGGAAAGAAGTAGAACATTTTTTCCACTGGTAATTTAACTCCTTTTAGAAGCTTTTATTGAAATGCTTATAACCTATTTCATCATACTTCGCTGTATAAAGGCTCTTTTTTATTAAGTCTCCGTAGCCTTCTTTTTCCCTGGAAGACATTATTCATTACCGATACACTGTGAACATGTTGGGTCTTAATTTATTCATTGTATTCATGGACTGTTTTCTTATTAAATTCACAGATGTTATCCATACTAATAAAGAAGGTTGCAAACCACCCTTTAAATATGAAAATATGCAGTTGGCAAGTAAGCCCGGACTGGCCCAGCTCTTCCCAAGAAGGACCTCTGGCTACGACTGTAGTAGTAAGTTAAACATCGACAGGTGGGTTTCTGGACACCAAAATGTGTTGTAGCCTGTTAGAGTCTAAGAGCAATCAGAGATTTTGCCTGGGCAAACTAGCCATCTCCTGGGAGTTCGAATAGGCCCAAAGACCATATCTAGTAAGTGTGATGGATGTGACAACAGTATTTAAAAAGGCAAGAGGTTTTAATCATATGGACGTAGACCATTTTGTGTCATTTGGTCTCAGGACCAGAGAATGGTACCAGACACTCAATTCACTTGCCTAGATGTAGTTTCAGCCCCTTTGAAGGCTGTACATTTGTATTGGTTTAACAGGTTCTGAAAGTCATAGACCTACTCAAGCTAAATGTTCGCAATTGCCAATGTTATGTCAGGAATGCATTTGAACATCTGAGGCTGTCTGTGCTTTGGGCCCAGTGACACAGCCTAAGTACACATTTGAGTATCCTTTCAACGAAAAACCTCTCAAATTACATTTCTAACTTTTACAGTGTCAGCTAAGCACTTAGAGAAAAGACTGCTCAGTGCCTTTTTGAATAATCCATTGAATCTTCAAGTGCTCTTAAGTAGCATTAGCTGACAGTTCCAACTGCACTTTCTAGACCTGAACCAGATGACTTATTACAGTAGTATTTAGTTACAAAAATACTTCTGTCTGAATTAGCAAAGCATCTAGTTCATGTATGTAAAGATTCCAAAGCTAACCACCATAGCTGGTCTTTGATTTCACATATTCATAAGCTGGAATAGCTGCTATTCTGATGGCAGTTTAACAGATGATACTTTTGGGGAGGAAAAGAAAGTCTAGTAAATATATTAAAGGGCAGGTTGTTTCCTCAGATCCTTTTTGCAATACATGGGTTTAATGAATGAGGATCTTGTGGGCATAAAAAGCAAATTCCCAGGTTTCCCTGTTCAAAGGGAGAGGATGAATGAATTTAAGAAAATGAACCAAGTCTTTTCCATGGTGGGTGATAACATTGTCTGTTATCAGTAATTTGTCTCCTAGGGTCTCCAGGCAGTATGGCTTTTAAAGCTGCTCAGGCAGCGTCTCTGAAAGCTGTGACTAATATAGGATCATCCTTCCTGACTACACACCAAGTCTGATGGAAATTAATGTATCAGCAAGAGACAGCATATTTTCAGGCAGGAGACATCATATTTCCATCAAAATCTTTGTGGAAAGGAGGGAAACAATGACATCCTGCCTAGCCCCATATTAAGATACATTAAACAGGAGCTTGTGCCTTCTCCCTTTGTCCGCATAAATCCCTATATCCACAAAGAACTTCCAAAGATGCTGAGAAAAAAGAGGTGAATCGGCAGTGATATAAATGAGTTAGTCCTCATTTTCATATTTGTAAATCAGTGCCCTACACCCATGAGGATGAGAGCCTTGAGATTACACTTGTTTGGTTAAATGTAAGACTGTCTAGTGTAAAACATTCACATCTGAGAAGGTAACCTGCCTTCCCTTCTTAGTAGTTGGTGAGACACAGACATTAAAAGGGACAATACATTTTAACAAAGACCTCTTTGTTTTCTAAATGAGAAACATGAATCATACCCCATGCTGCTTCCCCCCCCCAAGTGTCAAAGTGCTGATCTTACATACATATGGATGCCTATACAAGAGGTACCTACAAATAGGTGAAGTGAGATGAATCCCACCATTTGCATAGGGATTGCAGAACCATGATCAGGCCAAAAACTGGGGATTTTTTTTTTTCCCCTCAAAGAAGTCTTGAAGCAGTGGTGGTATGCAGTTTTTACACAACTTGGAGTACTAAAGATGCAATGGGTCACACAGTTTCATGCAGTTTATTCAGAGAAATGGTTCCAAACCAAAAGTTTCCTGAATACTGAAAATAATGAAGCTTGATTTCTAGTTATTTTATGTCACATGATTAAGTGACTTTGAAAGAACTACACTAAAGATTTAACATGACCTTACTCTTGAGTTGACATTGGAGAAGTGAAATTAGCTCAAGGATAGGCAAGAAAGGAGGGATGAAAAAGAGAGAATGTCTTTCCCAACTGCAGGAAAAGCATCGTTTGGAGCTCACACATTTTTATGTGCCTGAGGAAAGAAATCTTGACTCAAGAATGACAATTTTGATGTGTGATAAGGGGCAGGCTCAAAATGGAACTTTTCTTAGAGTTAAATCTTTCATCGTCACACCAACTTCTTTCCCTTGGGGTGGAATTAATAAGATATCTATCCAGGTATATATTTTCATTATTTTTACAGGAGCTTCAGAATTTTTAGATCTCTTCTTAGCTGATAGATTTGGTTCAAATTTATGCCAGAGTTTAAATGCTTGGGGGAGTAACGGGAGATAAAGAGAACAATAGACAAGCAGGCACACATAGCCCATGACATTATTTAGCCTTTGTTTCCACAGGTAAACAGGTTTCAAACCCCTGAACTGAAAGGGGAAAAGTCTGTAGAATTTACTAACTTCTAATGAATATAAGAAAAATATCTATTTTGTATGTCTCAGAAATCTAAAGCAAAAAAAAAAAAAGAGGGGGGGGGTATCATTGCAGAATAAATTCTACATAAATTCCTGGCTTTTCTGTAAGAGCAGCTCCATGATCTGGACTTTGCCATTGGTTCCCTATGTCAGGGAAAATCCAAAATCCAGGATGCAAGTGTTCAAGATCTTAGGGCAAGTTTCTGTCTGCCATTATTCTCCTATCAAAATTTTACAGCTATGGGACATCTTTCAAGATTACATTAAAAACAGACTGCTCGTTCTCTCCCGTTTATGGGGTACATGCCATTGCATAGACGGCCTTTGCTAGCTACGGATTGTCATGAAGTCGTGAACAAGCCTGAAGCATTTCAGTCTATTCTAGAACTGGGAGGGGATGTTCTCCCCTTTTCCTCCTTTTTCTGCTTTCTTACTTCCCCCTACAAAAGATAAGGAAGGGAAGTCAAGCAAACTTTCAAAACTGTAATGAATACCGCTTTCTTCTACGAATAGGTGCCCAGTGAAATCTCCCATCCTCAACTAAACCAAGGAGTTTCCCTTTAATCTTCCTTTATATTACACTCCAGAATTTTGCACCAGTTTGCTGGACTGTGACTCCTATCACTGAAAGGAAGGTTAAAAAAGAATCCCAGTTTTCAAAACAATTCATAGAAGGGTAAATGCAGCAGTGTGTAGGTTCAAGATATACATACTCACTAAATGTTATATTACCCAGTTAGAGCCTGGTAATTTTTTTGCCCACGTTTACTTTCAGCTATGCACATAATAGTCAATTAGATCCGTAGAATCCTAAAAACCCAGTTACTGTAGTGCAAACATAGGAATGGAACACTGAAGAGGTATTCTCGGAGAGGAAAAAGCATATCAAATATTTGGATAAAAGTTTATGTCCACTGAGGATATAAAAGGAACAGAATAAACTACTTTCCTTTCCTTCCAGCTGGCCAAGAGGATCTTTGTAAATGTCTCATTTCTTCTGAGTGCTCCAGTATTCCCTTTGTTTCTCTTTTCTCACCTGATCATGTCCTCCTAATTAAGTTAAATGAAGGAGGTGTTCATACTTCATTAGATTTTATAGTCCTGCCTAGATTTATTACAATGGCATTGTAAGTAAATAAAAATATTTTGGAATTAGATAGCAATTTTACATATCAAATAGAAAAATAAAATCAAAATCTGGTGCTTTATCTGATCAAAATAATTGTCATTGAACTGCTCCAGAAGGTAACTCTTTAATCATACTGATTAATGCACTGGGCTCATGCTGCACTTCTCCTATGCATGCTCTTGAGCACAATGTAGTTTCATGGAATTGCCAAAAGTTTCACGCATTTTTGTTCCCCTGTGTGTACTCCATTCAAACCCTGATGGACAGCTGTGTCAGACAGTGCTGTCAACACAGCTACCACTAATAAAGCTGGTCAGCCTCATCAGTCTGTATGATTCATTTTAAATGAGTTAGACTATAGAATCGCCAGGAAGATACGTTTTGGAAGGTAACAATTCGTTTTGCAAACTTACTCAGATGGTTTCTGTAGATTGCAAAACGTGAGCTTAGAGCTGAATCAACAGGATCTCCAGTTCCCTCACCTTGTTCTCTCATTCTGTAGGAATAGGTTATCGTCCTACCCAAGGAAAGAAATATGGACTAAGTTGTATAAGAAAAGCAAAAAGAAAAAGAGATATTTCCTCTCCTTGGAAAAACAAAACAAAACAAAACAAAACAACCCCCCAAAAATGAAAACCCCAAACCAAACCCCCAAACCAATACAAACCAACCCCAAACAGTAGCACTCATAGAGTTAGAAAGTGTTTCAGTGTATTTGGACCATGTGTGGCAGCAGAAAAGACTGGAATGAAATTAAGTATTACAACAGTCTCATTTTCTCCTGTTTAAATCTCTGCATGAGTGCTTTAAGGTCATTATTCTCACACTGGTTAAATTAGGCACCTGTAAAGTTTCATTAATAGAAACTACCTTTAATTTAGCTTGGAAGAAAGTTATTTGTTATAACATGTGAAAAGATAGCATTTTATTAATTGCCAACTCAGTGTAAAGTATAAAAGAATGGAGCTCCTGAGCTCTAAGTGTATGTCTAGTTCCTTTCCCAGGAGGCATTAACTCCTTTTTAGCAATGAACAGATTTTAAATTTTGCCATTTATCTGGTGACTGGAGTCAGAGGTAGTGGTGGTGCACAAGTCTTCCTCTTGGCTGTCTTAAAGACAGCCATGTTCTGGGACCTCGTTGGAGGAGATAGTTTTCCTGCTACAGATATCTTCCATCTGTTAGGAAGAAAGCAAGATCACGATGTTACCGAAAAACTCGGAATAAAGAACTTATCAACACCAATTTAGTGTAGATAAGCAGACACTTCTTTATTAACGGCCGGGTGCGCGGGCGAGTCCTCTCACGAACCATGCACACCTGAACACCAAAATCATACACCTTATATTAAACTTATTCATACATATTCATTAGATTTCCAAGAAATGTTATACATATTCATTAGATTTCTGGGAAGTTTTAGCATATGTAAATGTCCTTTACACAGGCGCAGTGAAGGTCTCTGGTGGTCTTCAGAAGCCCTCTGGTGGTCTTCCATAGTCTTCCTCACTTTGTCCGATAGTTGACCTTTCATGTGATTCTGCGCAGTACAATTTTTGCCATCATGTATTAGATTTACATAAAATACATTCAATGTTAATTCTTGAATTTAATATTTCTAGTGATTGGCGCTCAGTCACACCACCTTATCAATATTCTTATACTAAAACAATCATTGGTTAATCTCACTTAACTCTACTGACTGGAATTCTCGTTAATTAGATCAAAGTAAATCTTTACCAAAGCTTCCGTGGTTAACTGATTTCAGACAATACTCGAATTCTTATGGTTACACATAATACATTTTCTTAAGTTCCTAAGTTCCTATTAATTTGAAATTCTGACATCTGTTATCTAAGTTCTAAATGCTCCTACTAGATGATTTTAACCAATTCCTCCGGCCTTGGTACAGGGCTATACAGATTTGTCTAAAAAGATTTCACAACAGCTGTTAGTTGTTGGTTAAATGTATAGAATGCAATATATAATTTTGCTAAAATAGTTCTTATAGTTCCATATTCCTATTAAAATTAAATATGATTAATTCTAACTAATAACAAATCAGTAACAACGAGATGAAAATTGTCTTCCAGCAGCTTTTCTCCATGCTGAGCTCTTCAGAGCTTGCTCTTGGAATAATTTTCTCTCATCCTCAGTTGTCTTGGTTCTGCTTTAAACAAGAGAATAACTCTACTTTCTCCCTCGCCTTTATGACTTGTATTTCTATGATAAATATATGCCAGTTTATATCTCCTTGGTTCAGTCTGCAGTCTCCTTTCTGGTAAGAGGCAACCATCACAACTGCAACAAAAGGTATAAAAAAATATTCTTTTCAGGTCTCAGTTATATTTGGTATACAATAATCTACCGTTTCTGGTTATCTCTAATGTACTACCTAGGCATGTTTAGGCACAATCTGAGTCAGTATTACAAGCTTAGAAATAGTGAAACAGACTTATTTTTAAAAACTTTTCTTCAGTAGTGATTTCCATGAAAGCAGATGTAGACATTAAAAAGGATGCTTGTGCTGTACAGATCTAAGATTTAATTTCTGTTGAGTTTTGCTTCGTCTCTGCTTAAGAAATTTGTGTTGTTATTTGCATGGTTTTCCCCAAAACAAATGCTTCAGAGCTTCCTTCTTCTACAAAACAAAACCAGACAGTGTCAACCCACAGGCCAGCATGTGAGCAGCCCAACAATAATAAACTAAAGTGTGCGTGTGATGGAGTAAAACTGCTGATAAGAAAAATATTTTCAGTGACTAGTTTGAAATCAACAACTCAGTCCTGTTTCCATTGAAGTCAGTATTGACACATCCATTATGAAAAAGAAGACTAAATGGTGGTTTGATTACAATGGAGAGACAAAAAAGCTAAGCTTAAAAGGCTCTTTGTTTCTAGGGAAGAAACCACAATGGCCTTTCTGGAAGTTAACAGCTGGAAGTTGAATGTTGCTAAATTCAAATAAAGAGCACTTTCCTAGCAGTGAGGATGGTTAGAAGCCAGGACAGACTTCCAGAAGAAGAATTACCTTCTCTAACTTTTGAAGATTTTAGCTTGAGCTTGGATAGTCTTCTCGATGCTGTATTTTAGCCAGGATAGCTAACTTGTGGCCACACTTGTGATTAAAGTGGTCTTAAACTTAATACATGATGCTGAGGTATTTTGTGGTTTAAGAGGAGGGTGAAATAGAAGGTCTGTGGACTCTTCTGGTTCAGATAAGATTCCCTGTTGTTCCTGTATCTGTGGAAAGAAGTAAATGGTCCATTCCTGCCTTCTGTTCCTCAGTTCTAGGCTCTGTTTTATGCGGGAGATTAAACCAGGAGAGATAAAGGTCCCTTTTGACATACATGCCTATGATTCAGTAAAGTGGAGATAAGGACCATCTATATTAATGACTACAGTAATACTTGAATAATGCTCTTTTAACCATATTCCAGGCCTTTGTGCATATCACGGTATTGAATACGTTGTAGGAATTGTCTTTGTTGGCCCACCAAATGCATGGCTCAGCTCTCAGTTAAGGAGACATGCTGATGTTAAGCCATTAGTGAGTTTTTATGTGCTGGTAAGTGAGGAATCTGGAAAACTAAGTAAGGTTTGCCCAGAGGGCAATACATCCCACATATCTTACATACTTATCTTAAGATGGGAAGCATCATTCTCTGAAAGTGGTTGTTCTTCACCATTGATTATAGGAGGAGCTTAAAAAACTAACTATGAATAGTTGCCTAAATTTCAGATTTCTAATGCCAGGTGAGACAAATCTTGCGGTGGGAATAAAGGCTCTAAGTGCAGACAGCCTAATTCTGCCAAATACTGGCAGTCTCTCCAAAGTCACGATAAGAGCAAAGGAAATCCTTAGGAAATTGTTTGGGATCTAAGGCTGTATTTAAACAAATCATATATATAAATACTCTCACTGAAGTCAAAAGAACTATATGTGTGAGGAAGTAAGCAACATTTTTTTCCTTAAACTAGTAGTATCCCACCCCAAGTGTCTCAGAGGAATAAAAGAAATATAATGAAGTAATTATATGATATACTACCACAAGCAAAATATTCCTTCTTGAGTCTGTTAACAATCAGTTTAAGCCACAAGCACTATATTGCTTTATATTCATTATTATCTTAAAGTGTATAGGAAAATACAAATAATACTATGGATAATAAAATTATCGAGATCTTTCTTAAAATCAGTGGTAGTATTTGCTTTGATGATGTCCTAGGGCAAACCATACACTATTTGGTTAAATGTTCCATTAAAAATAAATAACATTATTTCTATTCCTTTTGATGCTACTTGATATTTTTTCAAATTTCATTACTCACTTTATGTTTTCAAATTTTTATAGATTAGAAAGTCTATCTGGTATTCAGAGCTTTTGTCATAAAGTAAATCCCTTTTACATAGTCTCAGTAATATAATCCCAGTCATTGACATCTTTTTCTTGAATACCATCACATTTCCAGTTCTTTCTTGTCCTTCTATTACTCTTTATAATCCATGACTTTTCCTTTCTAACAAGACCTAATTTGAGTTCACAAAAGCATCTGAAACCATTTCAGAAGTCCCACTTATACTTTCTGTATATTTTTATATTTTGAAACAGATATTTTTGTGGTGCTAGCCACGTACTTACAAATCTCCACCCTGTCTTAAAAGCCATGAGGCTTTTAAATGCTTGTCAGAATAGAGAAAATCATGTTGTTTTAGTTGTAATTGATACTTCAGACTGCAACAGATAAATCGTTAACAACAGTTTACTAATGATTTCTTGGTTGTTACATCAGTTAGATTTTTCTGTAACATCTACTATATGGTATTGGTTTTGTTTAGATATTATATACTGGCAAGTGGCTAAATCTTAGTTTCTTAACCAACAGAAATACATCACGTTGGAAAAACTAGTTTTTACCAACATTAAATTAACCTGAAATATGATTGTGATGCATGTGAAACTATTTGCAAAATTTGTCTAAATTTAACCAATTAATTTTTTGCCGATATTCCCCCTCTGGGGGAAACAGCCAGAGGAAGAGCATTTTCCTAGGAAACAGGAAAAGTAGATTCAGCTGTGTCTTTTTAGGAAAGGATTTGACCCTTTACCTTCTGTCCTATTGAAGACTGGTTCAGCCACACAGGCTGGTGGTTATTCAGGCAAGTTTCCCTCATTCATTCTTGGTTAGAATTCTTGTTCATGTAGCTGAATATTTTTCGGACAAGACAGGCATTGATTCTTGGTAGGAATTTGAACAGGCACTGACCTGTTTTGTAGGAAGCCAGTCAGTCTATGGAGTCATTATTACCTCTTTGATGCCTGGCACAACAACATTTTGCTGTTCCGTGCAAAAAGTAGCATGTTCAACAAAAGGAATTGAAGCTGTAAGGCTTGTAGTTTGCAGATGGAAGGATGTCAGACCCCTCCAGTGAATGCTCTAACCACTCACCGATGAGGTAAGACGGATCAGGAGACTCTTTTAGAAACCCAGCCCCTTTTCTTGATTTTTTTTCCCACAAACATTTCACTAGATGTGAATGAAACATTCTATTTGACATGAAAGAATCTGGTTTCAGTGTTTCCTTTATGTAATAAGAAGTTTAAAAGTCTCTTCGGTTTAATCTGAATTGTTTAGGTTTTGTTCAGATTAATTGAAAACGTATAAAAGTTTTGTGGTTTTTTTTTTTTTTTCACAGATGGAATCACCTTAAAATATACTGCTGAGACACTTGACCATTTAGCTGCCCAATTCCTCTTTCACAGATCTGATGCACAAATTAAACAAAAAGCTTACTCTCTTCAATGTCAAAGTTGTTTTCTTTGCTTCTGAAAACAACCCCTGTTTAATTTCTTCAAGCACAATTTTGTTGCTTGGCTGTGGAAACTGATCCACTTTGTGATCATTCACACGTGCACACTCTCTTGGAGAATCTTTTCAGGGGAGCAAGAAGATGTCCTTACACAAGCAATGGAAATATTTCTTTGATTTCCACCAGACCATCAGCTAACTAGTGGATTTCATATGATAAAGGCTAATCAGTTCACAGCATTCCAGATCAAGATTATAAAATAAAAAATATGGGTAGGATCCAAACAGCTAGGCACAACTAAAAGGCTTACAACTTCAGCCTAAACTCTTACTAAGTTTCTTGAGTGTTCAGTGTGATCAAGGAGAAAATTACTGGTTTTGAAAACCTCCAGAGAGAGCGCCTATCCACACAAGTTTATCACAGCAGTGTAAATCCTGTATGTCCAACATGATGATGATAATATAAAACCAGTAACAGTGCTCTGTATTTGATCTCATAAATTTTGTTGCTGCAGAAGAGAACTGAGAAATACCCGTAGGCTAGTTGGGTAAGGCACAGTACGAGTGTTTTTGGCTCAGTTGTTCTTAGTTACGGAGGTTCAGAACAGGGATTCTGCTTGGTTAATACACAAAGGGGAAAGGATTATCACTACTTCCCTCTAAGAGAAAACAATTTTCCAAATGCCTATTACGGAAATGATCAAATGATCCACTTGTTTTTCTTAGGTGCTTTGTAAAATCCTATTTTTCAAAAATTATGCTCGAAATATGTTGTGAGAAGACAATTTCAGTCTGAAGGATCTGTTCCAGGTTGCACTCACACCATCTGGTTTGAGCAGCCTACCTCACTTGCTTTGTTATTAAAAAGTACAGGCTTTGGATAGGAGCCCTCAAAACCCAATATACTTAGGAAACTGAAGCATATTAATAACATATTTCATGAGCAAAGAAAGATTTACATATTGGTTTATAAACTGATTACAACCCTTACATTTAGATGATGTATGAACGTCAGATTTAGTATTGAAGAAAATGGCAAAACTCTGATTTCAATTGGGTCCTACTCTGTCTAATGAGTTAGATTAAAAGGAAAAGGAGAGAGGAAAGGAGACCAGAAGGACAGAAATGTTGGGGTGATTAGTTACAGTTATCTTATTTTGAAAATGCAGAACCTCTTTCCCACCCATCTCGTCTGCCATTCTTTCTAACCACAGCAGCCATGTATACTGATTAAATACATTTGGAACAGCAAATAACGCATATCAAAAGTCCACAGAAGTAATTGAAAAGAATTATGCTGACCTCCAAGAACATTGGACTATACCCAAAAATCCTTAAGGGAGAGTATTATTAATGAAGTAGAATCAGTACATATAGTTGGGTTTTTTCATGGGGAAGGGGGAAAGGGGAAGGAGGAAGGGGGAAGGGGAAAGGGGAAAAGGAAGGGAAGATTCTTGTGCAGAAGTTGTTGATGTTGGTTTTGTTTTACAAATAGCTCCACCCGATAGAAATACTTCATGAAGCACTAGGGTACTTCAGCATCTGCTGACATTCAAATAGAGTAGAAGAGAAGGTGGCTCCTGCATGCATTATTTGTGCTGACCATTTAAAGCTTTAGCACACAAGAAGATACAAATGTTTCAGTAAATGAGAAGATCAGAGTAAAGAAAATCAACAAATCAAAAAGACACCATATGGGCAAAGACGCTCTTTTGTGTAAAGTTGTGTCATGGAGAGATATTTTAATGTGCAAGGAGGTGTTGAATGCTGTGCTTGAGGCAACAATGTGATACAGAAGCTGTTTCTATTTATATGGAACTATTTCAGTGCCTCCAGGACTGGAATAGTCATCCTGGGTTACGAAGGGCTGCTGACCCGGAAACTTATGAAAGACATTTCTGTTTGGAGAGTCCTTTGGAGAGGTTGCTCAAATTAGTTGACATCTTTCTGAAACAAGCAGCAGTTGTGTGTGCAAGTTGGGAGAAAATACTGCGTTTCAATCAATGCTTACTTTCTCATGGGAAGAAAGTGTGTGAACAGATCAGAAAGGCAGCAGAGCCTTTGCATCTGTGTCAGGGCAAAGGAAAGCTGGCAGTCAGGTGGCTTCCCTTCTCACAAAAGGAACAAGTTGAGTAAGGTAATTACTGTTTAATATTTCCAACAGGATGTTTGAAGGGAGCATTTAATTATCCTGCCAACATCTATTCAAATAAACATCGGGGATTTAGAACATTGTTTTTGGAGTTGCAGGCTTAAAAGGAATACCTAACATTCTGGGGCACTAAACCTCTTAGATCTCCTCTGTAATGTGGCATAGTAACATGTTTCTATTCACATTTTGCCTTTTACATTAAATGATGCCTGCCGTAGAGAACACAGCAGTGATGTATCCTGCTAAAGTAGCCTGCCTGCTCTTTCAGCTCCCTAAATCCTGTCTCGAAGCTTTACTGAAGAAGTAACATTTTCAGCAGAGAACACTACAACAATAGCTGAGTGCATCTTTTTTATTTTCAGCTAATGGTCTTTTAAAGCGAAGTCATTGTTGAGAAATATTCTGAGCATTCTTCTCATGGGTTAAATCATGCTGCAAAATGTCATACTGTTGAAATTGCCAACCAAAAATGGCTACAGGAATGCCTATTTGAAAAAGGTTATTACTTGTCTCCTTTACACATGTAGTCACACACATATACATGTATGTAGAGATTTTAATTTTTTTCTAATTTAAAACAAAAAAAGAAAACATAGTGAATCTGTTACTGACTTTGCTCTGTCTGCCCATATCTCTTATGCTTTATTTTTTATTTTTCAAAAAGCCTTTTTCTGTTGCCTTGACTGTAAAATCTTCAGGGTTCAGAGGGCTGTGCGTCAAGGGAAGTGTTGCACAAGCTGGTCAGTCTTTCGCACTTTAATCAACTGCAAGATACTACAGAAGGTCTCTCATGAAACAGTAGGATCTTAAACTTAAAATGCAGACATCAGTCACCACCCAGTGAATACATTGTGGGGGAATGAGCTCTGCGGGAAGATACTGTTTAGAATAGAGTTGTGAGTCTGACAGACAAAAGCAAAATAAGCCAATGCAGAGAAAGGGTGTAAAGTCAGACTGTGTGAGTAGGCGCTGAGGAAAGCTGGCTGAGAGACACTTGGAGAAGAACACTAACTTTCCCAGGAACAGTGACTGAGGATATGATCTGCTGGGTGTTGATTTTCTTTTTTATACCTGAAAACAAAAGAAATATTTGACTTACAGCTTCAACTTCTTTTCATAATTGCAACAACTATCAGACCTCTGATTTTTTTTCCTAACTGCTCAGACCAAATAAATTAACAACGTTATCTTTGTTACTGTTAAAAGGATTTAGGAAGAGCAGAAAACTAGGCCTTAATGGTAAAAATCAATATATCAAAACTCAGTGTGATCCTCCCCCACACCCAGCAGTCTAAGCATGAACTCATTTAGGGCTAGTCTTTGTAATTATTAGTTTACATAAAAACACTAACACCTCATAGTGTCTAAATTCAAAAAAACCCTAGAAACTGGCAGGATTAAAGTTTCATTGATCTTAGACATCACTTTGGACTCTGATTTGGCAGGTCTTTTTGTGGATGAGAAATTACTTTACCAGTTAGGCACATCCAAAGGGACCTTGTCTAATAGTTGATGGAGATCTAAAAGAAAATTCCACCTCCTCCAGAAATTAAGTGAAGATAAAATTTGAGAGGATGGTTGATCTCAATGGGAGATGGAAAAAGGGGATAATAAGAGCAGAACAGTGAAGAACAGAAAAAGACTTGGAAATGAGGCAATTCTTGTGTCTTCTTCTATTGTGATGTCTTCTCAGTATGTAAGGAAATGGAACATGGAGTTATATATGGTGGTGTGTGAATACACCCTTCCTGAGCTTTCTGGCAGTCAGCTAAGTATTAAGGATCTTTTTTTCTAATAATTGAGTAACCTCAAGGTGCCTTATGGTTGTTCATTACAGTTCCATAAACAACAGATGAGAAAAGAACAACCAGGGAAAAACACATTAAAGGAACTGCAAAATGGTGGAGACCTCTGTAAAATTGCATAGTTTAGACACGAGCTCAAATCTGGGCACTCATTTAAATGTTCCTCTGCATTTTGTAACATTTTTGCCTGAGTATGTGTTTTAAGATGTTACCGGTGTTGTTCTATCAGTTTTCTGTACAGTTCTGCAACCAGGAAGGTTATTCATGCATTATATTAGTGGGTCTTGCATGTCCCTGTAATATAAGTTTTACTTGTCTCTCAAATTTTAAAATTAGTTTTATGCCTATCTAGCCACCTATTCACTATGTAGAGTGAATGACAAATTATTTTGTTTATTGTGGAAAGTTTTTGTAGGATTTGTATTAACTTCAAAAGATTACATGTAAAAGAGGCTCATTATTAAAGAAGAGGAGTGGAAGTCCTTGTGAGGCAAGAATTCACTTATGCAGTATCCTTGAAAACTCCCGTTATATATAGGTTAATAGGAACCATAGCCTTGAAACCATAGCATTTTTCCATTTGAAAAGTGTATTTCTAACACCTTTTCAACTATTTTATTACTGAGATACCATACAATGTTGAAACTAAGGACACAGTCTGTAATTTTTTTGTTGTTGTGTTCTTTGAATGTGGCATGTGGTTTGAGTTTTAAAGCTTATTTCCTTTTGGTCTAATGAGCCTATGAAACTGATTAAATAGAAGAAAGACAGGTTAAGCCAATGACATTTTATCAGAGGAAACACCATCAAATCTAGTGCCTGAAAAACTTTTCGTAGGTTCCCAAAATTTCTCACAATAGAATACTTTCTTATGATAAGAGTAGTAATCAGAAACTCAAGGCATTAAATGTTTGTTAGTCAGAGTTAAGACAAAATGCAAGCAGGGATCAGAAAAAATGTTCTTATGTACTATATTCAGTTATCTTTTGTACATCTGGCACTCCATTCCAGCTGCCTGCTTTTGTTTTTATGCTCAACCCAATCAACCTCCTTCAAGCATGGGGAAATTCTACCCAAATCAAACCCTCAGCTATTGTTTTGAAGAACTTTTAAAAAGAAATAGATTAAGCTCACTCAGGATACTCTAGCATTAGATCCAGGGTCCACAGATTAAAATGAGTTCACAATCAATTCGCATTTTGTGAAGATGTAGAGATATGATGGGTGGACAGCAACTGTTTGAGTAAATCACTTTTTGCCTTTCAAAGTGCTGTCTGTGCCACATACATCTTGGCAGGGAAATGGTGGTTACTGGAGTTGAATGGGATATTACTAAGATGATGGATAACAGTACATTTATCATTGTTTTGTACAGAGGCCTTGATCCATCACCAGAGACTCACTGTGCAAGGCACTTCACATGCCTCTGTCAGTAGAAGAGTCTGGCTAAAAGCAAGAGCTTCAGATAGACTGCAGAAGTGAAGGACAGTGCAGTGACATTGACTAGGACAAGGAGCAATCCTCTCAACAACCAACTGTCTACCCCTTGGGTGTTTTGAACTTATGTTTGCATCCTAGAGTTATGCCCATTGTGTTATTGTTGTTCTTTATTAGATTTAGAGTAAAACCTGCTATGCCCTAACACACAGAGATGATCAAAATACTGAGAAATGTAGGCAGTAAGTAAACTAGATAAACAAATGGCTGACATTTCAAACAATTCTTTTTCCCTCTCACCACTTTTAAAGCAAATGTCTTGGAATAAAGAAGTGAGCTTCAAAGACTGTTCACAAGAGCCTCTTTGGTGTCTCTTAGTGGGCTGTGTAGCTAAGTAATGGCTGTCCGAATTTGGAAACTGCACTCCTCAGATCTCTGCCTGGGAGAAAAGTACATAGCTCTACTGAGTACAAGCTCTACTTGAGTTTGCTGGAGACCACCATGCTCTTGTTGAGAGACTGGCAATAATGTTAAACATCTCATTTATCTTGGCCATCTAAAAGGTAGACATTTGGTTTAAGTGGTCATTTGGAAGTTTTCAGTAGAGAAAGATACCTCCAGTGGAAGCTTCACCTTATTCTATGCTAGCCATCTAAAAGAAAAGGTCTAAATTGCCATTTAGAGGTCACTTTCTCTCTCAAATGCCTGTGCAGACTACATTTCAAAAATCTGCACTTTGCTTTACACCCCAAAATTTAAGCAAGATGAATCTTGCCCTTGCTGACCAAGTTCTTTTTATTTATAATGATAAGTTTGAAATGTTATTTCATAAGTTTTAATTAGAATTGACACTGATAAAACTTCACCCTTTGTCCTGGTTTTGGCTGGGATAGAGTTAATTTTCTTTCTAGTAGCTGGTATAGTGTTATGTTTAGGATTTAGTATGAGAAGAGTGTTGATAACACACTGATGTTGTCAGTTGTTGCTGAGTAGTGTTTGCACTAAGTCAAGGATTTTTCAGCTTCTCATGCCCAGGCAGCAAGAAGTTGGGAGGGGACATAGACAGGACAGCTGACCCATAGTGACCAAAGGGATATTCCATACCATGTGTCGTCATGCCCAGTATATACACTGGGGAGAGTTGGCCTGGGGGAGGTTGCTGCTCGGGAACTAACTGGGCATCGGTCGGTGAGTGGTGAGAAACTGCATTGTGCATCACTTGTTTTGTATATTCCAACCCTTTTATTAGTATTGACATTTTATTTTTGTTTTTATTATCATTATTAGTTTCTTCCTTTCTGTCCTACTAAATTGTTCTTATCACAACCCCTGAGTTTTACCTTTTTCCTTCTGATTCTCTCCCATATCTCACTGGATGGGGGGGAAGCGAGTGAGCGGCTGCGTGGTGTTTAGTTGCTGGCTGGGGTTAAACCACGACACCGTTTCATATCATGTTTCACTTATTCACAGTAACAAAGCCTTCACAATCTTTTTCTTAAATTATCCTTTAATGTGTTGTGGTTTAACCCCAGCCAGCAGGTAAGCACCACCCAGCTACTCGCTCACTCCCCCACCAGTGGGATGGGGGAGAGAATCAGAAGAGTAAAAGTGAGAAAACTCATGGTTTGAGATAAAGACAGTTTAATAGGTAAAGCAAAAGCTGCACAGACAAGCAAAGCAAAACAAGGAATTCATTCACCACTTCCCATGGGCAGGCAGGTGTTCAGCCATCTCCAGGAAAGCAGGGCTCCAGCATGTGTAATGGTGACTTGGGAAGACAAACGCCATCACTCTGAATGTCCCCCTCTTCCTTCTTCTTCCCCCAGCTTTATATGCTGAGCATGACATCATATGGTCTGTTTGGCCAGTCGGGGTCAGCTGTCCCGGCTGTGTCCCCTCCCAACTCCTTGTGCCCCCCCAGCCTCCTCGCTGGTGGGGTGGGGGGAGAAGCAGAAAAGGCCTTGGCTCTGTGTGAGCACTGCTCAGCACAAATCCAAAACATAGCCCCATACTAGCTACTTTGAAGAAAATTAACTCCATCCCAGTGAAAACAAGCCTGCGATGATAAATATTTTTTTTGCATAACTACAGTAAGTTGCATAAAATAAAATAAAAGTAGAGCAAGTAAGCCAGTTAAGTAACAACGAAATAATGACATGCTTTTGCACAATGCCAAGTAGAATGTTTGCCAAGGACATGAGTATCAAGATAACATTACTTTCACACTATTTTATTCTCATTATATTCACCTTGGTCCATCATACTAGATCTGCTATTACATGTCACTATATATGAACACAGAAAAAATTATCTGAAACAAAAGAGAAACAAACCACTGCAGAGGTGGAATGCCCAGTTCCACAGCTACAACTCATGTTTTCCTTTTTCTTATCAAAGACATTCATATAAACTCTAAACTTTTATCCTTACTAAAAATAAACTTGAAACCTTTGTCTAAAAATAAATCCCTTAGCTTTAAATGTAGTAAAGTAAATCTTGCTTGATTCTTGTATCTAATTTGTTTGAGGAGGAAAGTTTGGGGACTATTTTGTTTCTTTAATTTAAAGTCATCCGAACATGAAAGAATTAATATATCTATTGTCCTTTCCTTATGTCAAATATAAACTTAAGTATATGATTGCAAGCAATAAAATATATTACCCTTAGCTGAATTCCCTCCTTCACACAAAGATATGTGATAGATTCCTTATCTAGGTTTTGTCCACAAGTTTAGTAAGACAGCATTCCTCTGTGAACCACTACATGCATAAAAATGTTGACAGTAACATGCTAGTAATGAAATCTCTGTTCTGCTGTTAACAAACCTGTCCTAATGCATTAACCTATGGCTTTATTATTCACACTAATTTTCAAGTTGTAATTCTTTCCCTTGCTAGATAAATTCTTTTAGCAGCTAGTTCTCTGAGTACAGAAAGAAAGAAAGAACAAGGCTGAGGGAAAAGTTGCCTCTAGGACAGATTAAATCTGATAAAGGAAAAGAAAACCCAAACCTTAAACCAATGGTGACTTGATAAAACTATGTCAAGTGACTGTTGGTGGACAAGACAGTGTGATCATAGATGGTATGCTTTAGATGTGTGCCAAAGACAACCATAAAAAACATTTGCAGATAAATGTCAAAGAGTAAATAATTCAAAAGTTAATAAGTAGGAGACTCAAAAAAACCTGATTACATTTTTTTTTTCCTCTGCCACTTTAAGTATTGATTAGCTAACAATTTAGAAGCAATAAAAGTCATTCATTCATTCATGCAACATGTCAGCAGCCTGGACAGCTTATAGCCATAAAATATATTTGGAGTCCAGACTGAAGAAAGGATTAAATTCTTCAGAAAATTCAATAATAGCTAAGGGTTATTAATGGACCTATGATTCTAGCAAGGCTGCAAGCCCTAAAGTTTACACAAGAAACTAAAAGCCACTTTCTAATTACTGGAAAGAAGAAGAAAGTTTTGTAGGCAAGTTATTCAATAATTGCTGTTGGAGAAGTTTTTGTACCTTCCTCTGAGGCAACTGGTTATGTCATTGTCATCTGCAAGATGAATCAGGATAACCAAGATGAACTATGGGTCTGCCAGGAGTGAGTGCTTCACCGGTGACCTTTCTTGGAGGACAGTATGGTTTTACCAAAGCTGGCAAAGCTGTGGTGCAATTTCTAGCCTGTTGTTCAAGTTGTGCTTTCATGAATAGGGAACAGTTTGTGATTACACCCATGGACTCGGGAACTGAGGGTGAAATGTTGGCCTGGACATGCTGAAGTCAGTGGGATAGCATTCATTGCCTCTAGTGCAGTTCTGATATCACGTGTGGTATTAATGATTGTTTACACCTGCTAGTATGGATACACAGGGATATCCAAACCAGTTTTGCACAACAGCTATGTTAACAGTCAAAAACCTGTAGTTGCATGGCTGTATTATTTTCTCTACAGAAATAAAATTCCCTCCAGATAGTTCATAGGGGTTTATTCACCCTTTCCTCTCCCTCCCACTTGTAGTAGAAGACAAATTGCCCAAATATCTCCTGATCACATTCCATATACTTCTGTCAGCGAGAAAAGTAGAATTTAACAGAGAGCCCGGATACCGAGGGTGGTCAAACCCGCCACTTTCAGGATTCAGGGATGATGGAAAAGAACCCCCTGCTTGTCCTTTCGGGTGACCTTCCATCTGAGCTGTCGGGTTATCACAGATCTATCTGTAAACAAAGGATAGCAGGTTCTCTGGGCAGTGTCAGGATCACACTCAGTGTGACACTGTGTTTGGGTGTTCAAAGAATCCCTCTCTCCTTGCTTTCTTTTCCAGGCTTAATAAAGGAACTGCTAAAACCTATGTAGCCTGATAAGATGACAAGACAGTCTTTTAGTGTTATTGATTGTATACAAGAGGTGGAATGATGAATTATTTCCTATAATGCATCCTGAGTGGATTTCATCTTTTTGAGAGATGTTCTTGAAATTCCTTATATGAATTCAGTTCTTAAACTTCCTGCTGAAGAAAAGGGTCTTCTTTAGGCCAAAGGGCTGGGATAAGACAAATATCTTCTACCTGATAACAGAAGGGAGAGAACTTTCAGAGTGCATGATCTGAGAAGAATAAAGATGTATAGCATATAAAATAAACTGTGGATTGCTATCTTGAGAATGCTGTCAAAATGAACCAAGGGGACAAATTGTGTGCCTCTGAAAGCATTCCACTTGTAATAAACTTCAACCTTTCACCACCTTCCTTCATGTGTGGTGGCAGAGCTGGTTGGCTGCAGCTTTCTTCCTCACTGAAGCAAAAAACAGCTTTATTACTCAGCAAAAGAAGTTCCACTAGCAGGCCACAAACGTTAGTATCAGTTGTATGCAGTCATGTGCAATACACAGGATATTGTGTGTAGCTACCTTTCCTATACCTGTTCCTATATCTGTAATATTCAATCTTAGCAAAATGGCTTACAAACCTAATCCATTACAGGGGCTTGCCTCAATAAGGTTCCTGAGGAATACTATCTTCTGTACTTATTCTGTGTGAAATAAAATAAGTTTAAGCCTAGAAATTACACAGTATTTTTTGCAACAAAGCAACTGAGAAAATGATCCAAAAAGAGTGCCATTTTTATAGAATCATTCTGTGACCATGACCCAAAGATTGCTGCTAGTCTGGCTGTTGTGAAAAGCATCTGATATCAATGGATAACCTAGCAGAGCTACATGTGACTCTACAGTTCAATTTTAAATAAATGTGTAAGGCTTTAGATCTTGAAGCAGTATTGTTTGTTTGCTTTGGTGTAGGTGATGTTTGGAGAGATGTTTGCAAGGGGCGAGGATTCTCCATCTTCTTTTAAAGGAATTTGTGCTCTTACCATTACTGTCTCACTGATTCTGAAACTAGTTTTGAAACTTTCTAGCTTGACTGAAAAACTCTGAGGTACAGAGGGGCTAAGTATGAGCTGCAAACAAGGCAATTACATGTTGTCCTACCCTTGGCTGTTGCTATGATTTTAGATATTGCAAATTATTTTTGATTATTCACTGTTTAAATTAATGTTTGAGGAGCTTGTAGTAGAT
Source organism: Haliaeetus leucocephalus (assembly GCF_000737465.1). Taxonomy (NCBI): domain Eukaryota; kingdom Metazoa; phylum Chordata; class Aves; order Accipitriformes; family Accipitridae; genus Haliaeetus; species Haliaeetus leucocephalus. The sequence continues at coordinate 2,654,446 of NW_010972653.1, forward strand.
TTGGAAGAGCAGCAGGACAGACTGTGAAGTTGCTGAGATGCTCGAAGAGCAGCTAGGAGCCCAGGCAACAGGGAAGGTTGCAGATGGGTCTAACCTGAGCTGTTTACTGAGCTCAGGCTCACTGAAGAGGTCTCAGAAACATACCTGGGAATGCAACAATAATGCATAGGGTTTTTTTCTAGAAACAAGCATCAGAATTGCAAATCTCATTTTTACTAAGGCCTTCTTACTCTCCTTTCTATGTAGATGAACAGGCTGTTTTTCCCTGACAAAGCAGTGCAAGGAAGTCTTAGTGTAAACGTAAACGAGGTCAGGACATCTTTGCACAGACAGAAAGATGCTGTCTGTTCCATGCAAAGGTGTCTTTAGGAAAGCTTTTGATGGGTTGTGCTCACTAGTACATTTTAGTTGTTTTAATTATTGCTTATTCTAATTTCACTGCATGATGAAAGCTTCATTTACATATTGTTCCTGTTGCTCAGATGTCAAAGAGGTTATCTGGGAGCTTCAGACGCTTGATCAGAGTTTGTTTGTTGATGAAAAGCTGACCCTGTTGTCTAAATCTGTCACCTCTCTGACTTTACCACCATCGTTGAAACTGCCAGCAATAGTTTGTCCGTGATGAGATTGCTTAGTGGTTTCTTTGTCAAACTTGTTTTTACTGACCTGTCCAGTGTGAGGCACTGTCTCTCACTTACAGGTCAACTGGAGGTATGGTATACCAGTGAATATACCATGACAGATGAAAATAAGCACTGGGGGAGGAGGAAGTTCTGATAACTTTCACAGCCCAGATGGCAACCCAGACTCTTTGTACTCCTATTGAGCATTGGCAGTGTGCAATGGGGGTGTGAGCACTGAGCTATGGGGAGAGCTGTAACCCACTGTTCCAGGAATACTTTCTCATCATATACCACTCTCGTGGTACAACTCAGACCAATGTACCCATCGACACAGTTCTGTCTGAAATGGAGCTTGGCATAACTCATTATCAAAACATAGTATGTTTTGTAATTTTTCTATTGTTTTTAGGTTTTTATATTCATTTTTTTTTAGTCTTGAGTTTCATGTATTCACAATGTTTATTCTTCACTGTTTAGAAACATGGGACTCTGGTTTATGAAGCAGGAAACTGTAAGTTTTGTTGACTAACTGTTAAAAATGCAAGCTGTCCTGGACCCTACACTATGTCTTTCACAATACAAAATTGAAGTCATAAAAAGCATAAAGTTTTCCAGGTATTGATTCTTGGTGGTGGATGAAAGGTCAGATAATTATATGGTTGGAGCACTGGACTGAAAACCACATTGGGTCACTATGAACTTCCTTTTAATGGAAAAGTAAATCTCAGACCTCTTGATAATCCTGTAGGTATACTTCACATTTATTTATATATCTCAAGGGAGGGATCTAGTAATTACTGCAGTACAAATTACATTAAATAAATTATAGGGATGATTCAAGGGAACAGTTAGGATTAGAAGAAATTCAAGGAAACTAAAAGAATAGATAACCTGGCCATCATCCTCCAGCACCTTCCTAGAGACTCACTGAATGAAGTGGAATACAAAATTCTCAGTACTATTACTTAAACAATTGTGTTGATTTACTGGTACATCTCTGTGCCAAGTGAAGTAATCATAATACCCTGTATAAATACATATAAATTTATGTATATAAATAGGTATCACTTTATGAACAGACTGTCCTATCCCCTTCCATCCTGTGTAGGACGCACATGCCACTTTTCTGTAGTTATGTCTGCATGCACAATGTGGAGCCACTGACTACGCAGTAGTGAAATACATTCTTTAGCAAGGACCTTTAACATAACTGTCATAGAATGCATGAGAATCACAATGAAAATATGTCAAATTTCAAAACTACTTTAAACCTGAAACATATCATATTTGTATGTGATTATTGAAGATCATATTTGATTACCGAAGATCAATCCAAGCAGGTAATATTTTTTTCCTTGATATATTTTAAGAATATATTATTACTCTAAAGGTAACCTAGCTGAGTTGTACTTACGCTGGAATGAAAGAAAGCATTATGATAACATTTATATCAGCCACAGACTTGTATATCTCTTCTTACCTGTCAAGAAATCTGAATTATCTTGGTAAACCAAGAAAATCCCTTCAGAGTTTTTTTTATCCAGATATGTGTCAGTCTGCTTTTTGCTAAATGCTTCACAACTGATGTGAACTAGAACAGAACATCTGAAGTTCACATTACTAACAAATTATTATATGGGTCAATTAGTGAGGTATAGATAAAACCATTTTTAAGGTAATTAAAAAAATGGTTCTCTGTTCATTTACCTGCCAACACACAGGGTTCTGCATCAGATGCCCCACTAAGTCCTCAAACACTGCAGAGAAATATACTTTGAATGTAGACAGCTAATTTCACTACATACAGAGTAGCTAAGGTTCCAAGATTAATACACATATTACCATGGATTTTTTTTAACCTGCTTTTTTGCATGAGCAAGGAATACAATTATTAAATATTTATCTGTGTGATCTGAATTGAATGCATCTGCAAACTAGAATTTCTACAGTCATACATCCTTTTTTTCCTTTTCATAAGCTATTTAACTTCTTAGCTCCAAACAATAAACTATTGTCAGATCTCCCAGTGGGAATCATATTTGTTAGCCTGAAATTGGAAATCTGTCTTCATTAGTGAAGGCAACCTCCATTTTATGGGTATCTGTTAAAACAATACCCCTTTTTTTGATGTTTCTGAGAAAAGTATAGTGTTCTAAAGAATAGAAATGGTGAGGAGAGTCATGGTTTTGATGAGATCTGGACTCAGTACCTGAACTATCAAAAAGCATTCTTGGAATCAGGGTAGGTGACTCATCTTTGCAGCCTGGAAGTGGAGCTACTGAGTCAGCTGTTGGCTGGGAGCACTGTTGTTGACCAGAAAGAGCCAGATAGGATTTCTCCCTTTAATGCCAAATCCGAAGCATTTAGACACAGCCTGAGTGACACCCCACAGACAATGGAGGAGCTTCAGTGACAAACGGACATTTTGAGCTGTGCACAATAAACAGAATTGACTGTGAAAATGATCAGAGGAGGAAGAGTGTAGATATGGGAGTGCAAAGAAATTAAAGGAGGTGGATGTTATTGCCCTTGCTGAAAGTGTTGCAGAGGAGTCACAACTCATATGGAGGAGTAAGCTTGGGCAGCAAGGGTGGCATCCTGTGCAATGACCATACATTTGTGGTTTATGTGTTGTTGTGGTTTAACCCCAGCCAGCAACTAAACACCATGGAGCCGCTCACCCAGTGGGATGGGGGAGAGAATCAGAAGGAAAAGGGTAAAACTCGTGGGTTGAGATAAGAACAGTTTAGTAGAACAAAAAGGAGGAAACTAATAATGATAATAATAACAAAAATGAAATGGCAATACTAATAAAAGGATTGGAATATACAAAACAAGTGATGCACAATGCAATTGCTCACCACCCACGGACTGATGCCCAGCTATGCCCCCCAGGCCAACTTCCCCCAGCTTATATACTGCACATGACATCACATGGTATGGAATACCCCTTTGGCCAGTTTGGATCAGCTGCCCTGGCTGTGTCCCCTCCCAACTTCCTGTGCCCCTCCAGCCTTCTTGCTGGCTGGGCATCAGAAGCTGAAAAATCCTTGACTAAACACTACTTAGCAACAGCTGAAAACATCAGTGTGTTATCAACACTCTTATACTAAATCCTAAACATAACACTATACCAGGTACTAGTAAGAAAATTAACTCTATCCCAGCCACAACCAGGACAATGTGTAAATAAGAAAATACCCTCTTGTGAGCTGTGCAAAGGCATATCTTTGTGCAAAGGTGAGATAAGAAACTATACCAGTGCATGGAAAAGAGTGAGATATGTTTGGTCCCAGACAGGCTTTAAAAAACTGCTTATCAGAGAGGAATACTCAAAGCCACATATAGCTTTTTGTCTTTATAGGGCACAGCTGATTTCCTCTGGTTGATTTCATGCTGCATTCCATAATCTTTGAACTTGCTGTGCCTCCTGTCATCCGTCTGTACCACAAGTTGTTTCTCGTCATGTTCAGTGCCGAGTACTGAGCTAGTAACCAGTGCCTTCCAGCCCATAAATGAAGCTCCTAGTAGCTGTTACAATAGAAATTAACATTTCAAATCTGTTACTAGCTTCCCATCACATAACATTCTCCTGCTAAAAAGAAATCAGTATGAAAGATCTTAATTAAGAGAGTTGAAACTTCATGTTTATATAGTGTTTCATTGATAATTTTCATCTAAAAAATTGAATTTCACGTCTGTGTTCACAACTTCAGCCAGGAAGCAGGCTGATTTCTCTCAGTGAAGGAAAGGAAGACTTGCAGTATAATTAAGATGAAAAAGTTTCATTCAACTAGTCTGCTTTTATTTCCATGTGGACCAACAACCTTTTCTTCTCCTATCTCTTACAGCAGCAGTGTTACCGAAAGCATTGATGAATCAACACTTGGGTGGTATATTCAGTAGCTGTTGACAGGTGGTGGGAAATATAACACACCATAGTTCAACAGGTGCAGAAAAGTTATAAGGCTGAAAGACAGGAAAATAATCAGAATCTTGGTATTACCTCTGTATGTTGCATGCCCTGTCTAACTTTTCTTTTCTGTTAGTAATAATCTTTATACACAGAATGAAATACCAGAAAGTGATTGTCTGATTTATATACTCTCCCTTCTGCACAATTGTATGGCATCTGGGGCTTCTTGGAAATGAATATTTTGATCGATGGACCACTCAACTTCTCTCAGGTTTCTTGTCTTAATCTGTAGAAGAAAAACACACCCAATACCAAAACCACATATGGAAAAATGTATATATGTCCCATATATTTGCCCAGTTACTCCAAAACTAGTAATAAAAATATTGCAAAAATGCAGTGAGAAAAGATACATATATTCACAAAAAATATTGCCTGTATTAATTATACACAGTTCCTCATGTTACGGGTCTGGCCCCTCTACTTTCAAAATTCGGTGACTGAATTGGTCATTTATCTTATCTTATCCAAGCCTCTTGGAGGTGTCATATAAGGCACAGTTGAAGAATATGCTAAGAAAAGGTAAGGAAAAAAAAAAAAAATTGTCATTCAGCTTCCCAAGAGAAGTGGAGAGCCTGTGTGACTGCATGATTAGAAAATGTGTTCATTACCTTTATATTTGTTCTGTCAAGAAAAAAATATTCAAGTCTTTTATGCACAAGAATTGTGTATTTTATATATGGAGTTCTTAGAACCAATACACCAAATAGCTGTATTTGCAAATCCTAAGTAAGAAGTGTTTATACCAGGCTAAGTCCAAAATAAAAAACAGCTTCAGGCAAGAACAAACAATTTGCCTTGGAAACAGTGACCCTGTCTTGCTTGAACAATTTTATATTTCTTTCCTGGAGATCAGACAAGCGAATGACCCAACAAGTTAGAACACAGGCAAGGCTATGTACTAAGGGCTAGGATAGCCTTGAGAGAAAATAGCATTTTCTACAGTAACAAGATAATAGAATAACTGTATTCCATTGAATATTGATGGCAATATGCTCCTAGATGTCACTCAGATGCTTTGGAAATTGTATCTTAAAGGTCCTGAGTCAGCCATTGTGATCCTGTCAGTGCTTTAGCAGAAATGAAATGCTTCCCTGTGCTAAGGACAACCACGGGGCCAGTTTTTAACATAATATTTCTTCATGCCCATTTTTCAGGGTTGCACTGACTTTTAGCAGTGTGTTGGTATTTTCCTTGGTGCCTTTAGGTTATACTCTTTGTGACTCGCATCAATCCATTGAAGCATTCCTGGATTCGGTTTCACCATCTGTACTGTGAGGGAAGTAATACCTATTTTTCTATGTAATAATTTTAATCTCTAGCGTAGGGGGATCACGAAACAGTTATTTAAGAGTAGCTGATTATCATTTGCTTAAATTTATGAAACCACAAGGTGGCTAGGCACCTGAAACTGAAGCAGATTTTTCCTTAAGCATTAATTCTGCATACAGCTCTTTGTAGCAGCTCAAGCAGCATGCAGGCTCATTTCTCAGGCTCAAGGCTGTCTCTCAGGCTTTCTAAATCCTTTTTACTAGTATAGAAACCCCAATGAAATTAAAAAAAGAGATAAATCAGACCAAGACTTCTCCCATTTTTCAGTGCTATTTGTTGTGAGTTCTCCCCAGTATTATACCTTGTAAAAAACCTGCAGAAACTTTCTTGCAACAGAAACAGGATGCCAAAATATCATGCAGATATGGCAAGAACAGGTCTTTCTTGGATGCATTTACCCTTGCAAAACATTAATTCTGATGTACAATTTTGCCCATTCCTGGTTTCTGAAGTATTTACTGACAACCTCCCAGTTCCTGAAGCGATAGGTTTTTATTTCAAACTTATGACTGTGACAGATTTCCAATGTGCACAATAATCATGGCTCATCTCTTTTCCTCTCCTCCTGCAATTTTTGTGGAGTGGGATTTGGTTCTGCTGATTTATGTGCTACTTTGTTCTTTATCTGTTTGCACCTCGCCAGTAAAATAACATCATACTATCATTTCCAGGGTTCACAGGACCCTGTCAGCACTTAGCAGTCAAAGGTCAACCAACTTCACAACTCATGGTTAAAGAGGTTGAAAAATCTCACCTAGTATTAACCCCCAATACATCAAATGAAGAAAAATGGTACTGGCATCACTAATAAAATAGCATTACCATACAGCAGGCTATTTTTGCTGTAGTGCACTGGCAATACAGTTTTTGAGACATGACTGTCCTTGAGATGGCCAGTTCTAAGAGTGTACAATGAAACTTGTGTTCCTGATTGTCACTGATTTATGTTTTGCTTTGTTCTTTATCTGTTTATAAGTATCCAGGAGAGCCATCCACATGTTGCTATCTTTCTTTCATCTTCTGAGCTGCCTGCGACCAGTTCATCTTTCCCTGACACTATCTCTCTGCCCTGTAAGCCCTTCAGCATATGTTTCCTACACTCATTTGCAAGTTCACAGAACCCTGGAAATACTTAACAAGCAAGCAGCAACAAACTTGCCTGAAAAAGTAAAAATAAATCCACCTGATTTCCCTTAGCGAATACTCTTATTTTTGTATAATAGACCTACATAGAAATGGCAAATACTTGGCTGCATTGAAGTCAATAACTTCACCAGAGATTTAATTTTCAGGTATTTGTGCCATTTCTATTCCAAAGTTTCATGGCTACTTCAAACAGATGTTGTTATGCTGAAAAAGTTATTTCAAATGTAAAATAATTTATGTGGAAATGTAGATACTATGTTATCCAGAGCATCTTTTCCTCTCATCCTGATCACTAAAAGAATTTTGAACTTTTTAATCTAACTAGTACCTACATTTCAGTTTTTAGTTTTTACTCCTGCCTTTCCCATCATCTGTCTTTTAAACTGGAAAAACTTGGGAAGGGAGAGACAAAAGGAAAAGAGTGGGAAACAAAGCAAAAAATTACTGTATATTCATTCAAATAATGAAATGTTTTAAATTTTTCTATTAGTACATAAAAAAATAGTATCAGAAAATGGATCACAGGAAAAAAAAAAGTCAGGCATTTTCAATGAAAAGTACATTTTTATACAAACTTTTAAAACAGCCCAGGTCAAAATATCCAGGCTCCATTCAGCTGTCCTGAGAAATAATTTTAATATCTACTATTGACCAAGGCTCGTCTGTCCCACACGTAGGCACTTTTAACCAGAAGCCTAGAGAACTGGTCTCAGGCTGTTGCTGAATAACACAGAGAGGGAACGGATCAGTGGGCTGAACAGAAGCCAACCAGCTGACAGCTGACTCACAGCTTTAAAGTGTTCTCTGAAATCAATAATCTTCAGATAACTGACAGTACATGAACTCAGTGGATAACTCTGCGTGGCTGCAGTGCTGCTGGTAGCTGAAGGCTCTCCATGTAGACATCCAATGATGGTATTCCAGAGGATAGGTCCCTAGGCCATGATAATTCACCATGAACAGGGAATAGTATTTTTCATAAAGGAAAGTGAAATATTTGAAGAGCTTTCCAACACTAAAATTTCTTGACAATCCAAGATTAAACATGGCAAAGGAAGCAGCTTTAGGTATTCTTTCCAACAGGTCTCCCCACTGCTTAAAAACTACAGAATGAAAATCCCACTCACTCAAGTAACTCACAACTACAAAATCATGCTTGATCCTTTAAAATGTCTTCATTTCCAGAATGAGGCACTTGGTTCTGAATGACTTTTTTATTCTGTACTTCCTCATAACATGCTGGACTACAATGACCTGTCTTGTAATTTCTGTTTTGATTGTGCTGCCAGTCCTTCCCTGCACACTCCCATTTGTATGCTTACCAACCTGTGAACGGCAATATTTGAATTCTAAGGCTTTGGAATATTAAGGATATGCAAAAATGTAGTGAGTCTGTCTCTTTGGATTTGCATGCATGGGTTGAGAAGGCCAATAAGCCAATAAGTCATTCTTTAAAACTCCCACAGTGTGGGAAATTCATTGGTGACAAACGTCAGCATGATATTTGAGACACATTCAGACACTGTTATGAAACTCCCATTTCTCTAAGGGCTGCTTGAGACTTCTTAGCATTGCTAATGCTCTATAGCCTTCATTATCTGCCCAGTCATTCCCTCTATGAAAATCTTTCTTTTGCTGCTGTCTTTTCTTACATAAAATTAAATACAAATACTACAAAATAAAAGCATTGCCAGTCAGACTGGCACAGCAGAGTTTTATCTGTAAGAGACAGCAGTAGGTATTATAACAATTTAGTCTGTGATGCCCTTCACCTTTCATTGCATTTGTACACTCATACTTGCATGACATTTTCAATGAATCGACAGGGTTATTTTGCCAATGGGACTAGGGAATAGCTATGTACGTATAAGGACTTCTGGGCACCTAATTCAGCACTGTGTATTCCTATACAGAGTGAAACCAACGTTTTGACACTGCTATATTGGTCTTGATTTCAGCAGCAAATGCTAAGCAGCTACTCAAGCAATGTCATTAGTATTTCATATAGACACAGGCAATATTTGGGTTATCTCTGCTCGCTCCTCCTTCCCACTCGAATGAGCAACCTAGGTTTAAATTTTAACATTCATTATCTGTCATAGACCTATAAATCTTGTCCTTATTGAAACCTACACTTTTATTTCCTTTGTTCAACAGGTCAAGATTTCAACTGGGGAATTTTGCGCTGTTGCAACTATGAATCTGGTCATTACTTGTGACAGTAAATAGCAATATACAATGTAGATGAGACCTAAACAAAGACAGGACCAAAAGCAGGTATGGAACGTATTACACTGGAAACTCTGAGAGCAGGTAAAATCTATCTGTTGAGGCAGGTTAATACTACACTGACAGCAAATATATGGAATCCTCATTAAAAAGATATAAAATATCATGAATTTCCCATAAAACTGTATTTCAGTTACACTTAGAATACAATCTTAAAGCAGGAAGCCTATGTTTAATATCCATATTAATGAATATTTAGAGCTCGTTGCAGTGATTTGTTTATATCAAGAACTTTTGTTTGGCAGTGAAATCATAAAAAGTCACTTGATATTCTAGTAAAACCACTTTCTACAGCCTGAATCTACTAACCAAGGAACAAAGCCATGCCATGTGCTTTACATAGCCGGCCACGTAGGATGAAGATTCACTACTCACACTGATGGCTTGCAAACAATGTGTATAGCAGATTTGTTTGCATAACAGAATTGTTAAACATTTCTCAACTTTGAGTGAATTTACATGAATCAATCTGTTCATAAACAAGATTGTAGCCTTTAGATAATTTTTTTGTTCTCAAACTGACCTCCTCCCTCTGCCCTGTTTATGCAGCTATGCCATTATGCAACTATGTCATTAATTGGTGGCCAAGCACACATATGGTGTGCTTGGTTATGTGCTTGGTTCTCTGAAAAACTGAGGTCATTTTTGCTTGAATACTGTCAAAAATAATAACTAAAAAATAATAGGAGAATTTTCCATAAAGTGGGAGGCAGAATCATTAAACCCAACGTTCTGTATCTAGACAGGCCTGTAATGCTCAGTACAAAGGCCCCTCAGTTGCCTTTTGAACTGCAATCCTTAACCCCTCAGAGGCTCTGAATTGGAGAATAACCCAAGGTATGAAATCATATGCAATTCAGGGTCCTATGCAACGCAGCTTAGAGGCCAGGTAATGTTTATGTTTGCATGTGCATTTTCTGTTCTCTATTTCTACCAAGTGAGCAGTGGCAAATGACAATTTTAAGAGATGAAATAGTTTTTCAAGGCGGTAAAATCAAATCACATGCATCATTAAAAAGCAGACAATTACCATTCCAGAAACACAGTGGTCCACTTCTGGATGTTTTATCCTTATTGCTTGCAACAAAACCAAAGAGCAACTCCCACTTATTGCCAATATCTCTGAGAAATACCTCTATGACCTTTTGGCTCATCCTAGTTTTGTGATTTTCAGCATCCTAAGGCTAATGATGGCCACACACTTTTTTCCTTATTCTACAATGTTGAGCTGCAGATTACTTTGGGCCAAATGCACAGATGCAGCTTCCATATAGTTCTAGATCCCCAGACAAGAAAAAGACGTTATGTATGAGAGTTAATGTTTTTTAACAAGACTGTTGATGACTTCCTAAGTTTTCAGAAAAGAGGAAGGACTCAATACAAGTGTATACATCACCTTGATACACAGAACTTGGTCTGTGGAGCTATTACTCCTAAGCTATTACTCCTGTTGCTTATTGAGAAAAGACAATCTCCTATGGGGCATTTGGTTGCAACATTATTTAGATAATTTCCTGATGGGCAACATATACTCCTGATAGTTCGAGATTATTTGAAAAGAGTTAAAACAAGGTCCATTATACAAGTAAGACGAAAACAATCATGACAGTAATTTATGAAGACTACATCTGAGGAAATTTGTGGGAAATGCTATGTAGTTGCAATAGATGAAACAGTAAGATCAACAAAACCTTAGTGAGTGCTGGGTCCCATGATATGGAAATTATGGTGTGCAGCCTCATGAAGATCTCATTATAACCTGAACACTGGCAAAGGAAATTAGACTGGTACATCCACATTTCATGATCAGCAAGGGTTGCAGACAAAACTCTGATGGAATCATGAGTAAGATGGACCTTAAGTCAGGCACAATAACCTGGGTAACTGTGAGGTGCATTATTCTCTCTCTCTTTAGAATTTGACCTTCCAGATGACAGTTAAACCAATCTTTTTTTCTACTAGAATCTCTTAGACCTGTATAAGAGTTAAATAAATAAATTGATAAAAATTACAAATTTATTTAAAGATTTTTTAAAAAAAAATTTTAGGACACACTTTCCAGGGAGAAGCATGTACTTTCATTACTAAGAAAACCCTCTCAATTTTTGCTACCTGAAGGACTGCAGATGATAAAATGAACTGTCCTTAAATGAAAGCCTGTTTGGTGGCCTAGCAGGAGAACAGGTATTTTCTGCTTCTTCCATAGAAGTGAAGTAGTGAACATGGCAAAAATCACCATAGATAGTTCACTAAGGGAAGAAAATGAAAATGAAATAATTCACTTCTATTTATTCAATTATAGAAAGTTAAGAAACCTCTTGGTGAAAAAATTTACTAGAGAAGTGCAATAGCAAATTTAATCAGAATATCTTAATTTCCAAGAAAAATCCCACCTGGGACCAGTACACCAGATATGCAACATATTCAACACTGATATTTTAAAAATCCATTTATTTCAAAATCAAAAGCATTGATTTTAAGTGCCCAGCTCCAAATTGTTATGCGAATAGAAAAGCTAGAAAGTTATTCACATTGTGAAAACTTCTGTTACAATTGAAAGCAGAAATGCTACATGTGGTTTGGGTGTACAGTACCCGTTTCAGCCATGAACAGCCGAATACACAGCTTCATCTGTTACAAACTCGTTGTCAGCTCGTTGACGTCAGATCAGGAGTATTGTGGTTCATTTTGCCAAAAGAAATGTCAGCTGTTTGCTGAAGCAAGGAAGTTGATAAAAATTATTTTGGTGGCATTAACAGCAAGGCTGCAAGTGAGCATAGCTTCAGCATCATGCATTTTTGCAAAATATGGCTTCGATCCACAATAGGACAATCAAGACTGAACTGGAGTATGATTTGACATGTACACAAGGACAAAACAGATGCCTAACAGCTTACATATGGTGCAGAATTCTTTTAAGAAAATCAGAGTGAGGATGTTGTTTGCAACTTTTCAGATTTAGAAAGCAAGTGTTTTAAATCAATTAGAAAAAAATATAATGCTTTCAGAGTATTCTGTGACTGTAATTTAATTTTCCACTTTAAAAAGAAGACAAGTGAAATAAGCATTTGTTCATTTGATAGTGTCACCACTCATGCTTTGAGAAGCAGGGAACTAAAACCCTGATAAACGGTTTATTCTTATGTTCTCTCTCCTTTAGTAAAAGATACTTATATGACCCTATAGCTGCCATATCTGAAAGTGGCACATTTCTGTAATAAATTTATTTTTATAAAATTTCATAGCATTAAGATGTCACATCTCTCTTTGATAACTGGAGAACACTGGCATAATATAAGTTTAAGAGCTTACTTTCAGCCACATAATGATGCCCACAAATGGAGCAGGAACTGAATGCAAGTTTCCCGAATCCCAGTTCTGTTCACTCCACGAGACCAAAGCTACTCTCAAGTCCTTAGCCTTCATATTCTTTATTCTTCAAAATTTTACTGACATGCAAAAATGCTCCCGGAGCTCCACTGTGTAATTTTACATGGTCTGCATGAAGCATACATGCTGATCCCAGATTTGTTGTAGCAGTCACTCCTCTCCTGTGCGGTAACTGTTGTGGTCCCCCAGCAATGGGATCATCTCCCACACCTATACAGCCCATGCTACATGTATGCCTTTTGCATGATCCAAGAGTAATTTTTTCCAAGTCCAACCTTGACCACAGATAACATTTGAGTCCCATGCAGTATCAGCCTTCCTGTAATAAAAGACACTTCTCTTTGTGCTTTTCTTTTCTCAGGAGATACTAATTTCAAAGCTGTGCCACAAACTGGTGGTAGTAAGGTGCTTGGTCATGTTGACTTCTGAAAATCACAGTGGAAAGACCATCGGATAGAACAGAACCCATGTGAAGTTAAAATAAACTTGGAACAAAGTCACACATTGGGATTGAATGCTTGAGAAGAGCAAATCAGAAATTATAACAGTGGATGAATAATGACTTTACTAACAGAAAACAGACTTGCTAGGCCTGATTTCAGTTTGGCATTATTGAGCCACTGTTACTAGGAGTAATCCTTTTTCCTAAATGATCTTTACACTACACCAACTAAGAAACCACTTACTTGTCAATATTGAAAGCAGTATTTCCCTAGAAATAACGTCATTTGTGTACATACATCTCACACACATTTTTGCTTGTTTAACTAAATCTCTGTGGCCTGAGGATTCCCAACATATGATTTACCTCTTCACTGATCATTGGTTTATTACAATGTAGAGCTGTCTAAAGTGTGATTAATGCAGAACAATCCTGATAAACCTCCTTTCTGGACATGTTAGGGTAGGCCAAGATTATATCCATTATTACAGCCACATGAGTAGCCTTTCCCAAGGCACACATCACACTGATGTACATCCAAGCAAACTGCAGGGAGAAGTTAATTTATGACATATTTGGAAAATCACTTCAGTTCTTGAACATCAGAAGATGTTCCCTGGCTTACATATGGGCTTAGGGCTTTATTTATAAGAAATTAGAAGGTTTTTCATAAACATAGTTACATAACCTTAATGTGCTACACTATACTTCCCAGAATGTGTAAAACTATGAATGAGATGGAAAGAGGAACTGGGTAGGCAAGACAATAGATGCATATTCCAGTTCAAATTGGTGAATAATTTTTTAAGTAACAGCTATTGATACTCTGCTTTATTTATCAGAGACCCCTTTGAAACCATCTCTCCAGGGTACTATGCCATGTTAAATTATCTCCCTTTTTCAGAATAGTCTAATAAGACATTAAAGATATCTGGCTGGAGGCAAGAGCATGGAAAAGAGAACAGCACATATTTTATATGTGTTTCATGCAAAGACCACGGCTCCTTCTCTTTTCAGTGCTTATCAGAAGCACAAAGCACACCTAGCTTCCCTAATTTTGATGACAGTTGAGCTCTTACGGCCTATTTACCTTATAAATTCATGTTTCTACAAATGCTTGTGGGAAAAGTCCTTACTCTTCCCTTGTGCAGGCAAGCTTTCTGCCAGTTATATTATTAAGTTATTCCCCTCAGGAAATTCTCATTTTGTACTACACAAGCCATGAGAATGAAAGCAAACCAGTGCAAAAACAGGGAACACAGCATTAGCATTACCTTTACTCTCAATGGAGGAGGAAAATCCTCAGATCCATCACTCAGATCACTTGCTGTGGTTTACTGATGTATTTACCTGTTGTCTTTCTAGCTCATTTTTACTGACATTTGTTCAGCTATCAGGCTTCAGCACTGCCTCTGTTCACTTTCATTTAATTTTTAAGAAATGTTTTTTATTTCCCGAAATGTTTCAATTTGAAGTCTGTTGTATAAATTAATAGACTTTAAGATCAGCAGTCACTGCAATCTTTACTAATAGGGTGCTCTAGTCAAGTGAGAAGTTTAACACATTTCTCAGTAAATATCGTAATCATTAATTATTCTCATGGTTAAAAAAAATTTGTTGCTTGTTTCTAGTTTGAATCTGCTTTGTCTTGCTTTTATTTGGATCTTCTCAGGTTTTATCAGATTCTCCTAGTGCTGTAGTATGTTCTTGTCACCACTACTCTAGCTGTTGTTTCCCTCTCTTTCAGTCATATAACACGGGTAACAATTCAATAAAGCTGGTAGCCATAAGAATTATATGCATCAGTGTGTGACCCACTAATTGTAGATTTCTACACACATATATGAATTGTGCACACAAATACCTACACGTACGCAGGGAAAACTGCACATACATACTCAGAACTGTCACTGAAGGAAAGGAACCGACCTTATGGCAATGCCAGCAGATCCAGTGGTTAGAGAAGGAGACACAAGACCAATGCATGTGGCCTCCAGGACTAAAACTGTACTAGGTGGGGATATTAAAAGAAGTACCTTAATGATTGCAACGTGTGTGACTACATGAATATCACATTTTTTCCTTATATAGATATGGAATATGGTATATTCACAGGAGTCTCTTGGTTTCTTTAGTGCTGACACTTACCTCTATGCATTGGTTTTACACTGGTGGAGCTCTAGTTGTTTTGTTATTCTGGAGAGGACATGAAGAAAGCTCAATAACAGAGAAAATGTAGAACATATTGTCCTAAACTATCCCTCATTATTAAAACTACAGAGAGACATATAGGAAATCGGAGCCTCAAAACACAGCTGAAAGAACTGAGAGTTGAATTCAACCACCAGTGAATTGCACTCCCACACACGTACAGCCCCAGACAATAGGCTGATTCAAGACAATGAATGCACAAGAAAAAAGTCACTATTCTCCCTTTTCTCTCTGCAATGCTAATTCTTCTCCTCAAACTGATGCCTGAAAAACAGATCCAGTGTTGAAATCCTTTCTTTCGTAGTTGATAACATGAAATATACTATGATATCACTTTGACTTCATCTTGACTCTGAACATAAACTTTTTCCTAAGAAACATGTACATTATCAAAATTCATCTGCTGTGTGAACTGGTATTCTGATTGTGAACACCATATCAAGCTGAAACCCACTGAGAGATGAGAAATACAACTTCCTGATGATACCACTATCTTCTATTGACTGATATGTGAAAGATCTGTTATAAAGAATGAGTGCAACAAGATGTTGGCATTTTTCATAAAAGGATCCTAAAGCCTTTTTATATATAAGATAAAGGAGTCAGCTGTTAGTCTATTATTTTTAAAATCTTATGTACATAACAATTGAGGCCAGACACTGCTACATTGCCAGCTCCAAACACAAACATGTTTACCATGCAGTCTGATCTTTACCTAGCATCCTATGGTCTGTGGCGTCCTAGGTAATAGGCAGTTTAAGCCATATGTATTCTCTCAGTATACTTGCCAGACTGATACCTCTAGCTTTTTTCCTTGTTTCTGACTGGCTGGGATTAATTTCTTCTTCCTTCAACCGCCTGAGAGTGTGCTCAAGCCAACCATCGAGGTTCCTTCTTGAGGCAACGGGGAGAGATGAGCACCTCTGGAGGATGGCTCATCTCAGGTCACCACGTTAGGTGTGTAAAATATGTGGAACATTTTGCCTTTGGAGATGCTTATCTCTTCCTACTGACTAGAAAAGGAGCTTTGCTTTGACAAAGCAGCTCTTTTATCTGACAAAAGTTAGATGAAAGGAAATCCAGATGCAGGGACCTAATTGGCCTCTCTCTGTGTATTACAGTGTGTCACACTGGCCAGGTCTCAGTCGCTGCCTCGTTGTGTGAAGCTCACCACAAACACAGAGGTCCCTGTCCTGCGAAGCCTGCATTAGGAGATCCCATCATGTATGTGCAGTCTTGATACACATAAAGTGATGTACACCTAGGTAGGCAGAATCTTCCTAATTCCCTCTTCAGGAAGCTTAATTTATTATCATTTTTCTTGGCTTTCTGACATAAAAGAGGACTCAAGAAAGACAACACCTCCTCTCAAGAAATTAAGCAAGGATTGGCTCCGATCTGATGAAGTGACAGCCTATTCTTCACTTCAGTTTCTCAGTTTAGGCATAAAACATGGGTACAATTTAGCAGGAGGGAGGTAAACAGCTGTAAATTTGAGAAGTGACGGATAAATATGTAAAAATTTATGTATTTTACACATGCTCACGTGCATGTTTACTTACTCGTTATCATTTTTAAGATTTCCAATGGGAACAAATTCAGTAATTGCTCAAAGTAATAAAGCAAGAATACCATTTTAGCCTAGGAAGTGAAGAATGCTACAGTTTTGTGGAAAGTTAATATTGGGTAAACAATGATAAAAGCAAATGAAAATCAGCTATAAATCGATGCATTGTTGTGTTTCCCCCATCTCAAAGAACAGATTCACCATATGGTCTTTTTATAAATATTTCGGAAGTAAAGTGACTTCTGGAAGGGATTGGAGTCTGAGATACGCACAGTTATCAGCATTTTAGAAGATCCAATTTGAAACATCTGCTTACTCTTGAAAGAGTTATGTCGAAACAAAAAACAGTCCTTATTTAGGAGGGTTGTACACTCAGAGTTTTATATTCTCCCTTCTTTTCTTCAAGGATAGCAGGAAGACGAGAGAGCTGCACAAGCATTTTGCTTCCCCCTCTTCCAGGTCCAAGATTTAAAGCTTTATGGTGAGGAAAATCAAGATGACAGATGCAAAGAGACGGTAAATTACTGACACACTCCTCTTCAATCATGCTTTGAAGTGCTAAAGAATTCAGACCAAATCTCAACCATGAAAGCCTTGTAAGAGGCAAGTTGCAATTTACTAGGCCAGTGGAATGTAACAGATACATTTTTAAAGAATGCTTTTTTTCAAATCTTGGGGTTTAGGACAAGGCAAAAAATTTTGAAAACAGCAAATGTTTTTGACCTCTGCAATGTTTATGGTTTTGGTTATACTGTTGTTATCAGTATGCAGTTATGATCCCCGCAACTTGCACTTCTTCTAACCTTCCAGACAGACTATAAATATTTAACAGTTCTTGCAAGTTGATTTACATAGTACTTACTCGGTAAATAATACCTCACTTCTGAAAAATGTATGCACACATGTAGTGCAGTATAAATAATTAATCAAATATAATAACAGCAAAATAATAATAGAGAAAATATCAATTTTCAGAAGACATAGTCATCTTTAAATAGATTTTTGAAACACTTGTCTTATCCTTTCTAACATTATTTCTTTGTCTCTTCCTTCCTTTATCCTTCCTCTAATGAGTTTATTATTGTTATCATCATAACATAAATTTCAATCAGAATGATTTTTTTTCTGAAATGTTTTGCATACTATAAGTAGAAAGCAAAGCCATTCAGCATATTTGCTGATGTTTCATGTCTCATTCTGAAGGATTAATTCTAATATGGACTCAGATCTTGCAATAGCATCAGAGATGGAGCAACTTTTATCCTTTCTGGAGTGGCACTGAAGTCAGCATAGATCTTCGCCAGTTCATGGGTCTGTACAATTTGATCCAATTAGTGAAGCCACAAGGAAATTCTCTAGTGGAGTAGTCTAGCTCTGAATCAAGCATAGAAATGCAAAATTAATTCTTTACTTTGCCACACAATATTAACACATAAACAGATCTTTGGAAATGTCTGGGACAGTCCATGTCCCAAGAGCTGTCACATCCCTCTGTCTCCCAACGTAGGTAGCATCATAGAAATAACCATCTTTGAGTGCTATGCTTGCAAAGGTCTTGTTTGAAAGGCTACCAAGTGGTGATTGAGATCATCGTCTGATCTGAAGAAGAATCACACACATTTTGATAAATAAGAGGAAAATAGAATAGCCATGAAAGAAAGATAGCCAACAGAAAAGGGAGAGTCGCTAGAGGTCTGATATGGCCCAGGCAATAGTCTACGTAAAATACCTTTCTAACAACCTTCTAAATGAATAGACAAGAGAGACACCTGTGTTGATCAAATGCAAAGAAAGGACACAGTGGCAATCAAGACAATACAAATGGAGTCCAGAAATAGCTTTAGCCATGTTGCTGGGTAAGAGAGGACACATTTTAGAGATGTTATACAGCTGCTTCTGGAAAAGAAGACACCGAAGTCTAAGTCAACTTAAAGATGAGTTCAAAAGGGAACTACACATCTCTGCCAATGAACATTACTTTCTCTATATTTCAGCTTATAGGTTTTATGCTTGTTAGTAATTTTTTCACAATTAGTTAATTCTTTTATTTTGCTCTTAGAAACTCATTTAGCCTCTTTCCCATGAAGCTTGCTGATAACATGGATGAAGAAAAACATTTTAAAAATAGGACACTAGCCTACACAACTTGATAGAAGCTATTAAAGAGCTGATAATAAGTTTTCCAAAGGAAATTTCCAGGATTGTGAAAAATTCAAGGATAGTTTCCTCCTTTGTCTGGTTCACATCAGGGAATTGACCCTCATGTAAATCAAGTTTCACAGCCTCTTCTTGAGGAGGTGCTTCAAATCCTGTGCCATTCTTGGGCAGTTCTTCTGCCACTTTGTTGATTTCTTTCATGAAAAATGATCAAAACCTCTTTTCTTTCTTTCTTTCTTTTTTTTTTTTTTCCCCTTCTCGTGCTAAACAGAAGCAATTTGAGAAATCACATAAGATCCTCTTTGTGAGCTTGATACCTTCTTTCCCATCTGAGCATTATGGTATTCCTAATAATGAACATGTGAAAGTCAGAACCTCACAGTTACCTCACTTGGAAGGTGACACCTTGAAGGTAAGACAGATCTATTTGCAATCATGATTCACAACTGCCGTAGTGTTTTTATTCATGTCCCTGCACAATTCTTCTGAATAATGCATTTATTCCTTAAAGAATACCCTCTAACAATTGCTGAAACTTTACAATTTTTGTATTATAACAGAGGAAATGCTGTTTGAACAACACTCAGAAGATATGTGATTTGGATCCACAGTTTGCAGTCAGAGTCAAAACTCCCCTTCCTTCCTTCAGGAGCTACTATGGCCACAGATGAGCTCCCTATCACTTTCCCAGAAAAATATATTCAATAAAGGAGCAATGTTCTGGATCTGCCATAGACCCATAAAATTTCCAGACACAGGAAATCTTCTGTGGAGTGGTGTTGGACAGCAGAGATCTTAGAGACTAGTGCTCTACCAGTAAATGAAATCATGACAGGTAACATTCCCAGGCACTCACATTCAATCATCTGAACTAGTAAATTGTTAGGACAATCACTATTTTGATTCAGATCAATTAGAAATTTCTCAAAAAACTCTTGAGCATGGTTAAGGACTTAGCCTGAGGACATTTGCATTAGATAATATTGGCATAGGCAAGTATGATTCTTTGACAGCTGGCTTCAGAGTCAGAGGATAAACCCATCTACCTTTAATTTACATGTAGGTGCACTCAATAAGCACATCCCAGGAAAACATGGAGCTATTTCCAGGATTTCCTAGGAGGCACAGAAATCTCTGTGTCATTGTCGTGGTTTAACCCCAGCCAGCAACTAGACACCACGCAGCTGCTTGCTTACTTCTTCCCACCCAGTGGGATGGGGGAGACAATTGGAAGGAAAAAGGTAAAACTCATGGGTTGAGATAAAGACAGTTTAATAGGACAGAAAGGAAGAAAATAATAATGATAATAACAATAATAAAAGAATTGGAATATATGAAAAAAGTGACGCACAATGCAATTGTTCACCACTCAACGATTGATGCTCAGTTAATTCCTGAGCAGCCATCTTCCCCCCAGGCCAACTTCCCCCAGCTTATATACTGGACATGACGTCACATGGTATGGAATATGCCGTTGGCCACTTTGGGTCAGCTGCCCTGGCTGTGTCCCCTCCCAACTTCTTGTGCCCCTCCAGCCTTCTTGCTGGCTGGGCATCAGAAGCTGAAAAATCCTTGACTTTGTCTAAACACTACTTAGGAACAACTGAAAACATCAGTGTGTTATCAACACTCTTCTCATACTGAATCCAAGGCATAACACTATACCAGGTACTAGAAAGAAAATTAACTCTATCCCAGCTGAAACCAGGACAGTCATATTTTCAAGCCTACTTGAAAATCTTAAAGGGTGTTTTTTTGTTTTGTTTGTTTTTTTTTTTAAATACTTTAATGTAATCATATGCCTCCTGGAGCTGATGACATAAGCGTAGGTTTATAAACTCTAAGCGTTGGCCTCATCTTCTTGGCTGTCCTGCCTTGTGTCCTCAAAAAAAACCAGAAACAGCCATGCCCAAATTTTGTATTTACAATTTCTCTCCATGACATGTCTTGCCATTTGGGTTTGAACTGACTAAAACGACCATGCTCATTATCTGTAATATCAGCAGAAGGGAAGAAGAAAATATGTTTACAGTTAACAATTAAAAGGGAGTGTTTCAAATGTCATCACATTATGATGTCATAGCAATACCTGTATTCCACTAGAAAGTGCTAAATGCCAAGCGTAAATTATTTCACTATATGGTTAGTGAATCTGAATTTTTTTGTTTGGAAGAAGGAAATCATATGGATATAGTCATAATCTGAAGTCACACTGTTCATATCTGGATTTGTATCAAAAACCTTTTCCTTATTTTTCACAATATTTTTCTCTACATTGTTGCTATATAGAAGCTCTAAACAAACAATAAGGAAACTAAGCAATAGTTGTAACTATCTATGTACATAGTACTGTAATATGAACAAAGTGATGACAGCTGGAAAAATGCTTTCCCATTGTGCTGTTTTTCATTTCTAGTAGCATGGCACTTCTGCTCTTTAAAAAGAAGCAGAGAAATCTGGCACAGACAGCTATTGTCAGGGATGCCTCCTTTCTAACCAGTGGTTTAAAGTATACATATTCATTTTTCTCTGTTTTAACTAGAAATTTTCTAAAACACTACCTTATATGCTATGCTTTAGTCATGTTTTTTGTAAAACATGTAATTGGAAATGATTACAGAGATAGTGAAGCATTCCCATAGTGTTAGAAGCCTCAGCATAGACACACCATTTAGTCCTTGAAGACTTGAGATTAAAAAAGTGCCATATTGGCATTTCAGAGAGAAGTGCTTAAGGCCCATAGACACACTGATTTTGTGGTGTTTTCACACCTGTAATGTTCTAACACGTTAGAAAAGTATTATCAAATAAGAGATGTTCAATTTGAGTATAGCCTGAATTGAGCTCTTCTGGGCAGCACAACCTTCATCCCTATGCTTCCTGGGTGAAATCCTAGCATTTCTGAACTCAGCTTTTAGTGAAGAATTTTTTCCTTGTTTTCAACAGAGCTTGGGCTTGAATCACCTATTTTTTACTCCCTGTAAAAAAAAAAAGTAAACCAAAATGTTGATGAGGGAGGGAAAATTAGCTTTCTTAGCAAGGCATGAGAAATTCTCTCCCCACACAGGAGAGGGTTATGGCAAGGTAGTGAACAAAGCTGGTTAGGAAGGTTCCAGGGTGGTTTTGTAAGTGCTCCCATAAGAATGGTAATGCAGCCCTGCACTGAATTTCATGATATTTCAGATGAGCTGTGCTGCAGCTCCCAATGGGAAGGACCTCAATTACAAGGTCACCCTGCAAAGCTGAGCCACAAAAAATGGCGTCAATCTCCATTGGTCCCTGCCAATCTTTAAAAATCAGAAAGGAAGTAGAATTGTGTCTGATGTTCCAAAGATCGTGATCTGGACCTCTATCTGAAAGAATTTATAACACATTAAAATATTCTCAATGAGCTGCTTTAATTCAGCTAGTATATTCCACTTGAGTATCAGAGTTTTAAAAAGTAAAGAGGATTTACCATCAAGAGAGCAAAGACAGTTCAAGAAAAAAGGCATATACATTTAGCCCTGGTAAATAAACAAATTACTGGACTTTCAGTCACAAATCAGTTTAACTACACTTTTCTCATTCATTTGGCTGGATCAGCTCTAGGGAGTTACCAAACAGAGAGAGGAAAATGTGATTTCACAGAGTGCCTTGTGATATACCTAATAAATCCAGTACTGGAGCTTGACTGTTCACTGATGACAACAGACCATGCCTTCGATGTCATGACCCCTGGTGGGCTAAGGGGCATGACTCTCAAAGGGTTAATCTTTCCCACCTGTTGTTGACCACAGAGCAAGCTCTCCTGGCAGGTCTCCTGCCAGGAGAATGTGGCCCTTGACCTTTGCGGGAGTGGGATGTTGCGGTAAAGGCACTCACTGACAAGGACCACAATCCGGCACGCTTGCCCCAACTTTCTGGTGGTTGAATTCAGTCGTAAAGCAAGGTGTGAATAACCAGCAAATCATGAATTTGAAAGGCAGAGGTAAAGATGGGGTACAACCCCCCAAAAATCTCCATCAGCTCTCTGTGAGGGTTACCATGAGCTGCATGTTCTATGTTGCTGGTTTGGGCTTTTCCTTATGAAAATATTAGAATCGACCCAAGCTGAAACAACAAAAATAATTACTAGGAAAGTTAAGAATATTGAAATTGAGACACAATTTCAGCCAAACCCAAGCAGCTAAAAGCCAAAGCTGTTGCTCTCCTCAGTTAATACAACTGTTCTGATCTATTAGGTACAAGCATATCTAAAAAGCAAAGGCATAAGAACAGTCTCACAAGGTTAACCTCTATAAATATAGAGAATATTATATTCTGAAGATTCAAGATATCTTCCTGAAGCCCAAACTCTTTATCTTCTCTTGTGAATAGTTTGTTATCTGAGTCATACCCACTTGGGAAGAGGGTTCCTGCGACATCAAAAATATTTTACCTATAGAGTAACTGATGCAGGAACATCTCTGACATCTGCTAAGTTTTTCTACTGATGTCCTATGCTGCTTTGCTACCCAACTACGTTGCCTATTAGAGCTTTTCTCTACCTGTGAAGAAGCTTTTGTCAAGTTTTCTTGTTGATCACAAGAAAGATCAGCAGAAAAAGATTTCTGTAGAGGTTCTTTCACCAAACTGCCTGCATAGAGAAAGCTTTGGACCAGTACTTAAGGCACGAGCCTAGGATTTCATAGGTCTTCCAGGTACTGCTGTGCCACATAGCTTGCAAGTGACCTTGATCAAAACCCTCTAACTACAGCTTTAAAAGTACTTTAGTGTTTTAATGTCTCCTCTGTGCTGTCATGTGGTAGAAGTCTCAGCCCTGAGGCAGAGCAGTATGCATATGAATTCTGATACTAATGCCAAGACAGCTGGGGAATTAAGGAAGATGTTCTCCTGAATTATGAAGTTGTAAAATGCAAAGGAAAGGGGGTGTGCTCCTGTGTCTAAAAAAACCTGCCTGACCAGATACGAGCCACTGTCTCTAAGGTGAGAGGGGTCCAACTGTTGGAACCTGACCCATGAATCTGCCTTCAAAGGCAGCTGATTGATTCCCACATGGAGAAAACCACAGTAGTATCACAGAAAAGTACATATCCCAGACAAGCTGAGTCTGAGCTCACAATATTTGAATCAGATCGTGCAGTATTAAGAAACACATATTTGAAGGTGAATACTCCTGCTACAGGTCTTCAAACATTTACTGTAGTAGGGGCTTGAATATCCATCTGTTGCTTCTCTTCGTACTGATCAAGCCAGGCACTGCAAGCCCAGAAGCTCGCTTCCTCTGCAGCCTAAATGTAGGAATACACTTGAATTCACTGAATGCTATAGCCCAGTCTATACTACCCTTCTGATAGAGGCAGAAAGAGGGGAGAGACAAATATAATTCCTAATATAATTCCCACACACTCACTCGTTCATCTGACCTGTCTTTTCTTCCCTCAGTACTTGTCTCTAAGCATAAATGGGAAATCCTCAAATTGCTATAGGAAATCCCAAGTCACCAAGGGGACTTAGAAAGGAAGATGCAGGTACAAGATGATGAACCACTGGAGTTTTGTCATTCACTGCCCACCTGTTCTCCTTATGCCATTCTCTGCTTTCTTGCATGCATGGAACTGCTTCCATATTGGTAGCTTGGCTGCTTTGTGCAGCAGCGCAGGTCTCCCCCAGTGGAGTTTTGCCAGGGAACTTAATAGAAGCAAGATCAGGCTCAGAGATAGAAAAATACGGGCACTGAGATTCAAGTGAGGAAATCAACCAATAACATTCAATTAGTATGTTAATATGGCAAAATTTGGTTATCAAAGTAAGCTTTGTTAATAATAGCATTCTTTGATTGCTGTTTTTCATCCAGCCTTCCAAAGAGAGAACTACATCTATTTTCTTTTGTATTTTGTGGGGTCTTAGTATATGAGACTGACTCAAATTCCAAAGCCGACTAATCAGAAGTGACACATTAGAAATAAGTCCTTCTTGGAGAATATTATTTACCATTTATTTTATGAAAGAAAATAACGTCCTATGAAAAATTCACTACACATTCCTTTAGAAACCTTCAAAATATTTCTGACTGCAGACAGCTTTTTACATCGGTTGAGTGCCCTGTAAAACCTGCTTGTGTACATTTTCTTGTAGAAATCAACTGACCATGTTTTCCATATGTCTGAGGTTCCAAGAAACAGAGAAAGCTTTATTTCTGGTAAGTTCTGTCAGGTTGGGCTTTTCTTCTTTAGGTTGGTGATCAACTCTGTCAACCTCTCTGTAAGTGGAGCTGGTGTTAAATAGGAGATTGGTCACCTATAAATTATCTGGAGCCCTAGGGGACTTCTTGAAAGGCACATGAAGAAGCAATTGGGCCTTATGTCATCCTGTGTGACTTCTGAGCATTCATCACCAACGGACCATGCAAGTAGGTTAAGGCTGCGGTTTACTTCAACCCACTTCAGAACAAACATTGGAGGGTGTATGGGAGAACTAAAGAGAGGAAAGGGCAGTATAATGTGGAAGGGATTTGTTTCACTTCTGTTAAAGCCTGAATATTCTGCAGGATACCTATTCTGCAGAGAAAAGTGAAGACTAGAATATTGAAGTGCACTGGTGGATGTAGGAATAAGAAAGTCAGGATTTCCAATAATAAACGTTGTGGGTTTTGCTATGATGGCTGTAATCTAACAGAAAACATTAAAATGATGGAGGGGCAGAGAAATTTGCTTCCTCTATAGAGGACAAATTGTATCTCACTTACACTTTAAATATGTTAACATTTTCAAACCTTCACATTCAGATTTATGTATTAATGTATTTAAGCAAATCTACACCACAGCTTTCTCACTCATTCTATAACCTTTTAGAACAAACTAACTGGACCATTGAATACAATTGCAGAGATTCCCAAGCTAGCATTAATGCACGTTGGGAAGGCAAGCGTCAGGTATAGTCACCAGCTCAAATTTAAAAACAGTGTAGCCATGTACCTGCAACAGCTCCTAGTCTTATTTGTCTTTCAGTATAAACAAAGATATACTGCTTCCACATAGGATATGTTTCATAGGAGGATGGATAGCTCTGTACTTTATCACCTATAAATCACAATTTGGGGGTTGTCTGTGTGGAGACTTTTCTGATAATCTCTGAACCCATGGTCTATTTATATCCACCAAAAGCTCTAAAGTAGCTGCCCACAAGGATCTTTTAACATGATGCTCATTAGAGTAATTCTAAAACAAGTTTCTGTGACAGTGTTTAAATCCCACCATAGCATATGGTGACTAAGGACTCCCAATACATACAATACACAGATGTTTCCTGCTTTCGCAGAGAAAGGACATTTGGTTTATGAAAGCAGGGCTTTTCTGCATCATTTGCACAATGTAAATTTCAGGAATGGCTCTGAAATACAGAAATTCTGTGTTGCATTAAAAAAAAAATAATGGCAGAATGTTTCTATATCTCTTTTTCCAAAACCTTGTAAAACTTTACATTCAAAGGAAAAAATATACTATTATGCCTTAGAAAATAAAATATTTATTCCAAAGAATATTTAATTATAATGGATAATCTCTCTCACACACACATGCACTAAATCTATATGTCCCAGCTCATGTTTTTGGGAAATGCATGTTAGCCTGGGATGGGGAAGTGTAAAATCAGGACACCCATGATAACAAATACAAGACATGGATCACTTGCTATCTTCACACTCAGGTTTGCAGATAATTAGCGGTTTGGTATGAAAGGATGAAACTTCCCTCTGGAGGTTTCTAGATTATATAGATTTACAACATATGGATGTCCTTTCAGTCCAATGGCTTTGAAATGTTCTGTGTGCAGAAAGTATGCATGTGAAATGAAAAAGCAAAGTACTAAGTAAAATGATCTTGTGTTCACGCTAAAAATCTGATATACAGGCAAATGTGCATTTCATTATTATTTTATTATATCATTTCCAAATTGCATTATAATATTAAAAAAAATACATTCTGATAATTTCCTTTTAAAAAAAAAACCCAAACAACTAATTGTGATTGAGTCTAATTCGATCTTATGTCAGCCTTCTGACATATTCTAATTCCACATCATTTCATATATTGCAGAGAATAAACAGAATTCACTGCAAATCTCCTCTGCAATAATGTATCTTTTCTTTCACTTATCTGACAATAAGACTTTATGGAAGACATTTTGTATATTCTTGTTACTAATAGGAGGCATTTTATTGTTACTACTATTGTTATTGTATCATTCAGGTAATGTAATATGAGGTATATTAAAAAAGGTTATGAAAATGAAAAGCTAGTTCAGAAACAGTGCTGTAATTACACCATTTTTATGACCTTCCAGTTCTGAGCCCAGCTAGAGGTAATTTTTTCCCCACCAGCCCAGCTCAGAGCCACTTCAATACTATTGATTTCAGGTATGTCTGGAGGCATGCTGCAGCTTGTGGGCTACTGGATTTGTCCTCTCTTTTCTGCCACCAGCAGCCAATATCATACAGGGTGACAAGGATACAAGATGAATCTTTCATCTTTTTAATCTTGTGTTGTGTTTTCTTGCCTTATAGCACTGGATGAGAACATCACATCAACAATTACTCGCATAATTTTTCTGCTCTGAATTGTCAGTTAATCTCATAAAAACAGAGTGTACCTAGACACTGTCACCTTTTCTCCTCAGTCTCACTGATCTTTGTCAGCACATAGTGTACTTCTAAGAGAAAGACAGATCAAAAGCTGACATAAAAAGGGTGCTTCAAAACACCATGAACAAGAGAAAACTATAACACATTTTACTGTAGAGAATACAACAATGCGAGCTGTGTCATATGTCCAAGAGTTTTATACTGTGAATGGTCTGGTGGTATACCTAATGAAACCTGTTACCTATCAAAATCATAGGTAAACTGATTGACTTTGTCATTGCCTAACATAATGAGTTCCTTGTCTTGCGTTATGTCTCAACATCTATTGCAATACTAAGAAATTATAAAAATAGAGCAAGTTTATTATTAATAACAAGAAAGACTGGAATATTAAATATTAAGACAAAGTTGGATGCTGATGTAATGTAGACTGGTAGGGCAGGAAAAAGTGAACTCTAGGGGCTCTCATCTACGGTGTGATCAGGAGCATGCAAACAGTGCACCATGGTACTCATGGAATAGGGTATGGATCCTCTGTGTATCTGCCACCCAGTAGTAAAAATACTTATGAAATCTGTGCAGACAAGTTTCCCCATTGTGTACAGCTATGCTTGATTTTCTTAATCTAACATCACAGGATAGCACTTTCTCCATCCCCTGTTTAAATTCTTTAAGCCCCTTGGCTGAGCCACATCCCAGTGATTGCCACTGTGTCAAGCTTTCTTCACCATTTGCTCTGTCCAACCATTACCAGTGTTTTGTTACCACAGATAGATATGGACTACTTTGGCAGAATGGCAGGGCTGCAGCAAGACTGCTACCACAACCTGTTCCAGTGGAGTGAGAGTTCAAAAAACTGGAAATTTAAAATTTCGAGTAAAAAACAAAATAAATGGGTATATCTATATGCATACACTTGGAAAAGCTACTTTGTTATTTGATGAGAATTGTAACTTGAACATCTCATTCCCTTAATCTCCAGAATGAGGGCCAGATTCAAAGCATGGTCTTTATCATTGCCAGTGCAAGGAGGTTTGGTGAGACACCTGTGTATTTATTTTTATTACTTTTATGCAGACTATGGTTTATTACAACTCCCAATACCTCAGAAAGTTTTTGGTTAGGAAAAGCTTATCTTCTGAGCAGCTTTTACTCTGATATTCAGTGTCTGCATAATATAAGACATGCCTTCCTTCTCTGCAATGTTGAACTTCATGGTATGTTTGATACATCAGTGTCATCGACAGAGTAAAAGATCTATGGAGAATAGCCACAGAAGGGCTGAGAGCTTCAGCAGACTTTCTGCATATGAAAGATGGGATCACAGACTTCACCAGCTTTAAGCAACATATTTTTCTCTGCTCTTTACTTTTTCACAAATTTCTGCATGAAGGCCTACTGAAGAATACTACAAATGAAGCCAAGTAGTAACTGAAATCTGTTGATTGGTGGGGTAGAAAAATAAATGCTCCTCATCTGGGCTAAAAGGTAACAAAGTAGTATCAGGGTGTTGGTATAGCTGCAGAAGAGAAAGCAAATATTGACCATATGCTCAGTGAAAACAAAACAAGCAAACAAAAAACCTAAATCAAATATGACTCAAAAGCCTTACAAATTAATAGATTAATTGGAGGAACTTTGAGATATTTATGGTAAGATTATTTCTTTCTAGTAATTCAGAATTCAGCTACAGAATGACCAACGTTGCAGGGACTACATGAAAATAAACTAACATGTAGCTGGGATTTTTTGCAACAAAACTGTAGGTAGTTCAAAGAAATGAAGACAGACTTTGTAAATACGGTGTACACTTGTGCTTCTTAGGTATGAAATACCACGGCTACTTGCAGAAGTTCAAAGCTTTCTGAATGGAGAAAGCCAAGTCCTGCTGACTTCTATCAGTTTCTTAGATTATGATAAGTTTTACAAGTGTTATCAACTAAATCTGATTCTACATCAAGCTATTCAATATTTATTAAAGCTGCAGGCTGATCCTATCTCCCTTGTTTGGGTGAGTAATCCTAATTCCTCTAAGAATTTTTATTGATATCTTGTAAATAGGATTTGTAAAATAAACCCCAGAGCTTGGTAAGAAGACTGATAATATGATTGCCTAGAAAGGAAGAATTAAAAACATTATCGACAGTAGAGCCATGTGTCTTTCTGCTTTCTTTGCAATGGGTAATGAAGATGTAAATATGTTCTTTTCTTAAGGGATTATTTGTTTGCCTCACAATGTACAGAACACGGGTTTATAGAAATTGCTTAGAAAATCAGTGAGACAGACAGAACAGATGACAGAACCAAACCAATTCTTGCATGTATTTCAGTCTAGCATCCACCAAATGTTTTTCATAATGTCTTACCATGTGCTACTGTACTACAATTTCCCAGGTGATTGTCCATCTTCGTATTACATTCCTAAAGTGGAGACAGACCAGGATCTCATCACAGATCAGAGAAGATAAAGGCTTAAAGGAAAAGGTATCTTTAATAAAATCCATTCTTTAAAGATCTTCCTGCTCATGGATAATTGGAATGAAAACAAAAGCAGATTAATTATATTTGAAATATGACACAATAATATTTAAAAATTCTAAATAGAAAAAAAAAAGATGTAAATTTTTATTCCATACCTATTAGATATGTAATGGACTAGGTATTTATTACATACCTACAGATCAGTTTTCAAAAATGTGGTAGACATATAGTCTATTCTAAGGTTCTCTGCCATGTGGGACTTATATCTAAGATCCCACGCCTCCAAAGCTGTCTGTTTGCTATGCATTGGAAATGAAAGGAGTTTAGCATGTCAGTCTTGCTTAAATTTAGAAGTATCTCAAATCATCCTCCTGAATCCAGTTTTCAATCTCTCTGTTCTTTCGTTCCCTGTCAAAAGTAGAGCTAATACTATCCCTATCTTCTATCCACATACAAATCTTCAAAGAAGGAAATTCTTTTTTGCATCTCCCAGCTCATCTGGGACCTCTAGATATGATCAAAACATTAATATCATGGGCTAAGCTTTTAACAGCTTCCTTATATCCCCATAAAATCATTTCTCTCATTTTCTAAGAACTCCTTTCAGCACCAAAATGTATAAAGAGGTAAGAGACATTAATCAGTTAAGCAAGCTGATACTACTCAGCATTATAGGGCATTTAAACAAGGCATTTAAAAAAAAAAAAAAAGAAAGAAAGAAAAAGGGGAAAACCTCAAGTGTAACACCCCTCTTTTAATTTTCCATTTAAAGAGAAGGACAAGGAAAGTGACCAATTTACATGTATTCCCATCTACAAAATGCTTTGTAAAAACATTACTGTCTTCTGTTAACAAGGTAAATGAAATATATTAACAATATGTACAACACTTTTCTAATTAATGAAACATGAAACTCTAGAACATTAGCAGGTGATCCAATTACAAAATATTAGCTGCTCTGGAAGGGAGTCATGAGCAGCAAGGTCATGGCACAAACCTCCTTGCAGATGTTAGATTTGTTGACACCTGCAAATCATTTGGAAGCAAGTATTTATCTAAATATCTTATTGTGCTATCAGTTTTTCTCTGTTTTCTTTCATGCTACAGCTTTGCTCCCATGGGACCAAAAGAACTAGAAGAAAGTCAGTGCAATTTTTTTGCTATGTACAGGTCTAATTAGCATAATCACATTATATTTTATTTTCATTTTCTTTTCTGGCCTCAGCAGACAAGTCAATAAACAACTCCCAAAATATTAGCAATGGGTTTATTCCCCAGCCTAATTCTCATTTCTTCAGCAAAAGTACTTTCTCTCGAGTCTGTCACATTTCAAGCTTATATTACAGCATGGGGTATAAAATACTGATAAGCCCTTGAAAAATTCATTATATGTCTACATTCATGCCAACATCCTATCCACATATGCATCTACATGTTGATGTAATTTCAGAAATTTTCCTCCTCCGAGGCAGGAACAGTGAATAGAAACACAGATGAAAACGTGTCTTTAGAAGAATAGCATCACAGGAGCCCTCAGACTTTCATGATTCCTAGGTAGGAGTTGATCACCCATTGTTCAAAACACTGAAACGTTCAGGAGCATATTTGTATGATTCATTCACTTGTCAGCAGAATGGCTGGAGATGGACAGACAGAAGATGCTCCCAGCAAACAAAAAGACAGTAAGTAATTCTTTGTGCTCACACTTAACACATTGTAAAGAATCCTGGTTTTATGGAAGGGATAGACATCATTTAGGGATTCCAGAAATGGAGACACTAATATCTGCAAATAAATCTTAAAATTATTAGTTAATTAAAATTGTCAGTTGAATGGCTGACCACTTTCTGTTCATGGATTCCAGAGACTTCTATAACCAGAAATGAACAGAATTTCCAATGATCTTGCAATATTCAAAATAAAGATGAATTCCTGTCTATCGTAAAGGCAATGCTTCAGAAACAATACCTGCACAGGAACACAGATTTTCACAACCTAGGTTTGAACTACCATATGTGGATGCTGACATAATAAAAAACCTAACAAATTCCAGTGGGATAAAGGTAGTGAGGGAGGGCAGATCATCTTTGCAGTGCTAGGACCAAGTAGGTAAGGCAATGATATATGGCTCCAGAGCTATACATTTGCCTAGAAGTAGGATTCTGCATAGCACTGAGGATGGAGGAAGAGACAGAAATTTTGGGGGAGCATGGAAGGAGTCAGAGGTGCAGAATGCCTGGGCAGTTCAGAGAAGTACACAAGGCTGATATAGCAGACATACTAATGTTACCAGCACACTAGCTCATAATGAGTCTGGTATCACACATGTTTGGGATTGTACTGCCCTGATATTGGTCCATCGCTGATCTCCAGAGCATCTAGTTACATCTTCCTAGACCAGACCATGTGCCTGAAATTACAGGTAATTAATCTTAATAGGTGTTGAAGTCCCCAAAACCAAATATGTGTAATGAATAGTGAAGAGTGATAGACTGTACCAAGTCAGCTCAAATGATATTTAAGTTCTTTTGCACTTGGCATTAGAGCATTTTCAAGTGTGATTCACAATAGGAGTTGAGTGTTTTGTGCATCACTGAGACTATCACAGTCTTCTTCAGCTTATGCAGGAATTGATTGTAAAGTCTGAACACACGTAGCCAGACATGCACATAGCCACTGAGGCCCTAAATTTACTCATCAACTTGTCACCTGAACCTATATCTCCACTCTGGTGCGGCACTCAAGCCAATCCTGAAGGCACTCTCCCAGGTCCCTCCCAAAACCAGGCTGGATTTGTGAAGAGCTGTCTGAGTCTGCATGTTCATTTTACCTAAATCATCCTAGCTTACGCTCTGGTAGGATGCTAAAGACCAAGTTTTGAATCACCTCTCTGCCTGATTTGAATGGAGATTTTAGGAGGGTGGTGTCCTGGTCACCAGACCGAGGAAATTTAGGCCGGTACAATGCACAAGGATCTCTGAACTGGTGCCTGTCACTCTGCCAGCCCTGTGGCACCGGCTTAGGAGGACAGGGCTTGGCCATCCAGGCTGAACAATCCCACCAGGGCGATGCTACAAGCAGGATTCCTCTCTGGAGGGTTTGTGGCCTGGCCTGTCACTGCTCTGACACTATTAAGGCACCAGGGCTGGGTCTCTCGCAGTCGTTTCCAGCTCTGTGCTCTGCTTGCTTGCCTAGTGTTGCCACGACCAAACTCTCAGTTTGCCTTACTCAAGTTCTTCTATTTGGTCACTTATGACAGACTTTGGTAGAAGGATTTAAACCTAGTTTTCCCACCTATTTTATGTCTTACCAACTTAAAGATAAAATCAAGTCTTCTCTTTTTTCCCCCCAAGTAAATAATTACATGTACCAACCAGAGTCTCCTCTTTGTGGCCATAATGTTAAGTTTCCCAGTCCATCAGCAGGAAATCTGTTTGAAAACAAAATAAGCATGACCCCCACAGTACTTGCTGCCATCAGTCTACTTCCCTTTCACCATGCCAGCTGGATTACTCTGAAGTGTTGTTATATACACAAAGGAAGCATAAACAAGCCTGGCAGTCAGTGTAGCTAATCAGCAGAGGACCAAAGCTCCAAAGCAGAATCTATAGCTTGCTGCAGTCAGCTGCTAAGACACTAATACAAAATATTATTAACCCAAGTGCCCTAAGCAGAGCAATGACAGTGGCTGCTGCCTATGGATTTATTTATCCTCTATGGATAAATAAATAGCAATAAATGGAAATCAATATGCTTCAAGTTAACAAAGAAAGACTATACTATCTGCTCTGGAAATACTAATATTGTTAGTAGTCATGCGTGTGTTGGATCTGGGCTATAATTTTATTTTTGCAGAATTTACAATAAGTTGTAAACTTGCTTACAGGCAGACAATGCCCAAATGAAAAAGGCTTAACTTTCAATCTGTGCTGAGCTTATCTGACATGATATCATCTTTTCCTAGTTAAAATATTGTGTGCTAACATTTGCAAGTTTTGAAATGTGTGTTACCATGACTGCAGCAAACATCCTATTTTTAGATTCTGTTAATCTCTCATCTTAAAATATAGAACAGCAACTAATAACAGCAGTCAGTATCCTTCTCTCTCGTAGCAATTCAGCTATATTATTAAAGAATTACGGTCCACTCAGATGCACAAAAGTGGGTTTAGACACTTCTTGATGAAATTTTATGCCAAGTAAAACCTTTTAACATGAAACTAATTTTCTGCACTATTTACTAACAAGACACAGATCTTACAGTTAAAATTAATAGGTGCTATTAACATTCCATTTGTAAGTATCTTATTATGCAATGATAGGTGTTCTAATCTGTTACCTAGGCAATAAACCAGGATTTAACTAAATATACTAAAAAGGCTACATTTAATAAAGAATCAAGTTTTTTATATTCCTCTCCACATTAAACATAGAGACATGAATAGCCACATGCACATAAAAACTCCACCACCGAAATTACTGCAAACAACTGTCATGATTCACTTCATCAAAATGAAGACAGATGTTCAGAAAGAGATAGCTTTGCTATCCATTGAAATATTCTACTGTAATCTTTATTAATCTCAAAGCACAGCAATTCACAAAACACAGCAAAAATTACATAGAATTGATGTGGAAGCAGTTATTTATGTGTTTGGAATGTAGACATTGACTGTGATATAGTAGTCACAAGCTTACTTCCATTATGTGTCCAGCATGTCATACTAGAGTCAGTCAGTTGGCATGCTTAGGGTTTCATTTACCATTTTGATAGAAGTCCAAAACTTTACCCTGTGAGAATCTCAGAAAACACCAAAACAACCACAGAATTTAAATACTGAATGCAGTTTGGATTTTCCACGGTCCTCTGGTGAAAAGTCTGTTCACAGAGAGCAATGAGTATTTCACCATCACTGCTTTTTGTGGTGGAGAAGTATCATCTTTTGAAAATGTTATTTTCTACACCATATTCCTTGTGCTGAGTTAGGAAATGACAGATACACAGAGTTTCTCTGTACAGATAATTTTCTTCTGATCTGTGTAAACTTACACATATAAACAAATGTCTGCTTCTAGATGAAGCTATATGAACATTATAGTTTAAATAAGAAGTGTACATTTGACCCGAAGCCCTTGGTTGTCCTCTTGTACATTACTTCAGTTCACTTCATGGAGCAGTTTCAGAGCACCTGAACAGGGATCGTGTCAGTTGAAGCTAAATCAGAAGATGCACTACGGAAGTACAGTTTCACTTAGTAATGAACATTAGGTCCACAGGACCAGACTACAGCTAATTTAATCTACTCTCCTTTGTAACAGATACATTGGGACCTTGGCATCAACTATTTTGCTATAAAGGCTTTCTCCTATTGGTCTTAAATATTTGATAGGGTAGATGTATCCTGTAAGCATAGGACTACGTGCATGCATGTGTTTACAGAGTGAAACACACATGAAAAACACACACAAAATTATTTTAAGTTTCACTATTCAGATGGAAAATAAACTGTGCCAAAGTGTGGAATTATTTGCCTAGGACATCTCAATCCCTCTACTTTGGGGATGATGATTATGATATAACTTTGAATTATATGTTTACATTCTTTCTCCATGGGACCCCTACCTCATTACACATGACAGATGATGATTGCTTGCAGAGTACATCTACTCAATATTTCATTTTATTCTCTGTCTTCAGTATATGTGTGCACATTTATTTACTGTACATTATTCAAATCCCGCTCTGAAGACAGATATACTCTCTATTAGACTTTCTTACGGCACTCATCTCCATAGGTTATATCTATCCTAGTAAATAAAATGGGCCAGGGCCTGTTTTCTCACACTGAGAGCAAGCAGAATGGGACAACTTGCATCCAGGCAGCTAAACTTTCTCCCCTGTGGGACAGGATCACCTTGTCCATACTGTCTCTTGGAAACAGTCCCTTGCCTGCACTGTCTTGTAATCATGTGCAACCTTCACTATCCTGCAAGCATCTCCTGGGCACTGGCGACAAGAGATCTATATGTCTCAGCCAAAAGTATGAAAAGGAGCATGATAACAATGAAATGAGAGCATTACTGGTGTGCTAACATGCAAGTCTGTGTCTTGATCTTGCTTAATCTGCTTGTATAAATGGAGACAGTTACTACAGACTCTACCTTGTGTTCCTAGTTCTGTGAGCTGAAGGAGGGCTCTTACTGACTTTACTGATGTAAGCATTAGACACAGAAACTTGAATGTCCACATTTTTCCAGTAATTTTGAATTCCCAGTCTGATATATGAAGTATCAGAGTTTTCAGACATTTTCCAAAAAAGCTTAAGAAAGGGTTATATTCTGTCAGACCAAAAATCCCTTTGGTGTAATAGCTTGTTCAACGTAACATTTTGTACAATGGTGTCCTGGTTTCAGCTGGGATAGAGCTAATTGTCTTCCTAGTAGCTGGTACAGTGCTATGTTTTGAGTTCATATGAGAAGAATGTTGATAACACACTGATGTTTTCAGTTGTTGCTCAGTAGTGTTTAGACTAAGTCAAGGATTTTTCAGCTTCTGATGCCCAGCCAGCAAGACGGCTGGAGGGGCACAAGAAGTTGGGAGGGGACACAGCCAGGGCAGCTGACCCAAACTGGCCAAAGGGGTATTCCATACCATGTGACGTCATGCCCAGTATAGAAACTGGAGGGAGTGGGGACAGGGGAAATCACTGCTCAGGGACTAGCTGGGTGTCAATCGGCGGGGGGTGAGCAATTGCACTGTGCATCATTTGTACATTCCAACCCTTTTATCATTACTGCTGTCACTTTATTAGTATTATCATTATTAGTTTCCTCTTTATTTATTCCATTAAACCGTTCTTATCTCAACCCACGCGTTTTACTTCTTTTCCCAATTTTCTCCCCCATCCCACTGGGTGGGGGCGGGGGAGTGATTGAGCAGCTGCGTGGTGCTTAGTTGCTGGCTGGGGTTAAACCATGACAAATGGTCAATAATGGACATTTGGAGAAAGAGCACAAAAAAGAAGGTAAATATAGAGCAAATCCTCCAGTGGGAAAATAATATTCAAAATATAGGTGCAGTCTCAGAGTCAGTTTGTGATAGAGCAGTATTTTTTCTTTATTCTTTTTCTCCCGTTTCTTATTCTGTCTTTTGACCATCACAGACAATTTAACTGATGACATCTTCCAGATTACTTTCCTAAGTAGTGATGATTAATTTAGAATCCTTTATTTTATGTGTGCAATTAGAACATCTCTTTGGGTTTTTTTTCTATTTATTTACATCACTTCACATCCATTGACATAGAATTTCACCTGTGGTTTTGTTGCTTTGTCATTCTGTGTTACCTCTGCATCTTTTTGCCAGTAGCTTCAGTTTAGGGTGTCTTGTACTATTTTGCATCAACACTCATTTTATATGCTCAGAACACAATGGCTTCAGCAGCAGCTCTAAGCACTCAGCAGTTCTGCAAACAAGGCATGAAAGTCTAAAAATGTACATTTTAAAAGTGAGTAATAAATGAGCAAAAAAGGAAAAGTTCAGTTTAGGTAACTTGCTAGCTAAACTCTGTGGCAGGGATAAAAATTGGTAGGCATTCTTCAAGTAAAGCGTACGTGTTGAAAATTGCTATTTCGTTCAGACATCTTCTGTTCAATGGACCTAGAGCACAGGTCTGAGAAAATCCTACCCCTGTTCCTGACTTCTATAGAAGCTGGAGCATAGTGGTTTGTCCTAAAGCCATGCAAACCCATCAGCACAGGAACGAAACATTTCAAATTTCTCCAAGCTCTAATTCCAATAAACTCTCCCTCACCTCCACATGAAGTTCTTGGATATCTTATTTTATATTGATCACAGTTGCATTCTAGCACAATCCTCAAAATACCCACCAACTAGCACACCAACCACACAGCACTGTGTATCTCAGAGGAGGAAGTCGTATCAGTAAGTAAAAGCAGAGAAGGAATGAGTGACTATTCACAACCTACACTAATCTGTAGATTAATTATTTCTACAGAAAAGTTATGAAAGCTCCTGATGCAGCTGATTTTGCTGAGAATGCATATTTCCTCTGTTCAGTCATGCATCATGACAAAGTTATCTTCTGTCTCACCTTACAAAGGAGCTGCTCAAAAAAACCAACACACACAAAAAATATTGAAAATGTAAGTTTCTCCTTTGTTCCTTAATTTACTGTAGCTGGTTAGGTCCACTGCTTACGCCAAAACCACTGGGTTTTTTTACTTCCCATTTCTGTGCTGCATGCAGCAGTGACCCAAGAGCCTTCCTCTCTTTTTCCAAAGACATTTAAGATACAAATCTCTGCAGGAGTATTTTGGTGTGTGACACTGCATGGAACCTGCAAGAGCTGCCATGGGAGAGAAGGCATGAATCCTTTCCCTAATTTGTCAAAGAAGTCCTCTATGAAACTATTAGAGACACAGAACAAGAGATCATTCTAACAAATTTTCCAAGAACTCAAGAAAGCAATGCTAGTGACAAAAGAGCCAGAGTTATAAACACCTATTAATTTGTCTAAGCACCAGTAGGGTCTAAATACAGAGGAGGAAATAAAGCATTATCAAACATCAGGGCTTTACAAAGGTTCTCATTCAAAATTCCTGATGGGATACTGGCAAGGAAGGAAATTGGTTTAATAAAAATGTCATACACTATTGGAGGCTTAAGTGGTAATATTTTTTTTCTTCTTTAACTGAAGAGATCAAATACTTCAAGAATTCAGAAATAATGCCAAATCTCTGAATTTACATATAAGGTTTCTGTCCTGCACATTTCCAAAGTATACAAGGAATAAGTGCCACTATTCTCAGTTAAATAAGAGTCAGGACTGGGCTTCCATGTAGATAAAGCACTAAGTGCCATACCAAGCAGAGCAGACAGGCCTTCTCCAGGAAATATCACACAGGGAAAGGAGGAGCAGGCTTCCTCTGAAGTGCAATATTTCAGACAAAACTCTTCTTTACATTCCTAAAACACAGCAGGTTTTTTTGGGACTCTGTCCCATGCATACAGTGGGATATGAAACTTACAGATAACTGAACTATAGATACTTCCACTGTCTTTTTATTGTAGCTCTAAGTCATATTAAAACAACTCCATGTGTTGCTTCATGACACTTTGGATCACAGCTCTCAGTTTGTTTCACGTGAGGAACGGCATGGCCTTGTTCTACTCAGGTTGCACATCAGGTTGCTCAGGGGAAGGCAGTCCTCCTGCAAACTCATATCTAGCTTGGTTCTTCTGGCATATCTGACGCACCTACACCATATCAACATTATGGGCTCCCAAACACTTATTTCAGCAGCCTCCACTTGCTGTAATTCCCTCAATATTCACTCTGATCCTGTGGCCTAGATATGCTCCAAAACACTGGTACTACCTGGGGGAGAAGAACTGGAGACAAAGACTTAGCTGTGGTTTCATGAACCATCAGCAAGAGAATTATCCAGCACTGGAACACTGCTACACCTGTATGATGACTAAATCCTTAGGAATTGTTCATGTTGACTCATCAGCTACCATGACATAACTGTTTCCATTACCTTGAGAAATGGCTGAGTCCTTAGCAGCTGAGAAAGCAAAGGCTGTAATCTAATGCTGATTATGGTCCATGGGGTATGTTTTGACTAGCAATGGTTGGCTCACCTTTTCATACACCAAGTAAGCATTGTGTAATGACTTGAACCTATATGTTAAAGAATTAACAGTCTCCTTTAAGGTCAGCATCATAGTTCTCCAGGAGCTGCAAAGATCTAGTGGGAAGTTTAGCAGCCTTAGCTCATACTGATTGATGATTGTCCAGCTGACATTAGAAAGGCTTAATAATCATAACTTCCAACAAGATCCTTCTGCAGTAAAAATGACTGTCATTATCTATGTTTAACTACCATTCTGGATTTATCTTCAAACAGTTCAATCTCCTAACACACACACAGCCACACCAAAACCACACACATCTGAAGTCAGTGGATTATGTCTCAGTTGCATAGAGATCCAATCCAGCAGTTCAGTCTGTATTTGGGAGTTGTCGTTTCAAGGACTGAGAGCAACACAGCAGGAGACAGGCTCGGTTATGGCAAACCTAAGCCAACTGGACTAAAAGTGAGGCCCAAGTATCCTGGCCTGCCAGCCTATAACCTCAACCATACCTTGGTCCTATAAATATGGTTATTGATATATGCTTTATACTGCACACATACTGGTAAATCATGGACTTCTTGGGCATGGGTACAAGGCTGAATCTTGATCATCTAAACTATTAAAATGTTTGAATGATCCCTTGCAAGGTTTTGACCCAAATCAGCATTCACACATAGTGCATATGAGTTAGTGCATATGAGTTAGCATAGGTAAGGGATGACTCCCAACGGACAGTCTGGATATGGCCACCTGGTTTCAACAGCCAAGCGAGTTAAGTTATATGGATGTTGCCAGACTGTAGCTGTTGGCCACAAGTCCAGAGAATGGGCTCGGTAATTGTAATTTATTAACGCGAATGTAGTCCAACTGCCCCTGGAGTCATGCAGCACTGTGGAGAGTGTGGAAAACCATATGTTTTCCCTTCCTACAAAATGCTGTCATTTGAAAGCAGGGCTGAGAGGGACAAGGAAGGAGGGAAATGAAGAGCACAGGAGGAATACAGAACGGTGGAGTCATAATGTAGTGCAGGGAATGGTTTATGGTCACACAGCCTGAGGAATGTTTGTACTTAAACCCCACTACCAGACTTTCCTCTGCTTGCATACCTCACTGTTTTTACATATGATTTCCTGCAACAGAGTGTGCTCCAGGCAGGGGCACCTAGCCAAAACGCTCACTGAGCTCTGCTCCTGTGTCACTTGGGGCTCTGGGGGGCCTTCACAGGGACTCTTAACTAGGGTAATGAGGTAGACTACGACAACATTTGTGGGTACATGAGAAGGCTTCCAGAAAGCAAAGAAAGTATAGCATTTCTCTCATACCTACGTGCCTGGTCCCCTTCAAGACCCTGAAGCTGCAGTCACGGTGAGAAAGAGCTGAATTTGTGAAGAAGCAGTAGGTACGGCAATGTTCCCAGTGCTCCAGTTTGGTATGAAGGTGTGGCTGTGCAGGCTGGACTCGCTTGGATGCACAAAGTTGAATCACATAGTCAGGGTTTTTCACCTAGCTTCATGGTACTTAGCACCATGAAGTCTTAATTTTGTCCTTGAGACTACAGTTAGTGGTGGTGATAGATGATGAATCTAGCCTCACAGTTGCTCCTACATGTAATACTGTCTGGATTTCCTTGCACCCTTCCCAAGCTTATGTTACTTTGACCAGCGTTGCAAGAGGATCATCAGGGGACAGACAGCTCCTGCAGTAAGAAACTCCTCGTCAATGACGAAGTGAATCTTCCAGAAGTAGCTAATGCTGGTCCTATCAGATATAAAGGAGCCAGAGGAGAGAGCAGTGTGTGACGCTTCATCTCTGAACAACTCTACCACTTCTCAAGGTTTCTGACAGTGAATATCAGAGAACATTATATCATGATGTAAAGAAGGTACAGACTCCCACAAACCTTTTTGCCATAAGTATTTTATGTCATATGTATTCTGCAGCCAAGCAAAGGGATAGTTTTGGCACTAAAATGGTAGCCATAGACAAAATCCAAGACTGCTTTTGTACTATACTTCCTTTCCTGTTATACAGAATAACAGTTACAAACCAGCAAGACAAAGGATTGATGTGATTACCAGTGTAACAATACATTTCAGAGTGTCTGCGTTTCCCTCACCTTGTCTCTCTGGGATTGTCCTGACTGGTAAGTGCTGCTATTTATTATAAATCACCTAGGGAGATTTCAGTTCCTGCTGTCTTTCTCAGTACGACTACCTATGAATAACTTCTTTTCTTCCAGACAATCATTCAGTTTATGGGGACTGATTTTGATGTAAAAAAGCTGTACAGTTTTTCCAAACATACTTTTTCATATTGGGCTTTGCAACTGAACACTTACTAAAGAATTCTGAGTGTGAAATGTTGCTTTTCTGTCTGACATCCTGTAACATATTTTGGTCTAAGTGTAATTACTAATTACTCTGTAGAACCAAATGGAGGTATAGTGACTAAGGGATTTCATTAGGCTGTCTTATTTTAGACACCTAATTTATGTGCTTCTGGGTGTAATTTCAGGACATTCTAGTTTTGGAGGCAAAGACAGTTTAAAAAGCTGTGCTGCACTTCATCATCTCCCTAGCTGTGGTGACCCAACACTTTGTGAAACCATGGTGTAAAACAGATCACAGGGCAATGTCTTAAAAAAGGGGGAGTAGTTATATTTAACCTGGATAATTTCACCTGTTCAATTGCTGCATATCCTTGTAAATCGAAGTAGTAAATGTTGGTTCAGCTGGTGCAGGAGAATGGCATGAAGGTTAAGAACTTCTTAATCTGGGCCTTCCCAAAATATGTGTGTTGTAAATTACTCCAGAAGA
This sequence comes from Haliaeetus leucocephalus, assembly GCF_000737465.1. NCBI lineage: Eukaryota > Metazoa > Chordata > Aves > Accipitriformes > Accipitridae > Haliaeetus > Haliaeetus leucocephalus. Next base: position 2,697,160 of record NW_010972653.1, read on the forward strand.
CTGGAGCCTCATTCTCTTGAATTCCCACATTTTTCAGTGGACCGTGATATATATTATTGGAGGATTCAGAACACAAGTCAGATTTGGCTACTTTCTAAAGGAAGCTATTTCAGCTCACTGGTGTTTTAGGAAGAAAGGGGTACTATCAAGTCACCTGGCTGGAGCATCTGTAATACACCTGAATTTTAGGCCCCTAGTGAATACTTTTAAAGTAGATGCATACATTCTTCATGAGTCAATAGAGAAAGCCAAACAGTAACTACTATCTATATTTAGGGAGAAAATACCTCATTGTGAAGGCTGCAGAGACATGTGTCTCTCTCCAATAGTTGTTCAGAGAAATATATTTTCCCTAAGCTACTCTTTGGGCACCTAAAATTCTCATATCAATTACAGACTACGTGTCCCCACTCTGATCTTACTTCATCATCTAAATTAGGTGCTGGCAGTATGAGTAACTCCTATGAATGCTGCTGAGGACATTAACTAGGAATAAAAAAGTAGCATCCTGAAATCAGTTATGCTCCTCGTTTTTTGTCAGCTAAGTAACACCATTGCTCTGGGAGTCTAGCTTTCATTTTGCTGCAGCTTTCAGTTCCCTTTTTCCCCAAAGGCATGGTGTAAAGGGATTTAGCATGGCAGAGTGCCTGGGCCCAGGGAGCTATACTGTGTACAGTTGGTGTGACAGCCAGGCTGTTTAAAGGAAAAGTCTGATCATTTTTCCTCTGGTCATCTGAAACATTCACTGAAAATATAGAGAAAAGCTTATAGAATTAAGCCCTAATGGGTTCATGCAGTGGAACTAATAAGAATATTAACACAATGTATTTTTAAGCAGTCTAAATAACTTTTTTCTCAAGTGGAACACGCTGTTGAACCTATGTGCAAACCCCCCCCACCACCACCTTCTCTGTACACAGTCCTTCACAGAAATATATGAAATGCAATAGAGCTCTTTTTGGGCAATTTCACTGTCAGGGAAGAATGCAGGAAGGGTGGAACACCAGCTCTCTGATGGAGTAATTTTAGATTTTATTGTAATGCCTGCCAGTGAATATTCCACATGCAGAGATTACTAAAGCAAACTGTGAAAGGCCACAGCCTGCCCTGTAACCCTAAAAGGATGTTGGGCTTGGCTGTCTTCCAGGGCAGCAGGATGTGTGGCCTGGATTAGAACGGGAATATTCCTAACATTCATTGCTTTTTAATGATGTCATGCTTGCTAGCTATTGCAAGTCCTTTATGCTTTCCTCTGTAAAAGCTCTTCTAATACTACCAAAACTTCCTGATGAGAAAACATTTCAAAATAAGGCTGTAATCATCACATCCATGCCATGATAAAAGTACAGAGCTGCTAAAATGCGTAGTTTATGGAAAGAATAACTCAGCCTTGATGACTGTACTGTTATTACATGTGTGTGTCAAATACTGTAAAATGAAGTCAACAATACATGCTAAGTGGTTATTTTAATGTTCCTGGTTTATCAATAGAAAACTTTACATCTGAAAGATCTTGGTTTGGTTTACTTTATACTGCATCTGAGCATGCAACCCAATGTTGAAAAAAGTGAACATTTTATTTAATATTGTAATCATTTTATTTCAGGGAGGATGTAACCATTAGATTACAAAATGAAACATGACTATTCCCATTTTATGATCATGAAAAGCATGCTAGCTACCTCTTAACATGATATATGAATTCTAGAAATCAACACAGTTGTTAATTGTGTTATTAATTCTAATTGTGTTGATTAATTATAAATTGCTTTTAGCCAGTTACAACCATCAGTTGCACAGGAGAACAAAGTGGAGGTGGAAGCCCCAAAATACTCTCACTTTGGCCATCAGGTTTTCTAGCAATGTTCCTACCGGTCCCATCAAAACTAAAGTTTTGAGTCAAAATGACTCACTGTCTCACTGTAAACGGAAATAGGTTTAAAATCTACTACCTTTGAAAGGTAATTTTATCTGCACCCTTTCTAACAAATGGGCCTGAAGACAGGCCGTGTTGCTTAGGAGCTGCAGTCATTCTGGCATCGATTCCTGCATGGCACTTTCTTCCCGGAACAGCGTCTTCTTGGGGTTACCAAGCAGGAGGAGAAGGGCCGTAGGGGGATGCCGCAGTGAGCAGAGTCAATGCCGCTGCCTCTGCCTCTCCCACCATGGCTTTCCAAGTGCAAGCAGGCACTCTCATGCCCGGTGGGCCAGGCTGCACCGCACTGCTCTCACCTCCTCTGAATTTCTGTTGACTAGAGGAAAGGTCCATTGACACCTCTCTCCATCTCCGCTGTACTGGCAAAGTTAAAGATTCAAGAGTCATGTGGTTACGTTTTGAGCTTCACCATCTCCTCGCCTCTCCGTGGCCGCTTGGCCTGCTGTCACCCTCACCGAGCAGGTGCTGCTCCACCTTCCCGGCAGGGCCTGCTGCCCGCTGGAGCTGCTGGCAGGGCGCGCACAGGACCCGTGACTGCTTCCATTGGCCTGGTGTGCCTCCTGCCATGGCTGTCCTTACCTGGTACCTGCTTTCGGGGATGGGAGAGTCACCCCTGCCATTCCCTGGGGAGCCTGTTCCAGTGACTGACCACCCTCCCAGTGAAGAGCCTTTTCCTAATGTCCAATCCGAACTTCCCCTGATGCAGCTTCATTCCATTTCCTCGTGTGCTGCCACTGGTCACCAGAGGAGATCATCACCTCCCCCTCTGCTGCCCCTCTAAAATTTAGTCAAGCTCAGTTTCAACTGAGCATAATCTGGTAACTCTTTCCTGGGAAAATGGGAGCCTTTTAATAAATCAATTGATCAGCTCTGCCTTTCTTTCTCTGAAAACTTTAACAATATAGATCTGATATATATCTTTAAGTCTAATGTGAATGAAACACCACGCTTACTTTCTTTGTACCAATTCTCCATAAGAAATTTAACAGCACCAAAAGATTTTACAAAGTATATACAAACAATCCCATAGTAACAAATGCATATGTTTGTGCAGAAGGCTGAAGGAGATAAGGAAATAATCATTTAGATCGTAGGAATGAATCGTGACAATCAACAAGGAAAAGTAAAGTTCTGTACCTGGGACGGGATAACCACCTGCATCAGTGCAGGCCAGAAATACTGGACCTGCTGAAAATGAACTGGGGAGTTACGGCAAGTGGCACACCGAATACAGCCGACAATGTGCTCTCATCATAAGGCAAACTGCTTATTTGGCTACAACTGGAGGAATGTGGCTAGTCAGTCAAGGAACGTTAGTATCCCCCTCTGCCTGGCAGTGGTGAGGCTGCACTTGTAATGCTGTGTTGGGTTTTGGGGCACCTTCAACAAGGTTGTTCAGAAATGACATGGTCCAGCAGATAGGTACCAATATGTTTGAGGGCCTGTGAGCAAAACTTGAAGACGTTTGGCTCCTTAAGTCTGGCAAAAGTGGAAGCCAAGGCAATCTAACACAAGCCTACAGTCTGGAGCTGCAAATATGGTGGAGGCAAAATTTTTCTTGGTGGTAGCAGTTGGTAAAACAATGCATAAGAGCTACACTGCAGTTTGGGAGGGTCAGGGTGTGCATTAGGAAAAAACTGCTTCACTTGGAGAGTATGGCAGCAAGGGAACAGGTTACCCAGAGAGGTAGTTTCTCTGTCTTTAGAGGTTTCCAAGACTCAGCTGGACAAATCCAGGGCTAACCTGACCCAGCATGGTGACTGGTTCTGCTGTGAGAGGGAGGGAGGGATGTTGGAGCAGACCTCCAGCTGCCACTCCTAACCAACTTGTTGGCAATTCTGTGAATTGCACACAGGGTCAGATCAGCAGTCCTTAATAGCATGTCCTTGGGCAGTATCCAGTAACAGATGCTTTGGAGGACAACATAGAAAACCCTGATACAGATAATTATGGGACAACTTGCTTCAAGCTAAAAGTTTATTATAAGCATAATGAATTTCTAAGAATGTATTGTACATGTAGTTTGTAACAAGAATGTTAAGGTGTTGAAAATGCTTTTAGCAGCCTCCTTTCATTTTAAACATGAGCGTTCCAGACCAAGGGTTTCCAGGAAAAAAGTCTTTAAATCTGAAATCCTGATCTTAAACTCCGCACCAGGAGTAAAAGTTCTGATTCAGCTGATTCACGTTAAAGAAAAAACAAAGGCTTCCATCACAATTCAGCCCTTAAGGAGCAGTTAGTAGCAATTAGAAAATTATTGCTACATCACAATCCTAGGAGTATGCCCTGAGGGAAAAGCTTTTGACAGAAGACCACCATTCCTCTGATCTTGCTGCCAAAAGGGGTAAGCACTACTTTCTTATTCACGCAGGAGAAAATTGTTCTGGCCCATGAATGGCAAGCTTTTGTACTTAAAGTCTAATACCTGCCTATCTGTCTAGCCAGATATTTAAAAATTTGTGCATATAATACAACTCTGGAAGACAATAGCTTCAGGAAAGGTATTGTAACTAATAAAACTTTCCTCCATTTGTATTTCTCATTGCTCATGGAGATTTAGGAAATGGTTTAATAAATATCACAGCCAAATTCTATCACTGGTTCTAGGTATATATAGTTCTAAAAACTGTATATGAAAGTGGACTTCGCCACTGAGAGGGGTAACATAGTCACATGTTTCTAATTGTAGCTCAGGGAAGCTCAGAGAGAAAAGAGATTACTCACACTTTAATATCCCACAGTCAGAAATCTCTCAATTTGGTTCATGATCATCTAATTTTTCTCATTTTAAAATCTTTCTGGAAGATGAATACTGGTTTTAAAAAGAAAGATTTGTGATCATCTAGTTGCAACTACAAGTGTATTTAATGTCCAGACATTTTAATAGACTGGAGACCATAATTAATAAACTCACAGTAACCCTTTGAAAATATTATCTTCTTTTGGTATTATCTTCCTTCTCTCTCTCTCTCTCTCTCTTTTTTTTTTTTTTTTTTTTTTTGGATGGGGAAACAAAGTGTATGTGACCTCCCAAAGTCAAACAAGAAATGAGTAACCACTTCTGGAACAGAGCACAAAAAGGTCTCTTCACAAAAAGTCATGGATTCCTCCATCCCCCTTACTTGTATATCTGGAAGGATATCTGCATTTAATATACTGCTTTAAAAAGTAGATATGACTGCACTATTATGAATTTGTTCTACATTACATTTTATCCTACTCACAAGTCACTCAAGGTCTCACAGCTCAGATTTATAGGGGGACTTCTGACAAGAACATTGACACAAATGTTACAAACAGTAAAGCTGAATGTCAAGAGTTTCTTTTCAAAATAGCATCCTGACATAGTTTCAGCTGAAAGAAATAACCATATTTCTCTTGAGCTGAACAGTCATTGAGGAGCAACTATATGAGCAATGCTGTCAGTATATTGATGCAATTAGCTTACATATTCTCATGCCAGGTAACTCCTGCTTTATGAGCTCATTTTATGAAAAAGTTGCCAAATAAATCAACATTGCTGAAGTGGAATGGTATCTTTGGCCAAAGCTAAGTATCATTCTACAGAACATTCCCAGTAAAACATGAAGTAAGTAAGTGCATCACAGCCAGTTGCTTACCAGGACAGAAGACATTATGGAAGCAAATTTCAACCTTTAGTGCAAGATTTGGCTCCTTTCAGCAACTGTTATTATATTTTGAATGAAGGAAGCAGGGCAGAGCATATGAGAAATGAAAAATGTATTTTACAGCGAAGTAGAAAAAACCCCAAGGAAACCTTTCTATACTTCAAGTCATAAATACATTTTAAAGTTCCAATTACAAAATTCTGTTGCTAAAAGGAAGCTGGCACACATGACAAGCAAAACTGGTATTTATACATGTTCTTTTGCTTTCTGGCTATTTACAGGGTCAGCAGGATGTACTGTCATGCACTTCTATCGAGCATCCATTCAAAGGAGAAAAATAAATGCTGCAAATGGCAGTGGAGTCCTATTTCTACAGGCTTTTGCCTCTGTAATCCCAAGGACAAACGTTCATTAAGGTATTCTCTCTTCTTGTTCTCATTACAAAACCACTAACAATTTAACACTGGTGACTGTCTCCAGAGCTAGAATGGTTCAAGATTGGAATAGAAAGGGTGGAAGATATCATTTTTAAATACTAGGAGACCTGCATGGTTGGCGCAGTGTCTATCTGTGTTGTGTCTGGCACTAATACATGCTATTAACCATTCACCTTCATAATGACCAAATTCATACCCTTTGTTTCGTCTCTGCACTTCTAATGGACTCTTTTTCAGTTATGGATCTTCTGTTTATCCACAGAACACTGGAGCAGCCGTGAGTATGACCAAATACGCTTTGAATTTAGATGCATGAGCTTCTTAAGGGAAATAGACTTTAATTCAGATCTACGCGATTATATCAGGAAACAGACTTGACTACAATTGGGATTAGTGTAGGCCAGGCAGCTGGTTTTATGCATACCTTAACAGTGTGAGAACAGCAAAATCAGCTCCAGACTCAGTGGGATTTTAAACCTTTCTGCATCTTTACTTGTGCACCAAACCCCAGGAGCACCGCTGTATCTAAGAGCCTGCTTTAGGCAGTTTTGAGCAGTCTGTACAGTTGATATTGCTATAGATTAATGCAGAACAGCTTCCTCCTTTTCATTTGTTCCTCACCTCTGCTCTTCTGCTCTCTCTTCATCCCAGCCTGGGCATCTGGTCCACAAGCCACTGCTGTGCTGCTCTGTAGCTGCTTCCTGCAGCCTGTGGCATTCATGGAGTCTTTGCACATCTGGGTATATATTACTGTATTTTGCACAGTTGCGTCTTTCTGTTCTCTGTAATCTGTGTGCTTTTGTAAGAGCAGATGGGAGGTACAAGCCTTGCGTTTGGAAATCAGAAGTTCATTCTGTCACTCCAGTAACAGTAATGTAGCCATCTTCTCCATGGTCACACTCTGATACCAGATCCAAATATCTGTCCTGCCTCATTTGCATCTGCCATCATGGAATTAAATTATTCAGTCAGGTCTCAATACCCAAAGTCAGGCTTGGGGAAACAGTAGAAAAATAGTATTGTCTGTATTCAGATCATGAAGCATCATTTGTTTTGCAATTAAGCAGTGGTTTAGGGGTAGAAAAAAAAAAAAAGGAGAAACCTTTAAACACAGCCTGGCAATGAACCCGTGACCTACAAGAATCTGTAGTCCATTAGCAATCGGTGACCCATCAAGTTCTCTGCTTTACAGTCCTCATTATCTCACAGTTGATTGAACTCATGCAACATGACATTTATTTATTAATTTACTCGGGAAAAAAAGGACATTAGGACTATTTAAAAATGGGACTAACTCAGTTATTCTAAGAACCTCATTTTTCAAACCCTGTCATTTAAAACTGAATAATACAATTATTTGTAATTTTCCTTGTAATGTGTTCTCTAATGGAAATCTCACTGATAAGGCCTTGTACATGCCTTATAAGAAGTTTTTCACCTGTTCTGACATTTGAAGTTTTTCTCTGGACATAGTATGTATCCAAGAAGATTCACTTAAAAGGAAAAATGGGCTACACAGGGATCTGTTCCATGTCCCTGTGTTCTTCAGCTCAGACTTCTCCCTGAATGTAAAGATTAACCTTTAAGCGGTGGCACAGCTCTTTGCCCTCTTCCCTCCCTGAAAAGGAAACTGTCACTTCCAACTATTTCAGAATGTTAATTCTGTAAAACAGCCATGCTACAACCCTGCAACAATGCACAGTTTATTCTGGGTGGCTTTGGAATTGCCTCTGACTCCTGCTCATTTCCCAATAATTACTGATAATTACACCACTCAAAACAAAATGAAACACAACAGACTCTTTCAAAGCTGTAGAAACAAAGTTTGTCCAGAAACTGGCCTTCCCGTTTGGAGGTGAGAGGAAGTGTGCATGGAATTATATAGGCATGATGAGTTGCTTTCTAACTCATTTTGATAGAAATCAAGAAGCATAGGCAGGAGGAAACCCAAGGCAGTAGCTTTAAGGAGCCCCAGGCAGCAGGCTACGTGCAAGCTTAGGTTTATTCAGTGGCTTTAGGAGCTGTCAATGTTTCTTCTTGCCTGTTATCTTAATATACTGCAACAATGGCAATGGTAAACAACATACATTTAATATAAACCCTTCTTTGCTTGTTTATAGAAAGAGTTTCTTTGGTCAGCATATAAACGTCTTTGAGGTCTTTTTAAGGCTCATTGCCAGAGGAAAAAGGGGAAAAAAAGGCTGCTAGGGGAGCTGAGGAAGACCTGCCAAGTCTCACTTATACAGCAAAAGAGTTTTTATGGCATTTCTCCTTTTCCTGCAGACTGGTTTTACAGCATATTTCAGCAAGACACTCAAAATCGCACCCATCCTAAGTTTCAGTCATCCTCATTTAAATGGCCCTGGCAGAAGCAAGGGCCTTGTAACTGCTTTTGAACTGCAACGTAAGAGTTTTGGCAGAAAGAGGCCTTGGACCTGTGATGCTGCATTCACATCCATATAAGAGCTGAGGCACAAAACAGCCTTGGAGCTCTGATGCGGCATTCATCGCGGGGTACGCGTGCAGGCAGCAGTGGGCCTTGGAGCTGTGACATTTGGGCAGGCACTCTGACGCTATATTTCCTTCAGCGCAAGAAGTGACGGACAGAGGGGCCTTGGATTTCAGACAGTAGACACGGAGCAGTGTTTATGTGCCTTGTTCACATGCACAAGTATTCTGTGAGCCACTGGGGTCCTGTGGTTCCCTTAAACATTTAAAAAGCAAATCAAAATCCCTTTTCGTATGAAAGCTGTATGGATAACTTTGAGATGTTGCTATACCACCTTTAAAGGCAATAGAAAGCAACCAGCTGAATTCCTCGGCTTTTCAAAAATAGCTCCACAGCTGGTTAGATTCATTTGTTTTCCTTTTGGCATTCCTTCCCTGGATTCAGTAAGCAGGATCAGCTGCTATCCGCTGGAAGCACTATAGAAACAGATCTATTATTATTATTATTATTTATCATTCGTAAATACCGACAATGTGCTGCATTGCAGTTTGTCATGCAGAGAGCAGATGGTTTATTATGAGGTTAACGTTCTGGAGATCCAGAGATACTGCATCTGATTTGCCAACCCCATCACTCCCACAAAGGCTATGGAATAATTGATGAATACCGGATTCAGCATTGTCAATACTTAAAATTTTATTGTGTCCCACAATGGCTGAGCAGTATTTTAATACTTCTGTGGAAGTTATGCTGCTGCTCAAACATGGGTTTGATGCAGAAATGATTGAATGGAGTTCTTTGGTTTGTCTTATGCAGAAGCTCAGGGAAGATGACTGTGATATAGTCTTCTCTGGTTCTAAATGCACAACCATGACTTTGGTGTTTTTCTGATTCTAAGAATTCTAAAAACTTAAGGATGTAGAATTTTTAATATAGATATGTCTAGCTCTTCCAGTTGTACGTCAAATGTGGAAATAAGAACCTCAGAGCCAACAAAGGACCCTCACAGACCTGTGAAACCCACCACCCACCCCCAACACACACACACAAAGTTATTTTTAATGTAATTATCAAAAAAACTAAAAATCAAGGAGGGAGGGCTCTCACTCATAGTTCTGCCTGACCACATAACTATGTAGTAAGTATTAGTTCCATTTAAGCTAAAATAATTCAATGCCTGTGAAACAAGGATAATATTAGCCTGATTTTACTTAAGAGAGTAAAATGTAATAATGAAAAAATTCTTCTGTCAATTAGCAAAGCAATAATTTTAGGCAGGATCCAGTTGGTGTGCCAGCCTAGTAGATTTTAGCTCACACTTCACATTTGATCAGTGGTGGAAGACTAAAGGAGCCTGTAATTGGTGCTGATGTATAGTGCTTAGTCAGTCGCCCACTAGAGAAAGGAGAGAATAACCAACAGGAATCACATTTAATCTGTCAGCACTGTCCACCAGAAAGAATAATGAAACCATTAGAAATAAATCATAGTGAAAAGAAGCAAAGAAGAGATGTCTTCTCCACAAGGCTCCAAAGTATATTTATCACTTGTAATCCAAGACCTGGACTTTTCCTACCTAACTTGAGTAGGTTTATGCTCCTTTCTTAGTCAACAGCAAGAAATAGTCATCTCAATCCATCAGGTATTTGGTCTGAATTTTGCAGTGGCATTTTTTTCCCTGTTAAGACTGTAGCTAGACTGTATGAATACACCTGTAAGTCAGTACAGTTCAACATCTGAAATTAGCTGACAAATCCTCTGATACTGCTAGCCTTCAGTTTAGGTGATATCTAATACTTTCAGAGAAGAACTGGAAGGTAACAATAATGGCAGAAGCAAGTTCACGCATTGCAGGAACATTGGCAAATAAGTGCAGGGCTGGCCCTCTGAAGCCAGCCACATTCCCTGTGAAAAACTCATGGAAACCTGAGCTGCTGAAGGCAGTTGTGGCCAGATGTATTTGGGGACCAGAGTAAATGGATGAAGTGATGCGGAGTTAGACTGCAGGCTGCTTGAGAGGTCTCTATTACTTTGTTGCTGTATTAGTTTCTTGTTTCTCATTTTTTCTATCAGTCTTTTGGCATTAAGAAACTTACCTGAGAGAGGGATGATTTGGGTAGCTGCATTCAAGGTGTTTGAAAACAAGGTGAAACAGATGAACAGTGTGTAAAGAAATGGCTGTGGTTAAAAAATGAAAACAATGACAAACACACAGAGTTATGCATAGAATATTAGCCATAATTAAATGGAAAAGTAATGATTTTGACATTCTTGTGAAAAAACCTGCCATGCTGTGGTTTTATGTTATAATTCTAAAGAATTTCAAAAAACCCTTGATTGTTTTAACTGGAAAAAAAAATTTTCAGTCTTTAAAAATTTCCATTTTCCTCAAGACCAAGTTGTTACTCACAATGAAGATGTGATGGAAATATTTAAAAAATATACAATTACTATCTTATCTAAGAGTGACTTTCACTTCAGAGGGCCAAAATAAGAGAAAAAGATCTCTCATTTTCAGGGTTGTCAGAAAAGAAGGCCCAATCCACAAGAAAGTAAGATATAAAAAGTTAACCTATTTAGGTAGACAGCAGTGAGCTGGAGGAATAATGTTTTCCTGTGTTTGGTAGTATCATGTCAACTTGGCGAATATACTTTTGAATAAACTGGAGAATACGTTTTTGGAGAAGAAATAATTGGATGGTTTTGCCTATGGCAACAATGAAGAAGCAACCACAGAAAAATACTATCTTGCATGGATCAGTGATATGGCTATGAATGAGTTTTTAATAATGCTGTGCCTCTCCGTCATGAAATTATTCTTGGTTTTCATTGCTTGCAGCAGCTACACAGAAGGGGGACACTGTAAGCTGGACTAATAGCAATATAAATATTGTATATAATAATGTAAACTGAGGCAAGTAGCACAGTGCATTTAATTTCTTAGAGAGGAAGAAATAAGCCATGTTTCCCAGGAGGAGTTTGTTGGGGAGGAGGTACAACTCTACCAAAGAGAAAGGGGCAGAAACCGAAGTCACCCTGATGAGATGGGCACAGCAGATACACAGAAACCTCCTGCACAGCTGTTGAAGGGAAATGCCCACAGCAACTGGGTGCCAGTGATGAGGCAGACAGGCAGGACGTTTCCAGAGGATGGGGGATCTCAGCATTGGGAACCATGTAACAGGGAAACATGCATACATGCAAAAGAGGAGCAGGAAATAGGATGTTTTGAGGGAAACTGAGGAAGGAAACTGAGAGGCAGAGAAACAAGAGAAGAGGAAGAAAGGAAGAAAGCAGATGGGGGAAGAGATGAAATTAGGAAACAGCATTATTAACTATTATGGGATCTGTTTTTTTTGGCATCTAAATAAACAGTGGGTTTTTTTCTTGTTCTTACAGTTTCATTTAAGTCACTGCTAAAGTTACTACAGGAAGGTAAAAATGGGAGTTTCCCAAGGCAGTCTCTGTATTAATTAATAATTCAATTTGAGAAACCATTGTGAAACTCTTATATTCAATATTCTGAGGGCTTCTGAAGTCATTTTAGATAAATAAGCTAGTCTTATACTTGTGTTTCATACCAATGCATTATTTCTTTGCAATTACTGTTACTCTACACATGAGACTCATAGGTTTATGACAATGTCAGATATTCCATATCTGGATAGAATAGACAGGATGTAAATTTTGGTTTGGTTTGGTTTTTTTAAACAGAATTTGTCACCAAAAATTTCTTTAAAAAATTAGACCATGACCAAAATAATTCACTGTGTTTAACTGACATCAGTGTAAAATGTCAAAAAAGCTCTAATTGCTAACTTTTTTAAAGGGATCCAAGGCAAAATGTTATGTCTGTGGCAGACACACATAAAGCAGTGGTGTTAGCCTATTCCTTCCTTTAAAAATGGAAAGCATAACAGTTTTGACATCACTCACCTATCTCGGGCACAATATCCAGCCCATCAGTTCTGTGCAGAATGACTCACAGTGCACGTTGTCCTCTGGCTGAAATGCAATGGCTCAGATGTTGTATCTACTTCACAGTTCCTTTGCCTCCTCCAGGGTGTGTGTATATGCGTATGCGAAAAACACACCAGGACAAAATACCATACGATCATATTGAATCACTCCTGCTCTTTTCTCACACAGTTGAACATCCTGACACATTGTAAACTCAGCTGAATGTGCGCCAGGCCACAGCAATCTGCTTCTCCTGCAGCACTGACATTTCACTGTGAACTCCCTAACCATCACAGAAGAGACTGGAAAAGGGTTACCAGGCTGTTTCCTGACTTTTTTATTTTTCTGATCACTTAAGATAACTTGGTATTCTTATAAGCTATGAATTAAGAAAATGGAGTCATACTGACTTCATACGTACTTCAGGCTTAAAAGCTTTAGTCTTTAGGCTTACATTATGAGTTAGGAGCTTACCACACATATTTAGCCATAAAAAATTTAAGAATAAATGTGACGATGAAACACAAGGTGGGACAAATTTGCTCTCAGTGGTACTAGTATCACCCTATTGTTGCTAAGACATGGCCAACGACAAAATTTTTCCCCATAATTTGAACTGGTTTTGATAGCCCCAGAACACATGCAAAGGATGAGAGAAACCCTTATGCACCATAAACACTCTTCCTCTGTTTTGAGGTAATAATGCATCATAAAAATAGTTATGACTTAGCCATCTCAGCTTCCCTCCAGTTTTATTAGCTTTCTTTTAACCATTAAATGTTAATGCAACTTCAAAGGTGGAACTTAGAACAACTGAACTCAGCTTCGTGCATAGAGCTCTATATTTCAATTAGTGATGGGCTTCCTCAAAAGGTTCAGGTTTCTGTTTAGGACATAGGACTAGAAGAAACCTTGTGGTGAATGTCCACCATCACAGGCAAACATGTTGCTTACAGACCATTCATAAATACTTTACTTCTTCATTTCAAGTCAAGTTTAGAAATTGTCTTCCACTATTCCACTCTTAAAGGCACCCTAGAACCTCATCCATCTACTCACTCTTCAGTTTTCTCCTGTTATCCTGTCTAAACATACTTTGAGACCAGTCCTGCTCACTTCTTGCAGAATCAGCTAACCCTTGGTTTTGTTCCTCTTCTTTCTTCACACTGTTTAACCTACCAAACTATAACAGCCTGGAAATATTCACACTGGTCCAAAGGAAAAGATATGGAAAATATCTTCTTCTGTCAAGATGAACAAAAGGTGCACAGAGGGACGGTGTGTAGAGAGAGAATATAAGGCACAAGTATAGACTGATCCTGTTTCTCAAATATTTCTCAGTTTCTGGCAACCAGCATTTTAAGTTTGAGTTGGAAGCAGCATGCAGACCACTGTGATTAATAGCCCCTCTGCTATGAATCTGTTGAGTCCTTGGTGAATCCAGTGATAATTTTAGCTTCCACAACATCCTGTGGCAATGAATTCCACAAAGTAATTATGCACTGTAAGGAAAAGTACTTCTTTTGTTTGTTTTAAAGGTCCTGGTCACCCCTAGTTCTTCTCTTAAAAATAACAGTGGACAGTCACTCCCTAGAAAGCTTTCCATAACTTTTTTGATTATTTGATAGATCCCAGTCAAATAGGTAGACCCTCAATCTATAAACAGTAGATAGACCTCAATCTATAGACAGATAGACAGTGGGATACTCCCCATTTTCAAGCATTTCTTTTCAAAGTTGATTGGTTCTAGTTTTTCCTTACATAGATGCCAAAGTAAGCTCAACCCACTTTGTCATCATACAGATGGGATCACTGTAACTACACATTGGACTCCAAACAGATTACTATAACCCCTACTATAACTATTACTATCACCGTGAAAAGGATATTTATCCAGTTTCTGTCTTGTTCTTAGTCTTTTCTTAATAATCCTAATATTTTTTTAGTCACGAGCTACTGAGAAGAAGTTTTCAGGGAACCATCTACATATGCTCTTATTAAGGTCTCTTTCCTGCATAGCAATAGTTACCTCAGAGTCCAGTATCTGTATGTATAACTAACTGTCATGGGAGAGGTGCTGTGTGCCTTACTTTGTCTTTATTGACAATTAATTTCATATGCTTTTTTATTGTTCAGCCACTCAGCATCATGAGTGACTTCTGCAACTCTTCACAGTCAGGTTTAGCTTTGAGTAGCCTGAATAATTTTGTTTCATAAGGAAACTTTATGACTTCATTATTCAACATAATTTTCAGAGCATTTATGAATGTGTTTAACAGTACATATCCTAGCAGAGATCCTGGAAGACTCACTTGATAATCTCCCTCCATTTATTTCTACCTTTTGTTTCATAGTTATTAACCAGTTAGTAATTCTGCAAGAAGACCTTTCCTCTGATCCCATGACAGCTTAAATTTCTTTGAGTCTTCAGTGATGGTCCATGTCAAAATCTTTTAGGAATTTCAAGCATACTGTGTCAGCTGCTTCATATGTTCATTGACTTCCCTCTACAAAAATCTTTCTGAAGCTTTTCAACTATACAGGAGTGAGATCCAGCCTACTTAAATCCTATGTTTAAAACATAAGTCTCAAACAGCAGTTGTGTTTTTAACTTTCCACCTAATGCTAAAGAATTATTCTGATTTACCAAGAAAGTTCCTTGGCTGCTTAACTTTGGCCACATTATCATGGCCAGAAGAGCACGTCCCAGTTGGGTATACCTATGTCACACCTACAGACCTGTCACAATCCAGTTTGATGGTACTTTTCACATAGACTAGTTGACAAATTACTCACCTAGAGTGCAGGCAAATGGAGTATGGGGCATCCTGCAGTCTTGAGAAGGACAGAGCCTACATTCCAGGTTTGTGCATCAACCACTAGATGATGCCATATCCTGGGCACAGACACACATCAGCCCTCCCTCATCCTTGTTCTTAAACTCCCTTTGTATAGACATGTATGGAAGAACCTTGGGTTGAAGAGAGCAAGAAAGAAGGAAAATAGCTAGTGCTAGTGCTAAGTAAAGATAGGAGAAGACTTGGGATTCCCGGTGTCCCTTTGACACTCTCAGTCTTCCTTTATTTTTGAAAATAAATTCAAGGTCTTTACTGTCTTCTTTAAAACAGGTTTTCTGCCTCCCCAGTCATCATCTTCTGCTCTTGCTCCCTATCAAACATGAGAGATTAGTGCTTTCTGGATGAAATCATACCAGTGCCTTATGCAAGTGTACTGTAGCTTCCTTATCTGTACCAGGAGTATCCACCCTGCTACAAGCAAGACAATCCATGTAGTCTGATCATCTGCATTTCCATAGCTTTATATCAATCAATCACCTTGGTCTAAAAACTGAGGAAAAAAATCACCTATATTTTCATTTGAACCTCATTACTTTCCCCACTTCATAGAAAGTTTATTTCTTTTTTCTATTCATATGGCAGAGAAGCTTTAAATTATTTGTTTTAATTTCCTTTGCAATGACAAGCTGAATTA
This sequence comes from Haliaeetus leucocephalus, assembly GCF_000737465.1. Taxonomy (NCBI): domain Eukaryota; kingdom Metazoa; phylum Chordata; class Aves; order Accipitriformes; family Accipitridae; genus Haliaeetus; species Haliaeetus leucocephalus. The sequence goes on from NW_010972653.1 coordinate 2,713,063, forward strand.
CACTTCTGGCAAAAGTTTTAAACTTTATTCTTAAATTTCCTGTTCTCCAAGATGTAGCTTTCATGATTTTTCCACTCCTTATACAGTCTTATTATTCCTAAATACTTCTTATGTGATTATGCATTCAATTATAAATGGAGCCTTCCCTATTGGTTTTTAATCTTATTTAAAATTCCTCCTATCCTTAAAAATTCCTGATACTTTAGGCAAATCTGACTGAAAAAAATTCAGTCAGCTTCACATTTAAGTTCCTAATTTCTGCACATCTGTTGACTTCACTAGTTAGGTCTCTTAATTTCCCATATTTGTCCTCCCAGATCAATTTTCTATTTATTCCTCAATGTAATTTAATTGGAATAATCTTGATGTCACTTAATTCAGGTTATTTTCTATGGCCAGGTCTTCTATAACATCCTTGGTTTACCAAAGCAGATTCAAAAATAGATTTATTCCCTATACAGTCATGAAAATAGTAAGATGTAAAACTATCTACTAACACATCCAGGAATAACTGAGTTCTACCAAGATTAGTTACTCAAGTTTTTGAATTAGTTGAATTGATGAGAAATTACTCATTTGTTACTCATTTTATAACTGGGAAGTTTTCCCACAATGACACAATTCCCAGTAGTATTAATCACTGTAACAATTTCAAGACATTTCTGTATCCATATCTGATTCTGATCCTGGAATCTATAGCAGGTTCTTAATACTGCCTCTAGAGAACCTGTTTTAGAGAACCTTTAAAGCAATTTTGAGCCAAATTCAATGTCTGTGAATCCTTTTTTAGTTATACTGCTTCATTGACATGGAATGCCAGTCCACTGCTTCTAACTTTATTTGTGTCCTACTCAAAGAAATTACACTTTCCAGTGTCCTTGAGTATGTTTAATTAATGATGATATTTCACAATGGTTTTTAAACCCTTAGTAATAATTATTTTATTATCCAGACATCACCATCTTATTGCCCAGACTCCTTGCATTGATAGGGGAATATTTCCATTTCTTTTAGATTTCACTTTCCTTACTGAGTCTTTAAATTGACTGTTGACTATCAGACTGCAGTTCCTAGAAGTATCAACATTTTCTTTCCTCTTCCAGTCAATATTCTGATGATCTAGTATGCTTTTGCTCATCATGAAAATTTTTGTCCTTGCTTGGTCAATGGGATGATGCCTGTTGCCCACCTCCAAGACTGTCCTCCTGTGTCCCAAACACACAGTACAGATAGGCCAACAGAAATAAATTTATCTTTGGAAATTCGAAGCAGCTTGGACTGTTGAAGGGAGAAGCAGGCTGGCTGCAAGGGGGAGGATGTGAAAGGCATTTGGAGGAGAAGAAAAGCTCTGGAACAGCCTCGGTGGTGTGGAAATGGAGTGGGAGGGCCAAAATGGACCACGAATCTGAAGGTGAGTGAGGAGTGTGGCACTAAGAGATAGAGAGACTCATCAGAGGGGAAAAAACAGGACTTATAAGAAGTGCTAGGGAGGATGTGACTGGAATTATGAGAAGGAGAGAAGATACGTAGCTTGGGACTGGTGTAAATGAAGTTTGAAGGAAATGAAGAGGCAATGGGGCAATGGGACTACACAGAAACCTCGGATTCCTGTGCTTCTGCATTCCTCTGCTGTGAGCAGACATCTTTCAAACTCACTGAAGAGGAGTGCTCTCCACTGGCTGGCCCACATGCAAAATGACAACCTGCCAGCTGATGAACTATGTGACATCCATGTTTAAATATCTTGATAGAATTATTAGTATTATTATTATTACTACTACTACTACTACTACTACTACTACTTTCAGAAGTTAAGTATTTGGGAAGTTTTACGCTAAAACTCATGACATTAACAAAGCATTAAGGCAGACATTGCAGTCCTACAGTGAAAGCTTATTCTCTCATTTTCGGTTTTTCTCTCTTAAACATATATACAGCTAAAGTTGCATATACGTATTAATTTCCTGGTGCTGGGTACAATTCCAGCTTATTTCTCTGATAAATGAAGAAAGCTTTTTTTGACTTCAGAAGAAAAAAAAATAGATCACTTTACAGTAGCCACTATAATATTGATAATAATTAATTCATCCATCTCTTTAATGCAGATGCAGCATACATTTCCATCAGAGTTTAGCAGAATTGATATACATTTAAGTCACCATGTCCTTTGTGTTGCATGTCTCACTTTCAAAATTACTAGTTTTAACTGAACCATGGTGATGTTAATTCCTACGACTAGTTATGGCAAATGTATTCACCAGGATAAATAAAGGGGTCTCATCTCTACAAGTCAGCCTTACTTTGCCATTTAAGAATACCAGAAAATCCATCATATTAAAAACACAGACATGTAGGGTTTCCTGGGTAAAACAATCAAGAATGAACAAACTCTACACAGAGGTGATATTGAATGTCATTTTTCCTCAGAATCACTCCCTTCTGTATCACAGACAGAGATAAGATTATGTGTAAATTTAAAATAACCAGATTTTTTTCTTTAAGACTTTCCTTTACATTTTAAATTTAATTTTCAGAAAGATGAAAAGAATAAATAAAATTAAATGTTAAAATTAGTTTTTTAATCAATTGGGGTAATAGTCAACTTATCTGATGATAGCTGTCTAAATGCAAGTTGTATAATCTCAGCTAGTTATCTCGGCTCCTTGAGCTGTAGACACTTCTAGAAAGCATTTGTTCCTGCTGAGGAAAACATCAAACATAATAGGGTTGAAACTTTCTGGACATGTTGATTTCTGCCTGCTAGGTGTAGAGGGAGCCCAAGTGATCCGGATTAGATCAAATCCATATCTTTTAGACGGAAAAATAGTTTAACGATTTCTCCCTTTGTGTTCTTACATATTCACAAACAATTGGTACTTTTGTATCTTAAATTACATTTTAAGACTATTAATAATATATATTAATTCACAGTGACCTATCTCAGCCTACTGATTGGAATCATATATATGTTAGTATGATTAATTCCCTCATTTTTCAGATAAAGCATAATTATATCAGAATCAGGGAGTCAAAAAGCCTAAAACTCCAAAATGAAATATGTTTTTCTGGTGATAAATCCAAATGTCTTTCCTTCATGAGGAAACACTTGTGTAACAGCCATTGTTTTCTCCATAAAGTACAATACGCATGTCTATTTTTTTTATTTTGATTCATCAGAAACTTACGGCAGTGAGCAACTTAAGCAAACAGTGATGACTGGTGGCGAGTGTGTGTTACAGGAACTGTGTTTTATAACAGAGAGTTTGCAAAAAAATCCTTTTGTTCAGGTAGTTACAGCCTCTGTGTTTTTAACAGTTTACTATCGCATTTCTTCAAACAAACAAGATTTTCTTATATAATTTTCTATTCTTTCATGTCCTTCTCCCTTTTTATGCCTTGCATCTTCATCTGCTGCTTTCTAATTGCTAGGGAAGGCAGACAAGATGCCCCATTGGGAACAGATGGCTTTCTGGAAATCTACCAACAAGGACTACTCCTGGAATAGATTTCATCTGCAGGCCCCACACAGAGGTAATATATGATACCTACAAATAGATAGTGCTCCAAAGGCTTAGAAAGGAAAAAAATATATCCTGCTGGAGTTCTTAAGCCTGTTATGACCACAACTTGCCAAGAGAAAGGCAGGCATAAAAATGAATCCTATATATAGCATTCAATTTTTGAATTTAATTTTCTTCCATATCAGTCCCTATGATAGGGACAGCTATGCTTAAAATGTGTTGTTTCTAAAGGGCTGTGTTTTACTTCTCAATGGTGGATTTAATACAAAATTTGAAATCAGCTCTATGTTATCCTGCTTTACAAAAGTGGTGTCAGATGTAAGATAATATGTGAAAAGAATGTTAAAGTCTTCACAGGAGTAAGAATAAATAATATAGGAACAAATATGCTAGATTACAGTAAGTGTGAAGAATTGTCAGTGTTATGTCATTCTCTTCTGTGTTCTGCACCTTTACTCTACTTTCTTTCATCACAGACAGGAGAGATACTATTTGTAACATTTTATAAAATACATATTTGTTTTGTTTTGGTTTTCCTCAATCTAAAATAAAATTGATGATAACCATATTGTATACGGCTGTTCTGTGTGTCTGGAAAATATTATTCTGAGGTTATGGATGGGGCTATAAAACTGAGAGATCAGAGATATACTGTTTATGGTAAAAAAATACAAACTACAAATAGTAAAGTGACAACAGTACTCTGTATCCTCAGGATTCTAACCTCAGCCTTGAACTAATGCGTGGTTTACTTATTGTTCCTGTTCACAAAGCAAAATGAATATTAGGGAACTTCATTTTTCATTATTTATGAAACAAAAAAAAAATGTGTTCTGTCTTTTTTGGCTATGGATAAGAGTTAGTGAAAAGGAATAGTAGAAAAATTCAAATACTAGAATGCAAGTACTGGAAAGAAAATATCAGTGTTACTAATTTTATCGTAGTTTTTAAACAATTCAGACATGTTGGTGTTTTGAGGAGGAAAAATGGCTTGACGGCTTTTTGCCCAGGTGGGTTCATGATAGGGTTACCAATGCTATGACCACTTTTGGAAACTTGAAGAGATTCTTTTTTATTATAAAGAGAAACTGTATGGAACACTTAGAAACAAAATCACAAATTAGATGCATGTTAGCAGTACAAGAAAAGAAAAGGCAGGTAGATGTTGAAAAAGTGATACTTGCTTTCTTTAGGACTACTCAGGAGAAATGGCAAACATGGAATAGTAAGTGTTAGTCAGAGTGTTTATATCATCTTTACAATACAAACTAAAAGCAGCTATTTAGGCTATAAAGGGGACTAACTATAGAAATCTTTTGTTGGGAAAGGAATATTCTTCAATTTTTGAGTCAATCTTTGGACATTTTTACCTACCCGCTATTTGATTAAAGCTTCTTTTGTTTTTGAGATAAGAAGCTGACAATTAAGGGGGAAGATGCCAAGCTCTGTATGTAAGCCACATGTACAAAGCCATGCCATGACTGGTGTTCCGGATACAGTACAGGGGCAGACCTTCAGGTGCAAACAAGGAGGCCCTGGCACAGCTGAGATGGTTTGTTTTAGCTTGTGTCAGTTGCAGACAGCCCCAAGGAGCTGTTAAGGTGGCCAAGACAAGGAAAGGCTTCCTTGTGCAACCCTCTTTTCTTTGGCTGGGAGTCATGGCTACAGGCAAATTTTTCTGAGAGTGTTGTGATGCAAAGTGCAGGGGAGCAGTGCGCTCACAGTGACAGAATCAGTAAACACTATTGCAGACTAGCCAAGTCCCAGGTAATGGGTATGAAATTTGCTTTATTAACCTGGATGAATGGTTTCTTCTATCCTGAAACAGCTATACAGTGCAGAAATAGTGCTTCTCTCCTGCTCCAGGACCTGACATGACCACAACGGCTTGGTCACATGAGCTTCTGGAACAGGAGGAAAGCAGGAGCAAATTGTCCAGAAGGGTATAACAGTCAATGGGCATATTTCCTATAAGCAGCCCTGCATCAAGCATTTTCCCCATCACGTAGCCAGAATACCCTGCCTTGGAGCACATGCTATGGCATATCTGTGTATGCCTATCACACGAAACAGTTCATCACACCGCTGGAGGCCCATCGTCTTTGTGAGACCTGATGCATGAGTCTTGCATACCAGGGTTTGAGAAATATGAAAGGACTTATAATATCTTGTCTCTGTTAAAACTATTTAAGCAAATAGAAAAGCATGTCAGCAAGGATTTATCTGACCAAATGTACTTCTCTGGAGTGTATCTCATCCTTATGTAGATGCCTAGCAGAGATCAGATGAATTGCACTCTAAGAGTCCCAAATGACTAGAAATCATGTTCATTAACTTCAGTCTGACTCTGAACTGTGCCATGGTATTATCATTATTATTTACATTCTTGTACCATTTACATAGTGTAATCGCACTTATCCTAAATTTGTACAAGTAGAGTCTTTACAATCTTAGAATAAGTTGATGGAAACTACAGTGCATAACTGAGAAGAAAATAACGGAATTCCCAGTTAGATCTGGTCACTATGAGCCATGTAGAGCCATTACAGATCACCAGCAGTTTTTACACAGTCAAGACTGTTGTTGCAGAAATGAGGGAAGGGCTTGAAGGAAGATGTTGAAGTGTTTTTGCAAACATGCTGGGACAGGGGGGGTAGGAATGACTTTTCCATTGATGCCAGTGTGTGAAAAACATTTCTGTAAGTGTGGTTCCTTTTCTATGCGCCTCAGAGGAGTGTGCAGACTGCACTAATAATTTGACTAAAAGATCTGAAATTGTCTTGTGAATGTTTTATTGACAAAATGTACTAGATTAGAATGTCAAGAAGTATATCATAAGCAGCAGAGGTATAATTTCCTGTGGATCGTTGTGTTAGTTTGTGTCATAAAAGCACCATCAAAGACATCAGAGATCACCCATTGAGAGAATGGCTGTCCAAGTTCTAAGATAGTTCTTCCACTGCCTTTTCCAATGATGGTAAGGTTTGGGGGTGGAAAGTGCAAGTAATTTTCTGCTGATAGCTTTCTCCACAAAAGCTGTATCAGCTGAGGCTTTTGTCAGAGAAATGCTCACTTGATCAGTCACAACTTTCAGCTCTGTTGACCTTGGCTGTGTTGGAGTCACCAGTCTAGAGGTAAAAAGCTCTTCCTAGCAGTTCATTTCTCCAACAAGATTATAATCCTGAAACTGAAGCAAGACTATGTTGCTGCATTTCCCAGTCTCTTAACAATCTCTGTCAGGAAAAGTAGATTGATGTTGTTCCATTTCCTTTTATTATAGCTTTTGACATGGGAGGAAGTGGAATCCTTGCTCTTAACTCTTGGCCAGCACTCATAGCTTTGGGAGGAACACAGACTTGAATACACTAATTAAAATTCAATGCAACTATTACAGTCAATGTGCATTAATTTGGGCATGTTAAACTACTAAGTATATGAGGGATATATTCTTACAATTGGGAATAACGACAAAATCTTTAACACTGTCACAGATGCTGTTGAGCAGAAACTGATCTAAATGACTCGTTAATAAACAGGATTATGTAGTAATTTTGTCAGTGGCAGGGAATTTGTCCTGATAACACAGGGTATCCCATCTTTTCCAAAGTTTTTACGCTTCCAATCTAGGTTACGAATTCTGATTTCTAACAACACAGAGTTGCTAATTGTGAGTCCAAGCAGTTGACAGTTAAGGAAGAGCTAGAGACAAAAGTGGTTGGGAGAAAATCTTAGAGGTTTTCCTGGGCTTCAGCTTTTGTGGGTCATAACTTTTAAGTTCCAGCTCAATAATGAAACTTCTATAATTTTGACATGTCAGCTCAGATTTGCCTAAAATATTAGTCTGAGATTTTTGTTGGTCAGATTCAAGAAGAGTTTTTATTTCTAATAACACATTGTTCAGGCTTTGAAATGCAGCATTTAACCTGCAGCATTTCTTTATATTCCTCTGTATTCACTATGGAAAATACCTGATGTATTACAATTGCTGGAATAGCATTCCAGAATATACATATAGTCATTTAGAGCATTTGAAAGTTTTTAATGGCCACTGTAAGGCACCATAACAGAAAAAACAAATGCAATGTCTGATTAATAACTCATTATTGATGGAATAATTAACAGGTAAGGCTATAGAAGAAAATCAACCTTCCTGAAACCTAGTTACCTTTGTTTACATGATAGATTTCATCTATTATTCATGTATTATAGTAGATAATTATTGAAAGTTGCTGCCTTCAACTTTAAATGGATACTATAATTTGAAACAACTTGTTCTGAGTGTAATTTACTGTGTAAATTTTAGGAATGAGCATGCATAAAGTTAATCGAACATGTGTTCTGTAGCCAAACTGGTAAAATAATTCAGTACCTTTTAGGAAAGAAACAAGAAATGCAAATTGCTTTTGTTTGCCACAGAATCATTCAAATTAAGATAAACATGATCTACTAGGTTAACTTGTCTAGTAAGATTATTCCAACAATTATTTTCAAGTATGGATTTAAATGAACCAAGTGAAGCCAGATTGTCCTCTACATATCTTACAGATGCGCAGCATGCTCCCAAAAATTTATAGAGCCAACGGCCCATTCCTTGATTCCCAGTGAATCATTCTAGTCTCCCCTGCCATGGATATATTTTTATTTCATGATAAAATGTAGGTTTTCCATATTAGATTGTAGTTGGAAATCTGGTCAAACAAAAGTAGAGTACATTCATATTAGTATATCTGACCTATGTATTATCACAGAATCATAGAATGGTTTGAGTTGGAAGGGACCTTAAAGGTTATCTAGTTCCAACCCCCCTGCCATGGGCAGGGACACCTTACACTAGACCAGGTTGCTCAAAGCCCCATCCAACCTGGCCTTGAACACTGCCAGGGATGGGACATCCACAACCTCTCTGGGCAACCTGTTCCAGTGTTTCACCACCCTCATCGTAAAGAATTTCTTCCTTACATCTAATCTAAATCTATGCTCTTTCAGTTTAAAACCATTGCCCCTCATCCTATCACTACAATCCGTTAAAGAGTCCCTCCCGATCTGTCCTGTAGGCCCCCTTTAGGTAGTGGAAGGCTGCTATAAGGTCTCCATCAAGCCTTCTCTTCTCCAGGCTGAACAACCCCAATTCTCTCATGCTTTCCTCATAGGAGAGGTGTTCCATCCCTCTGATCATTTTTGTGCCCCTCCTCTGGACCCACTCCAACAGGTCCCTGTCCTTCCTGTGCTGAGGACCCCAGAGCTGAACGCAGGACTGCAGGTGGGGTCTCACCAGAGCGGAGCAGAGGGGCAGAATCCCCTCCCTCAACCTGCTGGCCACACTTCTTATCTGCACACCACAACATATGACTGACTATGGGTCTCACATAACTCAAAATTTCTTCAGTTTATTAAATTTTGTTAAATAAAGTAATATTTCTACCACATGATGAGAGGCAGGCAGTATCATGTACTTGAATTACTCTGTAAGAATCCATCCTAAGGTGCAGCACTGCGGGGTTACCTCATCGTTTTATAGCCAATTAATCTTTGCTATTAAAATAGCCTTTTTCAAATTTCATCCAAGATTTGCCTTTTGCCATTTCCATTGTAAGTGTTATTCTCTTTGGCTATTCTTAGTATTTAGCATTCTCTTCAGTATCTACTCCTCAAATATGTATGGAGAGCTAGCAAATACCATTCTAGCTACTCTGTAACCAAGCAGTTATGTTCCACTTGTAAGAGCTTTCCATCTGAAATAACTTTCAACTGCACAGCTGTTTATACTTTTCCTCTTTGATCTTCCTTTGTTTGTTTACAGCTTTCTCATATTTTAGAGCCCATATTATACACTCCTTACTCCTCTAGAGAAAAAAAAATTATCTCCAATTTCTATTACCCATTATTTAAGTCACGCTGAGTTATTTTGCTGTAGGATGTAACAACGTAAATATCCCAATTTCATTTACCAACTTACAGATCTACAGGGTCTACAGAGTAGCCATATAAATAGCTAAGCTAACTTCAAATAGGCAACAGGACTCTCTGTAGTTAGAAGAAAGCTGAGTAAAAGGGAAAGCTCTCACCTAAAGATTTTATGCTAAATCATTCTTGCACATAGTCATTCCTATATATGCTCTGCTCTCTTGTCGAATTCAGAGAGTATTCAAGAAATTTAACCCTCTGATATAATCCAATGTGTAGGCTTTTTTGTTCTATCAGTAGCCTACAACAAGTTAATAGAAATCAGAATCAAAAAAAAAAATGAGGCTGACTGCTTGAATTTGTAAATGTCCTGAAGCAAGATGATTTTGAGAATTTACAAACAAATTCATGGTTACTGCAAAGGACAGTTGAAATTGGCATATATTGTGTTTCTAATATGATATCTACACAGTCCTTCATCTCAATCCAGCATGAAATGTTTATTTATAGTAGCTACAAAATGCGATATTTCCATATATCTTCTTTCTGATGTAATCTATAGACCACACTCTTCTGTTATTTCAGGTTTCAATTTTTTCCATAAGATTTCAAATAAAAACGCTTTCCATGAATTGTCAATTTCAAAAGAAGTTACTACCATTTATTAAATATGATTTTAAATTAATATGAAGGAGAAAAAATGCATTACAATAATTTTTAAAATGTAAATAAGATGTTCATAACACCAAAAGATGAAGTTTTAATAGATATTAAATAGCTTTGCTCTCATCTTATGTAAGCAGGTACACTGTAACTTCATATGGCACTTTATAGTCATTGTCAACAAAAACTCATTAGCAGTCTTTCATCTACAGGAAGTTAAACAAGGTTGAATGAATGAAATAATATTTTTCATGAAAATGTATCATCTATTTATCTATCTACAAACATCATTCGTTGTTTTATAAACAAAATTAATGTTTCAAAAATTCAGTTAGGATCCTGAAATAGAGTAAACCAATGTTTTCTGAAAAGGGAATGTGCCAAAAAGAAAACGGGGCTGTGAACCTTTGAACAGAAACTCGAAAAAAGGTCACTTCTAAAACAGAGCAGAAACAAATTTATTGCAGTTAAGTTGAAATTCTTTATCTTTCTTTTCTGGATCTAAATATCACCAGTTCTTATTGTCTGGTAAAGAATATTTTTCTGCTTTAATATTTATGGTTAGAGGCCTTGTCAAAAAAAGTAAAAGTATTAAAGAATATATAAAAAAGAACTTATAAAATGAAATTGAAATGAAATGTTGGCATCACCTAAAAAGGTGGGTGTTGTTCTGAAATTTTAATCAATTTATAGGGTTTTTTGGGTTTTAATAATAAAATAAAAACAAATCTGTACAAACACATCCCCAACCCAACCCAACACAAAACCCAGCCAAAAATACCCAGAAGTGCTACATCCTGGTCAATTCTTTGATACCCTATATCAGGAATCCCTATTATGAAAAGTAGGGTGTGGGCATTTCCAGCTGCAAAGTTCCTAATGAACAGTGAAACAAAACAGTGTGTCTTAAAAAGAGACTTTTTTTTAGTCTAAAAAAAAAAAAAAGACAGACTTTTTTTAGTGATTAGGGGACTTGAATATCATACTTTCCCAAGGAGACCCTTCAAAGATTAACTGATAGACAAGGGTAACTTTGAAGAGTCACTGAGAGACTGACTGACTGACTGCCTTCAAGGATCTTGAGGCTTTAAGTTGTACAATGATGGATAAGCAATGCCTAACACCCAGGACTGAGCTCAGCACAATTTGCAGTTTCTTATTCTCTGTGTCTTATTAGAACTAGAGAGAATTTCTATCTGACTCACCTGGACCTGAAATCAAATCAATTAGCATTTGTGAAGTATTCTGAGAACATCAGCCAATAAATCCCACAGAAAATAAAATACCCACATTAAAATTGTCAAGCATTTCATGTATCTGGAAGTCTCTTTAGAAGTTAGTTAAATAAGTTGAAAGGAAGAATCTATATGGTAAAAATGTACAATCAAAATAAACAAACAGCCTTTGTTATACAGCATTACATAATTTTGGTTTACAGACATATTCTGTTGCAGCTGATAATAAGCCATGCAGTGTGAATGTGAATGAAGTGCTAAATGATGAATTATACCACTCTGATTACACATCAGAAACAACATGCTTTATCTAGGCTGCTAGTGCCAAGAGTATTACTTAATACAACAGGAAAGGTTGAAGGGAAAAGGGGAAAAATGCAGTGTAAGTACAGCATTATTCAATAGCAAATGCAATGTGTGGACAGGGTACTCTTTTGTACCAGTGTGTTCAGAGTACACATTTGCACTATTCTCTAGGTTCTTTTAAGATATTTTTGGAGAAAATGTTTGATGAAAGATTGTGTTTGATTCATTCCATATTTTCCTTTGGATCATCAATAAAAACCTTTAAACCAGATGGAAAGAAGAGGTAACCAATACCATAGCCTCAAACTAAGTATTCAGATCCTGATCTAGTTAAACACTTAAGCATATGTTTAGCTTTAAATATGTGTGTCCCATTTTGAGATTATTTATGTGCCTAAAGTTAAGCAAATATCAACATGTTTTGTTTATCAAGCCTGAACTGAGCCACATTCAGGCATAATACACATGTAATTCTTAGACCCCTAAAACATTTAGCATAGTCCTAACCATTTTTAGTCTAACTACCAGCAAAAAAGTAGAATCATAGAATCATTTAGGTTGGAAAACACCTTTAAGATCATCAAGTCCAACCATTAACCTAGCACTGCCAAGTCCACCACTAAACCATGTCCATAAGTGCCACATCTATGTGTCTTTCAAATACCTCCAGGGATGGTGACTCAACCGCTTCCGTGGGCAGCCTGTTCCAATGCTTGACAACCCTTTGGTGAAGAAATTTTTCCTAATAGCCAATGTAAACCTCCCATGGCACAACTCCCCTGGTCCTATCGCTTGTTACTTGGGTAAAAAGACCGACCCCCACCTTGCTACAACCTCCTTTCATGTAGTTTTAGAGAGCGATAAGGTCTCCCCTCAGCCTCCTCTTCTCCAGGCTAAACAACCCCAGTTCCCGCAGCTGCTCCTCATAAGACTTGTGCTCTAGAACCTTCACCAGCTTCGTTGCCCTTCTCTGGACACGCTCCAGCACCTCCATGTCTTTCTTGTAGTGAGGGGCCCAAAATCGAATACAGGATTGGAGGTGCGGCCTCACCAGTGCTGAGTACAGGGGCACAATCACTTCCCTGCTCCTGCTGGCCACACTATTTCTGATACAAGCCAGGATGCCATTGGCCTTCTTGGCCACCTGGGCACACTGCTGGCTCATAGTCAGCTGGCTGTCAACCAGCACCTCCAGGTCTTTTTCTGCTGGGCAGCTTTCCAGCCACTCTTCCCCAAGCCTGTAGCACTGCATGGGGTTGTTGTGACCCAAGTGCAGGACCCAGCGCTTGGCCTTGTTGAGCCTCATACAGTTGGCCTCGGCCCATCGATCCAGCCTGTCCAGATCCCTCTGTAGAGCCTTCCCACCTTCAAGCAGATCAACACTCCCACCTAGGTTGATGTCATCTGCGTCTGAGGATGCACTTGATCCCCTCATCCAGATCATTAATAAAGATGTTAAAAACAACTGGCCCCAATACTGAGCCCTAGGGAACAGCACTTGTGACCCGCTGCCAACTGGATTTCATTCCATTCACCAGAACTCTCTGGGCCCGGCCATCCAGCCAGTTTTTTACCCACCAAAGAGTATTCTCAATTCATTGACTTTCTGTATCTTCTCTGTTTCCAGCATGTTCCACATTACCAATTTACCTCTTAATCTGTTCTTCATTCATTATGAACATATATATCATTGCATGAAACATAAACAAACTATTCTGGTCTCCCCTCCTAAATCAGAAGTGTTTGTCCAAGGCCAGACGTTCTACACAAATGATTGCTCTTCTTCTCTAGTATCTCTAAAGCAGAGGGCCATACCAATGCACTTCTTCCAAGTCTGGATTCTCTTTCTCTAAGTCAGCATTGTCACATGCCCATCACCACTGATATCTACAGAAAGTCTTTAAAGATCTATTTCTATCTATCATCTTCTCTATTTCTTTAACTTTCAGTGAAAGAAGACACCATGTATCATCTCTGTAATAATCTTGTGCTGTTTCAAGGAAAATATTCGACATTGTATAACCGTTTTGAATCTTCCTCAAATGAAAAGCACATTGTCACTGCTCATGCATTTTTGAGCCAGATAATCTGTCTTAAGTAAAAAAACACCACTCATTAATTGAGAGAGCCAATGGATTAAAGTGTCACTCTTGCTTGCTCAAATTCTCATAGTCCTTTCCACTGGGTTAATAATACTCTGCAGAAAACCTGCATTTACTCCTTGGCTGGTTCTTTGTCACTACCACTGGGGAGCAGCTGGAGCCATTACAATGAGACACTGGGACGAAAAATGTTGAAGAAGTCAGGTATGCCAGCTAAACCATGAATATCTGTCCAGCTCTTTCAAAAGGCTTGCCTTGGTGCTACCACTTACCACTTTGAAAATAAAGCTTCAAATGCAAAACAAAGCAAAACATAATCTAGCTCCAGTATCAGCACTAGCTCCACCAAATTAACAGGAGGATCATGCAGTAAAAAAATTGTTCAGTCACATAAGCCACCAGATGTTAAAGCGAACGCACACAGGGAGCAGATCTGGAGGAATAAGTGCCTTTGTTACTTTGCCGCATTTTAGAGTAGACCACTTTTTAAACCATCTTGTTGCTTTTGCTTTCCTTTCATCTGCGGCCCATAGCCAAGGCTTTTGAGGAACTCAGACCGGGAATGTGGCCAACTGCTACAAAGGTTGTTACATGGTTTCCGAATTATGTTCTTGGGTAAGGCAGATGTTGTTTAAAATACTGCATGCAAAACACTAAAATAAGAATGACCAGTAAAGCAAGTAACTACAACAGCACATTTCCCGGAATAGATTTTATCCATCATGTATGTTTGGCAGCTGGTGTCTTGAGTGTTGCACCAAGTGAGAAAAGAGGGGAAAAACCAAAACAAACCAACCAACCAAACAAACAAACAAAACAAAAATAAAAACAAACCACCCAAACAACCAAACAACAACAACAACAACAACAACAACAAACAAAAACAGAAAAGAAAAAAGGAACAGTTTAAGAGTTTAAAAAGAATCAGAACCTCCTAAAGGCCAAGATGAAAAAGTGCATTTCCTCAAGAAAATGCCAGGAACTGTTCTTCTTACTGTCCCATACTTTTCCAATTGCTTATTATTTAATTATAGTAAGTTACATTTCTTTATAGACAGAAAGGGAACAGAAAGTCTTTATCTAAAATTGCATTTTAAACTGAGACAATCACAAAACAAAGAAGAACAAAACTAAAGGCTTGAAGTGTTTAATGTACCATGAGCTGGATGCAAGCAGAAAATAATTCATTTCTTATTAAACTAGTTTTTTACAAAAGTGAAAAATACACATAGCTGCTCCTTCTTCAACTGAAGTGTTTGTACAGTGTGACACTTGCCTTAAGGAGGCTTCTCCAAAATCTTCTTTCCTGTAGCCAATGCTCTTTACCCCAAGCTTTATGAAGGTTGTCGTATCTGGAGGCAGCACTGCGAGGATTATGTCCTCTGAGTTTCAATAGTTTGTACTGAGATCTAAGAATCAAAGATTTGCCCAATTTTTCACAGACAGAAATCTAATTGCTGGAGTTATTCTAGAGGCATTATGTTGGACTGGCAGGGACAATTAGACTCAAATTACTTGTATATAATATTTGTGTTATAAACATGCATATGCATAACTCACATGCAAACCCAGTATCCTATAAAGCAAAGTCAAAGCCTGAGAAATTACCTCCTCTATTTTCAGCAGAATTGTGCCTGGCTAAACATGGTCAACACACTTTTTATGAATCTCACAATTTAGCTATCACACAAACAACCTGCTTCCATTTCAAATTGTGCCTTGGATACGAGTGCCCCCATCCCCTCAGATAACAGGCAAAATCAGGGCAAAGACAGTGGGGAAACAGGAACAGTGAGTACTGAGGTTGAGTCATTTTTCGACTTCTAGTCTGCAGATCCATGGGTTACTAAGAAAAAGAAACTCACTGCCCATAGCCTCCATCCAGATCTGAAGGTCCTGCAAAAAACAGGCTAGCTACAGAAAGAGAAAGAATTTTGCAGCAAGCTTCCCCTCATAATACTATCCCATGTAAATAACCTGCCCTGCTGATAACCTGCAGATCTTTTTACAGATAACCTGTAGGTTACAAGCAGGGAAACAAAGTACTACTGAGTCATACTCCCAACCCTCACCTATCCCTAAATCTCTAACAGCTAATAAAAAAAAGGAAATTGCTAAAATGAAAAACAAAAGCCTTTTTCAAGGAAAGTCTTGTTCCCACAGAAGAGAAAAATACTGGAGACTCTCTAGTGACATCTAGGCTGCACTACAGGTATGTGTCGTGTTATGGCCTGGTGTTTGGTGGCTCAAGCCAAGACATTCCATGTTTCTCCTTCAACAGAATTGCTTTGGATTCAACAGGGCCAGGAGGCAGACAAGATGTCCATCCAGACCTGGGTGTTGGGCATTATTCCCGTGTCCCACAGTTCAGACATAGTATTGAGAATCTACTATATATTCTTCTCTTGCTTTAGATTTTATCTGCAAAGTGTCTAGAGATGATAACGCTGGGTATATGTACGTGCATTGTTAACAGAGACAGGTATGCCATGTTGGGTTTATACAGCCATAAAAGCATTTGTTGGAATAGAAAGAAAAAAAAGGCTTTTCTTCCCATCTGTACACTTGCTAACATTTGTCTTGCTGCTAACAATGAACAATGTAGGAAGATAACCTTGAAATGGACAATAATATCTACAGACTCTGAAGTTGATTAAGGATAAGAATTTGTCTCCTTTGCAGGCAGTGACATCTCAGTACTTTTCCTTCTTCTCTTTCTTCTTCAGAACGTTTTGGCAAATTGCACATTGCCTGCTCTATCTTCTGCTGTCATCTCTTTTCCCTTGAACTTGCAGGCCGAATAGGCCATTGTAGTTGTGATGTACCATACTTTTCTGTAAGTTTCTGTTAATGTGCCTCATAAAGGGACAATTAAATTATTTCTTCCTGTTCATTCTTCTTCTGCAAAGAGTATATCAGCTCAATAATTTTGTTCTTTTTTCACTCTAATATTGTCTCTGCTCAGCCTTGTCTTCCTTGCACACAATGTACTCTGCAATGCTGATTTCTAAACTCAACCTGGAAAATTATAGTGCAAAAAGATGATGATCAGCCTGGGACAAAAGGGAACAATTTCAGTCAGCCTCTACAGCATAGACAGTATGTCTCCAGAATACTTTCTTTCCAGTTTGCAAGGGCAGAAGAAAGTCTTCACACCACTTTAGTTATATAGATAAAAAACAGAGAAAGGTTTCTGTAACTCTGGTGTCAAGCCCCGATGCTGCAAGAATATTTTGCAGGTTACTAAACTGTGCACACATGAAGAGGCCTTGCAGAGATTGCCTAACCGTTTGTAGAATCAGTTCTTAAAAAAGATGTGGTAAAGTGAGACAGAAGTACAAGTCAGAATCACAGAATAGTGGAGGTCAGAAGGGACCTCTGGAGATTGTCTAGTCCAATCCCCATGCTCAAAGCAGGGTGACCTGCAGCAGGTTACCCAGGACTGTGTATGGTCAGTTTTTTAGTATCTCCACAGATGGAGACTCCTCTACCTCGCTGAGCAATCTGTTCCCACATCTGACCATCCTTATAGGAAAAAGAGGTTTTTTTCTTGTGTTTAAATAGAATTTCATGTATTTCAGTTGCCTCAAAGTCTGGTTCTATCTTCTTTACACCTTCCCATCAGGCATTCATACACATTAATAAGATCCCCCTGAGGCTTCTCTTCTCCAGGCTGAACAGTCCCAGCCTCTCCTCATATGAAAGACACTTCAGTCCTTTCATTATCTTTGTGGTCCTGCACTGAACTGGTTCCAGTAAGTGTATGTCTGTCTTGTCCCGGGTAGCCCAGAACTCCAGATGTGTCTCACCAGTGCAGAGCGCAGGGGAAATACTACCTGCCTGGACTTGCTTTCTTCACACAGCCCAGGCTGCTGTTGGCAGCCCAGAGTGCTGCAAGAGCACGTTGTTGGCTCAGACTCATCTTCTTGTCCACCTCAAGGTCCTTCTCTGCAAACTTGCTTTCCAGCTGGAAAGCCCCCAGCTTATCCTGGTGCATGGAGTTATTCCTCCCCAGATACAGTACTTTGTGTCTCCCTTCATTGATTCCCGACAGCGTGTTTCTCAAGCCTGTCAATATTGCCTGAATGGCAGCACACCCATTTGGGTATATCAAGCACTCCTCCCAGTTTTATATCATCAGCAAACTTACTGATGATGCACTCTGTCCCATCATCTACCTAGCTCATTAATGAAGACGTTCAACAGTACTGACCCCAGTATCATCCCCCAGGGCACACCACTGGTGACTGGCCCCCAGCTGGATGTTGTGCCACTGATCACAACCTTTGAGCCTGGCACATCACACAGTTTTCAGTCTACCTCACTGCCCTCTTATCTAGTCCTGCATTATCAGTTTGTTTATGAGGATCTTCTGAAAGACAGAATCATGTCTTACTAAAGTTAAGATGAGCAACATCCACTGCTGTTCCTTCATCTTCCAAGCCGGTTATTGTGTTGTAGAAAGCTATTGAATTAGTTAGATATGAAAAGTTAGTTAAGAGATCATGCAGTTGTTTGTATATGTGTGTGTATATGTTCATATATGTGCATATTTAAAATATGTATTGAGACATAAAACCATGCAGAAGACACTAAAAACACAAATTAATAATATGGATCTCATTTTAAAAATCACTTTATGTGGACTGTTCTGATAGGAAGGATGAGGACAGGATACTCAGGAAATCTTCATTTCCGCCCAGGCTAGATGTGATAGGCAGGCACTGTTCCAAGCACAAGCTGCCAATGGGATGATTTCCACAAAGTCATAGCTATGATGTAGTAAAAATATGATCATGATTTGGAGCACTGGCACAGAACAAAATACCTTTGAATCCAAGAAGAAACATCTTCTCACCTCTTCAAAGAAGCAGAGCTGATGTTATAGCATGGGCTTTCCCCTGGAAGAAGAGACAATAGTCCTTGTGTGGTTTGTCCCCTGGAAGGGAACAGCACTTTCCCTGCAGCAGCCAGCCTTATAGCTTCAGTGTAGCTAGTTTGGTCTTGTTATTTGTAGGTGGAACTAAACAACTGGATTCTAACTCAGATCTCTCTGTTCTGATGTTGTGGTCTTAAGAAGATTTACAAAAGCAGAAGAGACTTTCTCAAAAATGGAATTTAATATTAAAATAATCAAGGTAAAAAGAGAGAAAGAGAGAAGGGCTTTAGATAACTAAATCATTTCTACTTAAAGTCCTTCCAAATTGGGTCACCAGGAACCTCAGAGCATGAAATAAATATGCTTGTACATAGTCTCAAACACCATCATTTTTAGTTCAACAGAGTAATTTCTGGAAGTCTCTCTAACACATTCATAATTTAAAGCATATCTACTTCTAGTATATGTGTCATATAAAAGTAGAAAATGAAAAGGAAAGGGTTAAGTAGACAGTATTGTGTGCCACAAGCAAATGCAGAATAAAGGGGGGAACTGTGGAAGGAGGTGCAGAAAGACAAGTCTGTGTCTGTCAAAACATGAGAATCAGAAATGATTAGAGTCCAAATTACAAGTCTGTCTGTCATGAAGCATGATAGATTTAAAATACAGGAGAAGGCAAATGACAGTTAAAGAACAAGCTGGAAAAACTTTTGCCAAAAAAGAAAAATCACAGAAAAGTAGCCTGACACAGCCAATCAAATTAAGAAAGCTCTTCTCGATAGAAAATTGCTTATTGTAAATGAAGGTAAATAACTGTCTAGAGGAGAAACAGACAATGGAACTTAATGAACACTCTGAACATCACTGTTTATTCTGTGAATTATTATACTGAATCTATAGCCAAATAGATTGGGAAGTTCAGAAATTATCTGAAATATTCTGTCCACCTGGACAGAAATGTGTCTGACACAGCATAGTTCATTCATGTGTGTGAAGGACAGATTTTTTCTGCTAATGCTCCTGAATATATCATAATTAGCTAACATTCTTTCAATAAAGTGACACATAGGATAGATATTTAAAAAGATGAAGTTAATTTTCAGTGTGACTGGAAAGGACTCTCTCTTCATATCTGTATTTTATATATGGCCTACCTTATAAAACACTCAGCTTGTCTTTCATCCAGGTTTCAGGCTATGATGTAAAATAATATTGGCTTTACAAATAAGTTTGTGGAACAAATACAGAAAAAATGAGCCTGAATGTCAAAATTCCATTTCCAATTTAGACTTGCCAAGCTGTCAGAATATTTGTTATTTTTCTTAAAACCCCAGCTGCTAAAATCAAGACAAAGTAGAATTTAAACTTTTGTTTAAAAAGATGTTTTAGACACCTTAGATGGTGAATAGCCTGAAATTGTGAAATAAGCAACGTAAAGTACTCAGAAACCGGAAAGGAAAAAGAAAAAATGCAATATTCATTAAAAAAAAAAAAAAAAGAAAAGACTTCACCCAAACAAAATCAACCATGAATGATTTTTAGGGCAAATCCATTATTTTCTGAACGTTGCTTATCAATTTGGCAACATTTCACATCTGGGACACTTCAGTAATCTGGGGGAGATCAGATAGAAGTTATTGTTTTGAATATTAAAGAAATATTAGCTAGCTCATACATTTGAATTTGTGCCCCAGATCAGATTCTAAATTTGGAGGTTTCGAGATCCAAGATATTGCTTTATGCTCACCACTAATTTGTGTTGATGTATAAATAAGACTGAGTGGGAGAGTAAGGGGACAAGAAAGCAAATTCAACGCTATCACTGCATACAGTGGCAAGTTTTCTATCAGCCATTTTGTTCAGCAGCCAACAACTGTCTTTTGTACATATAGATTGCTGAGGAGAGGTAGCAAAGTTACTCTTCGGGGAACATAATGAACCAGCTTTTAGGCAACGTGTCTAAGTGTACTTTCTTTGCCCCCTCTTGACTGTGACTGGATGTCTAACTTTAACCCCAAAGGATGTGTTTCCATTCTACCTGAACCATGTAAAGTGCTGAATATCCTTCAGAGACAGAGCTTTCAGCATTTGTATCACCTTGTTGAGTCTTATCTATGCTTGCAGTTGATGAATCAGTAGATAATGATATTTTCTAAGGTTATGTCATCCAGTAAGCAATAAGTTTCAAATCTGCCCTCAGCTGAACAAAGCTGAATAAGCCAGGCTGCTTTTGCACTTAATGAAAACTAGACCGATTTAAGAGATGCTCTATTTATGTTGATTAGTAATGGCCTTCCAATCCCCCTGAAACTAGTCCTCCTCTAAAGCACTGGAAGAGCTAGTATCTGTAGCAGATGTCTTTTAGAGTTATAGCAATAGTTATCGTATATTCACACACAGTATAAAATGAAACAATTGTGCCTAGAATGGCTTCAACTTGCCAATCTCTAACACCTTGCACATAAGGAAATCCTTTAACAATGGAATGAAGTCCAAACTAAACAGAGCAGAATTGTTTTGAAGGATGGCTCATTTCCTTCTTCTGGCTCTTTACTGTTGATTATTTAAGCACTCATTTCACTTTATAAATGGAAACTGAATCATAGTTTACCACTGGAAAATTATTGGAAATCAGAGTCCATTCGAGTCACAGACACAGCTATTTCCTCTCTGGACAGGAAGACTATGCTCAAATGGTCCTTTCGGGAGCTCTGAATGATAAAAAGCCTGTTTCTAGCCTCTTTCAAAAAGATCTGTGTAGTGTTTTCATATTTCACTTAGGGGAAAAAGAAAAAAAAAGTCAGGATGTCCCTCTCCAAACATGGATGTTAAAGCAGGAAAAAGGAAAGGTGAATATACATTTTCTACTTGTCTAGACAGCATAAAGTCTGTTTGCAAACCTGCAATGAGACAGAACCTGTAGCTTCTCACTTCTCTCTTTATAATTTATTTGTCTTTACTTATTTTCATTTATATACAAAAGATGACTGGAAAAGGCAGGTCCATGGCTGTAGGCACCTGTGACAGTATTTTTGGTAAAAAAACAGTATAATATACAATTCCTTTCAGCTCATCTAAAAAAGCTGACAATTTCCAGATAGAAGCTAAATAATAACCCCCCACACACCCTTTCCCTCTTGCACTAGTCTCTGTCCTTCTCTAAGATCTGGAGAAAGTAGATGGATTTCACTGTTTGTCTTAAAAAACAGGTGCAGGATATTTGTGGTAAGTACTAAAGTCCAGAGACTGTAGAGGAAGATTTTAAGCTTCATCCAAAGCTGGTAGTCTCAGTGAGTCTGAGAGCAGAGGCAGCAAAGTTGGATTACGGAAGCCTAGGGAAGACTGTGGCTGCTGACGGGATGGGCAAGGCAGATACCAGCCATTTCACAAGAACTGCAGGGCTGTAGCTCAGGCTATTCAAACCACAGCCATGCCAGTATCATATGCAGAGAGAAGTTGTTTTCTGTGACATGAGGCACTTGGTCAAATACCCACTTCTGTGTCCTAGATGTCTACAGTTGCCTAGACTCCTTCATTATCAGTGGAGAAAGATAGGCTCTTTTTATAGTACAGTTTAGTTCCTCTTCAATTAGATGTCCCTAACATGTCACCTAATCATGTTTTAAAACTACTTTTTTTCTTTTTTTTTCTATACAGGGGGCACAGGTTGACTGGCTTAGACATAAACATCCACACTGAAGACTTCTGAAGTTTTTGACTACTTTAATGGCAAGTACCTGTCAGTACTCCAGAAACCCTTTCGCAAATACTGAATGAGGTAAATTGCTCACTCAGGTCCTTTTCTTCAAAGTTACTTTCTAGTCAGCTGGTTCGAGCCTGTACTGTTGCATGGGATTACTCTATCCCAGACGCACGACTTTGCAGTTACCTTGGTTGAACTTCATGAGGTTCGTGTCATCCCATTTCTCCAGCTTCTGAGATCCCTCTGAATTGCAGCTCTGCTCTCCAGAATGTTGACTGTTCCTCCCACGTCACTGATCTTACTGAGGGTGCACTCCATCCCATCACCCAGGTCACTAATGAAGCTGTTAAAGAGTACTGGTCTCACTATTGACCCTTGAGGAAACCGGCTGCCACTTGGACTTCATAGCGCTGATCAAAATCTTTTGAAACTGGTTGTCCAGGTAATTTTCTATGCACTCATGAGTCCAAATACCCTGACTGTATCTTACCTTCTCAGCCATGGAAAATACCTCTGCTCTCCCCTCACCCACAGAGACATCTGTCTCATTAGAGAAGCCAATTAGACAGGTCAGGCATGATTTGTGAATCCATGCTGGCTGTCCCCAGTTTTCTTGTCCTTCCCACGCCTGGGCGTTGCTCTCCCCTGCCCAGCTCCAGCCCTGGGTATCGGGCACCTCGACGCGGGCCCACGGGTGGGCCCGGCCGAGTGTGGCCCACGGCGGGGCCCACTGCCGGGCAGGGCTGGGCTGCGGGGAGCTGGAGACCGGCCCAGCTGTGGCGGCGCCGGGGGAGGGGGCCGGGGGCCCCGGGGCGGGGGG
>NW_010972653.1:2736240-2824329 GCF_000737465.1 Haliaeetus leucocephalus
GTCCTGGGCTGCGGGCAGGGGGGATCCCTGGGGAGGCTGGTGAGGGATGGCAAGGGCCGGTGGTACCCTCAGGACCCTGAGAAAAGGAAGGATGAGAGGTGTCTGCACAGGGTCCAAGACCTGGAGGTAAAGTCATGACCAGGAGAGGAAATCCTGGCTATGTAAGGTAACAGAAAGGGAGAGAATGAGAATCATCCTTTTGAGCACCGTTCAGGAGAGAAGGCTGCATATACTTTGCAGACGAAAGTCATTTCTGTACTAAGCCACCCTGCCATGGAGGACTTGGCCACTCACCTGGCCCTGCTGCAACTGGTCCCTCCACAGTCTGCGTGGACAGAGAGGAGAGGCGTGGAGAGAGCTGCATGTCCTGATCGTCAGTGCTTCCCACCTGCCCTAAACAGCTGCCCAGATCACCATCACGCTTTACACATGCACGCACCTCAGGAAAAAAAGCGAAGAAAATGGTCATTCGAGTTTCCACATCTCTTTTTTTTATTCGCCACTTGTCATGCAGCTCTGCAGAGCAGGTGTAAAGAAGCCTCTGTTAACTGTTTCCACAACATTATTCTGACAAGCACCTTGAACTAGGCACTGTAGGCAGCTGTTTGCCTAATTCGTCCTTGAGATCCATTTCCTGACCTTTCTGCTTTCAGAGAGCATTGTTTCCAATAAAGGTTTTATATTGCTGTATGGCCAGTAGAATTCACTGCTTAATGTAAAAATAATGTTTTTAACGTAGGAGATACCATAATGTCACAAGAATAAGTAAGCAAATGCTTATGCCTTACATATCCTCAGAATAAGGCAAGAAAAATAGTTAGAAAAAAAATCTTTAAATAGAATGATGAATCCTCTAAAAGATATTCCATACCGTATGACATCATGCTCAGCATCTAAAGCTGGGGGAAGAAGAAGGAAGGGTGAGAAGTTCGGAGTTACGGTATTTGTCTTCCCAAGTCACTGTTAGGTGTGATAGAGCCCTGCTTTCCTGGAGATGACTGAACACCTGCCTGCCCATGGGAGGTGGGGAATGAATTCCTTGTTTGGCTTTGCTGGCATGCACAACTTTTGCTTTACCTGTAAACTGTCTTTCAAACCATGAGTTTTGTCCCTTTTACCCTTCCAATTCTCTTCCTCATCCCACTGGTGAGGGAGTAAGTGACAGGCTGTGTGGGGCTGAGCTACCTATTGGGGTTAAACCACCACAATTACTAATATCCTGTATTTCCATACCTTCAGCACAGTGCTCGGAGATCCCAAGTGACATGGGATACTTGTTATAACATGTGCAGAAGCACTTTTATCATCTGCTCCTTCCACACCTCCAGTTAGGAATTTGTTGTCAAATATCAAGGGGATTAGTTTCAAACGTCAAAAGCAGATGTGAGGTTATGAGCAAAGCTGTTGGGTTTTTTTTTTTAAAGAAATATATAAACCTGCATTTCAGACACCTTAGATAAAGAAATGTGAATCACTTCAAACAATCCCTGTTTTGCAGAGCTGTTTAATATTCTAGACTGATGGTCTGCAGGCGTCCAAATAGAATGCTAATTATCCATTTTCTTCCCCAGCTAAAAGCTTCACAGAGGCTGACAGAAGGAAAGGCACTAGACTGTTGAACAACAATACCATGCTTTCAGTGGGAAAGACAACTATAAAATGTTTCCTGCAGCCTAATTCTTCTAGCATCAGCTGATCCTTTACTAGTCCCTACTTGACACCAATTAATCTCTCCTCTACAGCGTACTATTCCCTTGGGCTTTAGCTGATATTCCTTTACTTTATGCTGCATTTAAAATGGAGGCTGGGAAGAACACATTGAGTCTCGAACACAGCAGAGTAATACATATAAATTCCACCTAATCTGATGAGATGTCTTTAATTCCAGTCTTTCATTGCCCAGCAAAGGTATTTCCAAGATTGTTAGTTCACTAGAATGTCTCCACCATCTTTTCCTTAAAACAAGTGATGTCCCAACTAAAAAGAAGAGGGAAGCTCACCTCTTACTGTCCATCAAGACAAAGAAACACCGAGGTAATATAATGCATAATTTTTAATGTGCCTCCTCATCTCACTGCCTCTAAATTTAATTATTTCTTGATGCACAAACCATAGTCCTGTTCTTCATAACGTTATTGAGGTTTGCCTCAAAATGAGAAAGAATACTTAGGGAAAATTTCTGGAAAGCAAGAATATTTAGGCAAGTTTTGTCAGGAGAGGTAATATCACCTGATACATTTGGAAAACAGTCAAACTTTGGACTTCTCATATCAATAATGTACAAGCCTGAAAGATTTTCTTATTCTCTAGCAAAACATGTTAAATCTTTTGGCAATTTCACTTCATTTCACTGGGACCATGGTATCCAAAACAGATTTATTTTTACTGAACAGCTATCAAAATCAATATCCTGCAAGAACACTTTTATTTTATATACTAATGCCCTTGAATAACATACAGGTTAACATACATAATATAACCTATTTGTAGTGATTTTTTTTCTATAAAACACAGGGTTCTTATAAACATTTAGTACAGACTAGACTTTAAATTCACATTCAAACTATTTGTTACTAAACTTCGTTTTGGAGACCAGTCTATAAGTAAACTAAGCAGAAGTTAACAGCTCAAAGCTATCTCTAATCGCTGTAAAGGCAAGTTATCATAACTCATCCTTTAGGTGGTAAGTACAGGAAGTGGACTCCAAGCCAGTACACAGACCCAGTGTCAGTGTTTCCTCTGTCTGGAAATGTAAGGATTTATGTGAACTGAACTGTCAGTGTCACTGTTAAGTACTGATGCTGTGGCTTCAAGAGTTGCAGAGATCTGATCTAACAGCTCATGTTCTCTGAAACGATGAGCTCAGGCTTCTGTCTTCCTTTCTCCTCTTTTGCTTGATCCTGGCCACACACTCCCATTTAGTGCCAGTTCTGAGCTAAGATAAGTCACCAACCTACAAAAGAACTCCAAACAACCTACTAGGGGAAAAAAACAAACAAACAGAAAAAGATGGATAATTTTCTATTGGACCCTGAAATAGAACTGTTTGTGGAAGAGCTCAAAAAGTGTCTTGGCCAATACAAAGAAGGGCATAGGATTATGATTCCCAGAGCTGGGAAGAAGGGAGGAAAACATCTGAGAGGGAGAAGTGAATGACAGCCGTGCCCTTTTGGAAAGTACACTCCATTAGGGCCACACAAGTGTTCATGCAAACACAGGCTGAGGTTGCACAGGGAACAGTGGTTCTTCCCAGAGGTTCAGTTAGGCGGTTGTCTAAAGTCCAGTGTCTCTCTTTAAGTTTTATTTATGTTTTCTTCTAAATTTGCATCTCTTCTGAAAATGCTGAGCCCAGGAGAAAGGGTCTGGAGTGATGGTGGTAGGAACGAGGACACGTCCTCCTCATCTTCCCCATTCTCACAGTTGCACAGCTCATTTCAGTCTGGAGCGTTTTTCTGCTTGAGTGTCTTCACTCTTCTCTTCTGAATCTTTCTGATCTCTCCAGCTCCATCAACGGTCTTAGATCCTAAGTACAACAGAAATGTCCACTGCTCAAAGTTTTAAAATAATCTTTGCCATACACAGTCTACAATGGAACATATGCTTCCATAGACTCCTCCCACCAACGTGCCCACTTTCTTCCAGGTTTTTACACTTTTGGTCCCAAGTGTTTTTTCCTCATTTGCACTGATTCAGCTCTGCTGATTCTGAAAAATAAATATATTATTTACACTTCATTTGTATGTGCTCAGTATGGAGAATTGGAACAACAGCTGAGAAACTGTGTTTTGTTTCCTGGCCAATATGGCATGTGTAAAACTTGTGGAGCAGCAGCTGAAAGGCTGTGTTTTTAGTTTTGGGACCAATTTGACATCTTTTAGCAATTTTTTTGGGCAGCAATTCAGAAGACTCTGATTCTTCCCCCACCCCAGACACCAATCTGGTATCTTTCTATCTAAGTTTTTTGACACCTTTTGTCTGTGGAAATCAATAAACAAAGTCTGAAAATAATTTTCTCTGCAAAAAATAAACTATTATGGAGATTTCTGATATCATTTTTGGCCAACGTATGACTTTAAAATCCAGGCTCTTCGTCTTCCCTTGCCTATGTTATGCTACATTTATTATACTTTATTTTAAAATTTAATTACTTTTTCTTTTGATATATGAATCTTAGAATGGATATGTTCCAGACACCTTTTAAAGAGAATAATTAGAAAATTTTATTACAGAATTTGAAGGGTGACTGCTGAGGCTTTTGGGAATTTTTGTTATAAGGCCTCAGATGTTTTTTGTATGCCTCATCCCCTTTACATATTTTTTTATAAATCCGTTATTCATGAAAGGTGCCAAACGATAACTTTGTAACAGGAGTTCACTGTGCATCTAAAGCTAGTGCTTCTCATGATAATCCTCTGCACATTTTTTGTCTCCCAGATGCATTTAGGAGATTGAGTATATTGCAGCTCCATATCTAAAACACTTTGTCCAGCAAAGAATCTAATTCTAGGGTAAGATATGTAACACCGACTTCCACTTATTAGGGACAGGGCTGACAATAACTTTAATTTTATGTGGATATCAAACAGTGATTTATAGCATGGTAATAACATCTCATTTTATTTGATGTAGTCTAGACTAAAACATAAATGAGAAGATGGCAGTGTGCAGGTATGATTTGAAATATCTTGCTTCCCCATTTAAACCCCTTGAGAACTATGGGACTCATATAAGGAGACAGACTGTCGTACACTGAACTACTTAGTAGTTTTTTTGATGTGCTGAGGTTTTTTAGCACTAGCTATTTGGCGGTCATATTGCTGGGTACATAACTTGCCTGTCAGTAGTATTTCCCATGTCCCTGTATAGTCATTCCTATGTGCTTGCAACATATGCAAAGCAAAAGAGTGACATTAACAGTTCTCTTTGACTGCATTGATTTCATCTGCACTACCATTCTGCAGATAGAAATGTTAAATTCTTTCCAATATTTTTTTACTTCACTTAAATTTTATGTCTCTTCAGAATGTTGGCATACTCAACAAACAAAAATCCAAAGAAGCTTAAAAACTAGGGATGAATTTTATACTTGTGATGGAGTCAAAGGTTCTTATCCCCTCCATTTGGGGGCAAAGCAGAAAGGTAAAAAATTTTCCTAGGCTCACACAGGGGGCAAACAATAGAATAAAAAGCCTATTCTATACCTGAACAAAGAGACCATGCTTTCCCTTGAAACTCAAAACTCACAGTAAATAAAAAAGCCTACCTTGTAGTCTCACCTGAGCTCGGGAACTGAACCTGTATATATTATTATTTTAATAACTTTACCTGAATGAATACCCACAGAATACCGTTCTAGTGGGTCAGATCCTTTATCATGGCCAAAAAGATCCCTGTGGGTGCCAGAGAGCAGTAATGCAGTGGTGGGATAAGCCTAGATTGCAACTTGGTACCACTGCACATTGAATGCTGGCTGCTAACAGCTCCTTGCACGTGGCAGGAGCACAGTTCATAAAACCAGTCTGAAGGGCAGGTGGGGGATGGGACTGAAGGCTGTGTGATTAGAGGTCCATTACTTCTCCATCTTGGGACAATCTGCCTAAGGCTGGATATACTGCTGCTAGGACCACAGACTTCCAATGATGTAATACTAAATGTCCATTCTGCATGGAAAGACTATTTGCCAGTAATTCCTTTCTTGAGAATCGTGAATTTTGACCGGGATTTTTGTTTAGGGTCATTCTTGTATTAGGCAAAATTCTTCAAAGGGACTGCATGAGTATCTTTTTACAGACTTTTATTCCTTTACAATTTGATTTAGAAATCCTTTCCTCAGTTTACAACTACAATCATTTTCCAATGTGAGTTCCATTTGGTCCTCAAAGCTGTACAACAAAGTGCTAGTTCATAATTATGAACTTTGTTTCTTCCTTAGTCACTATTTTCCTTCTTTGCACTGGTTCACCTGAGCAATTTCACACACAAAGATTGGCCTGTGCCATCATTCAGTTAATAAAAGGAAATTAAAAAGTCAATGTAAAAGGGATCCATAAGCAAAATCACATTGGTCTATGAATAAAGTAATTTAATCTGAAAAAGCCTTTGCAATTGCCCAGATAACTTTCATGTGCCTTGGCTCACACTGCATGCATGTTTGCATGTGTAAAATGAGAGGGAGAGAGAGAGAAGAGCAAATAAGTAATCTTATATTGCATAAAAGGAGAGGCAGTCAAAAGTATGTGCATGGTTAATTAAGGACTCTTCTCAAAAACAAAGTTAATCCCATGAAGATTACAAATTATTTTATTTTGGTCTTCAGCCCTTTGCATCCTGTCATTTATTAGACAGGCTGGTGCAGGCAGATGGTTCTAACCTGTAGAAGTCATTGCGCTAAGTCACTTAGCTGAATCATGCATAAAACTGAATACAGATTACAGTTTTACCACTTGTAAGATTTGTCATTCTTTGCATGTGGTTATTTTCTTCCCTTCCTATTGCTTATGCATATGGGCTATCTGACACAGGTTATGCCACACGGCACATTTATTTCTGGCTTTCTAGGAGTAATGGACAGACTTACAGATCCTTGCATTGTCAAATCTCAGTAGCCAAAATTTAAACCCTCAAATTTAACCCAAATTCATTGCCTGATTTTCGGATACACTATTTCTTACTCTTTCTTATGTATGTTACAGCCAATAAGATTGTTTTTCTTCCACTGAGGCAAAAATGAAAAATATCTGATGTCATAAAAAATTTCTTCTGGGTTTTGCAAAAATCTGTGTGTAGTTATTTGTCTGTGCATGCAGTGCAATGTTTTATTCTTTTTATTATTTAAAAAAACCCAAACAACCAGAAATGGAATTCTTCCCATGAAGATTTTGTAGCAAAGAGCTCTCATCTCAATGGATCTTTATAGATCAATTGCATGAGAAAATTTCTTTTTTTTTTTTTTTAAAGTCAGCATAGTATTTTCAAGAAAGAGACAGATTAAACACAGGTATTTTCAATATTGCTATGGGAGATATAGTTTCAAGACTGTATTTTCTTTCTACGTGGGTATTTTATTTATATTTAGGCACCCAATGTTGAAAAATTTAGAAAACAATTTAAATTAAATCATGGATGGTAAAAGGAAAGCCTATGATAATTTTCTTCAGTCTTACACAGTACTTTCTGTGTCCAAAATAATAAAGTTTACCACCTGCTGGATGCTGTTATTCCATATTCCTATCCTGTAAGTTGCACACTAGATAGTCAGACCTCCTCTGTTGCACATGTCAGAACAGGACTATTCCCACCAGTGAATATTTAATTCTCTGTCAGTCAATGAAGGAAAATGCGTGGGCCTGAATCCTTTTATTTAGTTTGAATAAAAGTGGTGGCATTAATTTTAAGCAAAAGTGGAGGTAGGCACAGATCTAGATAGGAGTGACATGGGGGAGAGAGAAGAGACTGCCCATCTGCAATGGTCATTACCATGTCACTCGAACCTGAGGACAAAAACCAAAACAAGCTGGTCTAGGAGGAGGTGCTGCAAACTCCTGAGTTCCCCATCACCTCACTCTTTATTCAGTTCAAGCTGACTAGATCTCTTTTTCCTCATCTGATAGGTTTAAGAGTTGGATGTGTTCTAGCGGTTGATAGCTGTTGACTTTGCCCCTGCAGCTGGCCAGTTTCAGTCATAGTCAGTCAGCTCTACTCTTTTGGACTTTTATCAGAAGTGAGGGATCATTGCTTTACATACAGGAAATTCTGTAATTATTTTTTTTTTAGCAGATAACTCTTGTCCTTATGCAAAAGGCTGGAATAAAGCCTATATGCCATTTACATCATAATTACATCCTGTTTGGAAGATATATATTGGATGGCCCACTGAAAAGGAATAGTTTTATCCTAACAAGAAAAAATTTAAGATCTGACTCCTCAAATAAATCTTTGTATCTGATCCACTACTTGGAATGTCATGCAGTAATTCTTAGGGGCAGCTGCAATATGTGTTGACATATTAGCTACAGTTTTAAAAATCTTTACACAATAGCAGATATTATTTTGTTCCTGACTTGCTGAAATTACTTATGGAGAGTCACAGCTCTCACTGCAGGGAGAGTCCCTTTCTCATCCCTGTTGAAGGTCTGAAGATCTCTAAATGAAACCTCTGTTAGATTTGAAAGTTGTTTTCACAGATATCTTTCCTTTTAGCTACTTTTCCCCACTAAGCAGTGTCAGAGCACAGGCACGGACACTATCACTCAGTTATCTGTATTTTCTTTATTGCTAGAATAGTCCCTCACATAGGTTTGGTTAGCTGGAACTCTTCCAAATGATTCCCAGGCACAGTTTGGCACTAACCACATGATAAGGATCACTCCTAGCAAGCATTTTAGATGAACCTACCCTGCTCTAAAAGCAAAGAGAGTTCAGCAGTGTGGACATGAGCAGGCTATGCCAGCTGGCCTCAGACCAGAGAATGGGCCCTAAAGCTGTTTAGTTGGCTACTTTTAGTAGGTGTAGTTTCTGAGTCTCTTGTATATGGCCATATATATATCGAGTATATGGCCATTCTTGTAAAGAACTGGCTGGAAGACCAGTTGAATAGACTGCAACTTTTCTATGAAGAAAGTGCTAAAGCAGTAAAATTAAGTACTTACTTAATGAAGAATACCAAAAGTATATTTTGGACTAGCTTTCAGTTATCAACATGTCCTATTCTGCATTGCTGCTCTCTGTTCTGTTTAATTGAATATTCTAAGTAAAAAGTGACAAAAAGAGAAGAAAATTTAATCCAGAATGGCTACTTTGCTGGGAAACTGAATTTACTTCAATATAACTTCTTTGTTAAAGTAGAGTTTAGCTTTCATTTTTGAAAGACAGTGTCAAATACATCTTCCTGGAGAAAAAGACCATTCCACCATCTCTAACAAATGACAGTAGCATACTGCAGGAAGAGGTTAGACTATTATTACACCAATTTAGTTCCTGCATTCATTGTTAGCCCACTGTGATTATACAGAACGCTTTGTAAGATGTAAAGGTATAACTTCCTCAGTCCAAGAAGGCTGTACAGAAGTGTCTTTAGCAAGTACAACCATAATATAAGAGTCTCTTAAACATGGTATCCTTTATAGATTTTAGATACTTCATTATGTGAAATTAAATATAAGGCATATCCACACATGATGTTGAGTTTTGGCCTTATGAAACAAGAATACTCCTTGAGAACGTGATAAATGTATAAGATACAGAAAAAAAGACCAAACCTCTCAATATAGTATAGTTCTTCTACTCCATGGAAGAAGAAACAGGGCACATGCAGGCCACAGTCTTTTTCCCCTTTGTAAGTTAAAAAGAGCCTGAATTTTCTATCAGAGTTGAACAAATTTTAGTGTTTCTAGTATGTTTCCTGAGGAAACTCTTGTGAAGCAGTAAACACTGTGGAAGCCCGGAGTTCATTATATCTCTAAAAATGTCTAAGTTTTCCATTCTCACTCTGAGGTAGCTATCAAGATCTGTTTTCAAGATAAATTATTTAATTTCCTTCCCTAAATCTGTTTTCCATGCAAGTTACACTAGCTGCTTTGTAGAGGGGGTTGTTTTTTTGCTTTCCAGAGAGCTTTCACTTCAACAGATTAGCCACTGACATCTCAGGTTAAGCTATCTCAGTGTAATCACTGATACTACAGGGTCTGCAGGAAGTGAAAGGAGCACTGTGAAGGTTTCAGGTCAAATATTAATCTACCTGACAGTAGCACGTCTGGAAATTTTCATCTTCAGTGATGCCTAAATCCCTCCCACCTGCTGGGATGGCACCGATTCCCAAATTATGAGATAATTTAGAATTTAAAATTTGCATTTAAAAGTCTGTTTGAAGAAGGGATTTTATTTGCTTCCTGTAACTTCGTATATTTAGTAGTGAGCAAGGGCTGGGAACTGAGCGTTATATATATTTTTAACTGGTTCTTAGTTTGTTTTTCCTGCTTCAGAGAAAAGTCAGGTCTCAGATGCAAACTGCTAAAGTCAGTAAAAGATACTATGTCTCTGTTCTGTGGATGGGAATGGATAACACTCATTTAATCTATGTACACAGCATTTTTCTACACTGGTGTAAAAGTATGCAACAGTAGTTATACTGTTCCAAAAAGCAATTCCTCTTTAACAAAAAATCAGACAGAATCAAGAATATTAATACTGTGTTGCATAACACATGCACTATGTCAACAAAGTAAAATATTTCTGCCATGAAAACCTTTCCATGCAAAGAACATTTTAAGAACTTTACCCACTTTACTTCTGGAAAATTCAAGGTAAGATCAATAAAAATGATAATCAAAAAAATTATTCATTGCTTCAGCACAAAAGGATACAGTATGGTTACCTAACAAAGCTAAAACATGTTATGGGAAGTGGAAAAGATCATTTTCTTAGAACACAGAGATCCAGAACAGATGCAGCACTAGTGAATACAATATCAGCCATTTCAATAATGGTTGAAAAAATGGATCAGCTACCAACTAGTTCCTACAAGCATAATGGAACATATCCCATAAGATTCCCATGCTCCATACTCACAGGTTTATGTGCAGTCCTGTGTTTATCTCTTTCAGTCCATTTTCTATATTGTCTTGCCATCCTATAAGAACATGCAAAAATATATCTCCAGAATGTCAGTCAGATTAAGTTCTAAAAGCTGTGAAATCAATATCTAAGAAGGTCTTAGCTTAATTTGATATATTTGCAAGATTGAATTTATAATTATTTATTATTTAATTAATTCTACAACCTTTGAAAAACCACAGCTTTATTGTATAAAAATCGTCAGTTGTTCTTCATAATTCCCAAACTTCCTCTCATTTACTTGTAACTACATAGTACAATCTGATGATAAATTATTTGATAATCGTCACATAACATGCTATTATTGACAGAAGAGCTAATTTGATCTACTACACCCATTTTATGTTAACGTAAATCTGTCAATTTCAGGAGAGTTACAAAATTCATTTATGAGTGAAGCTCTGTTTTCATCTCTTTCCTCTTCATTGATTTGGAGATATCAGCTAATACTCTTTTATTTTATATACTTACACATATAAATCTATATATTATTAATATGCCAGTTGAGTATATATGTCGTCTGAGTTGTTTGCAAGGGCAGTCTATTCTACCCTTAAGCCAAGGATAGAATTAATTGTGGAGAAAATTTTGTAGTCCTTGATCATCTCGAATTTGCCCAAGTTTTTTTTTCTTAATCATTGTCTCCAATATTATTTTCTCCCAGTATTACAAAACTATCTTTAAGGCATGGTTTTGGAGGAATTTAGGAGACTATTCAGAAGAGCAGTCTGGGAAAACTCTGCCTGTTTAGATGACTGAGATATCCTCGACGTACACAGTAAGAGTTATCTCCACTAGCTTTAAACGTAAAACAGAGACATCTACACCGGATCTAGTCATTCTCTTTGAGCTCATCATTGGAGGGACGTAAGGGTATGACTCATCTTGTCTATTTTAAAGTCTAGTTTACACTGAGATTAAACACAGTAAGTGTGCCAATTTCTTCCCAGTGACTATGAAGGGAGTAAGGATGACTAGCTGAGACATAAATGTCTACATTCCAGATAACTAAAACTAGTAGCTATGTCTCCCACACCAGAGATCTCAAACAATTACCCTTGTACTCAAGCAACAGAAAGAACCCAATTTTCAGGATATGTCTAAAATGAGGAAACCAACCTTCTGTATGGCATAATACTTGAAATTATAATGTGAGAACAGGTCATAGACATTGTTAGAGGAATTGAAGGTGGACAAAACTGGACTGGCTGAAATAGAAAGAAGTACTTGTTAAAACTTTTGGGATGAAATGAGATTTGTAACACAGTTTCTCAAGGTCCCATTCTGTGCCTAATTTTCTTTATTCTATATAAAAATAGTTTGTACATATGACTAATTGACTAACAGGGCTTACGTATGAAAACCACAGATTTTTGTACTAGGTAGTTCTTCATGACACAGCAAGGAGGAAATCTGTGTCACATGGGTCAGCTCAGTTATCTAAGGCACCTCCATCACTGAGGGCGTGTTGGTTACCTGGATTACCTCAGGCATATGAGTAAGGGCCATCACTTAATGGCCAGCCATCACCTCTGTCATTTCTGTCAGTCGCCTCAGAAGGCCCAGAGAACAAGAAGAGGTGGGATGTAATTTTATCATCAAAAGTTACGTTCTAAAAAGAATTCTTCTATAAAATAAGTTTTCATCAACTTGAAATAGCAGAAGGCAAAAAAGACCTGAATATCCTTATTCAATCAAGTAATGTCACATGACTATAAGCAGGCAAAAATAATCCTAGAGCGCTTCAGGCAAAGTGATAGAAATAGAGACGTGTTGATGCCATTATATAAGGTGCTAGAAAATTCTCCTCTGAAATACTGGATCCAGTCCATGTTCAAGAACTGTGAATTTAAACTAGAACAAACTTGGAGAATAACCTCTCTACAGATCTGTAAAATAAAAGTGGAGATAATATATATGAAAAATCATAAATACCTGTAAGTATATATGGTGAAAGCTATCAGGGAGGAAAAGAGCTATTAAGCTAAAAGATACTGCTGGCACAGTAATAAAAAGGTGTAAAATGATCATGAATACTTTAAAACTGGAAGTTAGGAGACTTCTAGTATCAGGAACAGCTTTAGAGCAGAAACAGGAGGGTGAGAAATCTTAGCCCATTTTATAATGAGTCTTGCAGCATTTATAAACAGGTTTCAGTTGCCTATAACAACAAAGAATGGGCTTTATGACCCACTAAGTTTTTCCAGCCTTATGCCCAAAGACACAGAAGGCATTGGCAAAAGAAATTCTGGTTGTTCATGTAAGTGGGAAGTTTTCAGAAAGCTTTTATAAGTAAGAACACTGGTAATATGTTTACTTTCATTATATTAAATGCATGCATTCATTGGTCACTGCTATCTGAAAATCTCTTAATATATTCTAGCATTATTTTTCATTGTAACAGTAAAAGTACTATTTTTCATTTATAGTTAGGCTATAGTGGGTTTGGATGTCAGGTGCAGATTCTTGATATTTACGTTTCCCCATAATGCAAAAGACAAGGTAGAGATGCTTAGGCTGGTGTTGTTTGTTTGCTTTTTGGCTTGTCCCATATTTCTATTTGTTGAAATACAGTTTTATTCACTGGATGATAATATTCCAACTTTGTTTCTGAGAAAAGCGGTACTCAACCTCTTTAAAGTTGAATAGACTACATTGTAAGTTTTAAACATCTGCAGTATGTCATGTAATTCATTCTATGTGTTTTGTTTAAGGTAATTTTTGTCAACATTGTTTTTCTTATTTATGTTTAATGAGGATTGAAGTTACTTTTTATAAAAATGAATAAACTCAGGAAACTCATGTCAGTTGTTTATTACTGTATAAACCATTTTAAGACTATCTTTTAACAAACAGTCACTTCAATAAAACATAAGTAAAGGTTCTTTCATTGCTACTGTCAGGCAGTGTGCTCTGCAGGTCTGGTTACAGGTGTTAAGAGTAATAGCCATGAAGTGTTATTAATAATTTCAATAGCAATGAAGATAATATAATAATAACAACAATTAAAATAGTAATTAGTCATATGTTTTAGCACAGTCTTATTTGTATTACTGCCTCCTACACTCATTTTCTCTTTCTTTTTCTTTCCAATTATCCTTTGTTTCTCCAAGGATATTCCAAATCCAGTCTATACATACAAGTGGCTTGAGGTCACAGAAACTAAATGGTGAACAAGCTGACATCAGTGGAAGGAATATGAATCTCATTTATATTCATCCATCGAGGACAAGGTCCTAAGCAAATAACAAAATTGCTTTAGTAGTGATCTAGAAGACTGGGCTAACAGTATGGCTGGAGATGGTGGATGGCACTAACTAAAAATTAGGATTTTAGTAAGCAGTGGTGCTTACTGCTGTGTTTGAGCAGGAAAACAGCACAAGCGACATCTGCTTTCTCAGATAACTCCTATCATCCTTTCTCTGAAAGAATAAAGTGTATTGAAGATTTAAAAGCTGTGGAAAAGGCAAAAAGATACTAGGTCACCTGGCCCAAATCCCAGGTTAAATCAACTAGTGCCCCTAGAAGAGAACCCTGAATTCCCAGCTCTCAAAGAGCCATGCCAGCCACTGGGAAGCATCATTTCTTCAAAGTTTGTTTAAAAGAAAGTAAGCAAGAAAAAGAATGCAAGATTCCAAATTCCAGAAAGAAAAGCTTTACTTTGTCTTGTAAACCTGAGGAAGTGTATGTTGCATTTTTTGTGTATTTCAGGTCTAATTCTAGTTCTTATGCACTGAATATTATAATACTTTACTGACGTTTGATTTTTACTGAGGCAAAAAGTGCCCACTGTTGGAAAGGGTAAGTACTTTTTTTTCATTACAGGATACCAAATTACTTCATGCCAATGTGCTGAAGTGTACATAAAAGCTGCAAGCAATCATTAAGAGTGTGTACAGATGTCCATTACTCAAACAGGTATGCCCATAAAAAAAATTGCCATATACTAGCCCGTATCCAGCTGGTCATTACTGCCTCTTTTGCAGAAGTTATTACCCCCACTTTAATTTGCTTGCAGAGATGCTCACATGAGCACTTTGTATCTTCTAAAGTAAGGGGCTGTGAGCGGATATATTTTGGATAATGGATCTTGGCAAACCCAGCTCTTTAGGACTTAAGCAGAACAGGCACCATCCACATATGAGCAGCAACTGTATCCAGATCAGAAAGAAAAAAACTGGTCGTTGTCTCCGAGGGATACATCTAAACAATGCAATGTCACAGAGTTTAATTCTTCACTAAATCTGAATGACAAATTTAGAAATTACAGATAGGAGGAGGCCTGGAGGAGACCTGAACAGGCCATCTCATCCCTTCCTGTGCCCGAAGAGAAGATCGGACTTTTCTATGTCATTCCCGACAGGTTCTTGTCCAACTGGTTTTTCAACAACTTCCAGTGACAGAAACTTCACAACCTGCCCAGGCAATGTATTCCAGTGCTGCACTAACCTTTCTGTTAGGATGTTTTTCCTGTCATCTGCTTTAATCTCCCTTGTGCTAATTAGAAACCCTTGTTGTAATCACAATACATTATTCAGTTGGTCCACATCCCTCTTGAACTGTACACAAAATCAGACATTAGTACTCTAGCTGACACTTTACTAGTGCCAAATACAGCAAATATTTCAGCTGAATTAGAGATAACACTCCTATTTACTTTTTTCAGAAAAGCATAACATTCTTGACTCACGTCCAGCTTGTAAGCCACAGTAACTCTCAGATCTTTTTGTTTAGGCAGACATTTTTCAGTTTGTACTTGCAGAGAAGAATTTTGTGTGTGTCCTTGTAGAACTGCATCTTTTTTCTCTATGTAGATCTTGAAAGGCCCTGACCAGCTTGATCTAATGTTATAGTTAGCCCTGCAATGAGCCAGAGGCTGGATAGGTGACCTCCTTAAACCCCTTTCACCTTGAATAATTCTCTGATTCTCTTATCTTCTGAGCCAATTTTGAACTTGAATTCTCTTCTACAGTGTGCTTAAAGCTTTCTCAGCTTGTGTCATTTGCAACTTTAATAAAATTACTTTATTCTTTCCTTCCAATTATCACAAAAACTTGGCATGGTTTCTAATCCAGCACAGACCCCTTAGTCCAAAACTGAATATATTCTCCCAGATTGACTATAAACCACTTGCTAAAATACTCATCAAGTGTGGTAACTGCCATGTAATAGTAGCTTCACCACTTTCCCCATTCATCACAAGTTAGACATAACTGTAATAAGTCTGAAACTCTCCCAGTGACACCATATGTTCAGCAGTGGCTTCATCTTCAGGATACATCTGTGCTCTCCCCAGACTTTTATCCTTTTCCAGAAGGTCTAACCGAAACACCATCTGAGTCCAGCTCTTTCACCCTCCTTCCCAGAGATAGATGATGACTTCTTATTTATTCAGTATTATTCCTGGCACTATCACAAGTTCCTACATGGATGAGCAGCATCATGAAGTAGTAGCCACTGGGGTAGATGAGCCTCAGCAAGTTTTCCATACCGTCTCGTATTTAGAGTGCTGGCAGGGTATATGTGTCATGGGATGTCAAGTCCAGTAATCACATGGATCGCATTGACTCTCAGAACCCAGCTACTAAATAATTCTGTGCTTCATTTCCTCTTTGGAGCTCTGCACTGCATCTCATGACCTCTTGCTCCTTCACTACTGGAATTATTCTTCACTCACTCTCAGGACAGCATGCTGGTACCAGATTGCAGCAGGACACTGCACGGAGGTAGTCTGTCTGCCTTAAACAGAGACCATCAGACTCTAAAGAGCAACCAGCTGTAGTCAGCTTCAAAAACTCCTTTTCTCTTTTCTTTTCTATCCCCTATAGCTTCCTAGGGAACCATGTTTCTTCTAATTAGAACTGACAGCCAGTGATTGCATTATATCCATCCAGACTAGTGTACTGCACCTCCTGGTCTCTAACTCTCATTGCAGAAACAATGAATGGAGTCTTGCAGCTTTAAACAGTGGTCTGGTTTTTTCATGACTCAGCTGCTACAGATTCATGGCAGCTCACCAGTTCCTAGGTTTCAAGCCAAAATAATGGCCTTGGTCCTCAAAGTGGATCAGTTCTTCACTACATGTAGCCCAGCAGCAGAATTCTAGGAAGAAGGAAGTGATTTCTGAGAATAAAGACATCCCTCATTTGGCTGGGAGATGAAGTGCTGAGAATATGTCACAAAACTTCACTTCTTAACAGCTTTTACTTGACCCTCAGAAAAATTCCACATTCATGAACTTTCCCTCACCCAAAAGTCCATTTCTCCAGTTGGAACATGGTCTCTAAAAACTTCAGTAATTATTTCACTATTGATATTTGTTTAACTGCCAAAGTAATGGAAAACAACTCAGTTATATGGATGCTGTTGTGAAAGGGAGTGGTTTGGACTGCTTAAAGAATCACCTTCAAGGGTATTAGCAAAAATGGTTTAATAGGAATTTATAAAAACGTGACTTCACAGAATTTGATGGCAAGGTTCACTCTGTTACTTAATACATGGATGAAACATACACAGGAAAATTAAGTTAGAATCAAACTAAAATTACGTATACAGAGACTGAAGACACAATAGGGTAAAAGAGAAACATACAAAGGAAAATCAAGTTAGAATTTATTTCTTGTGGTTTGTACAGAGATCAGGAATGTAAAAAGGTAGGGGAGACCCTTCTGCTGAGTCACAAGGTTCAGAGAAGACCCCCTTGCTTTCTAAACTCCTGTTGGAGTCTAGGTGCAGCTGGATCGACTCTTAGTCCCAGGCTTGGTCAATGGTTTATATCTAAAAGGATTATGAGTATAATAGCGGCCTGAGATTCATTCACAGTTCAATGATGTTCATGACAATAACTTATGTATAGATTTGAAAAGCAATATTTGTAATATACTTGCCATAGAATATTCAGATTAGTACACACACACATGCACAAAGACACTAAGAGATACACATAAGCAAGTAAACAAGGTATACCTGTTCAAAATTCCCCTTGAGTTCAGTGAAAATATTCACTTCAAATGCTTCAGCATCTTTCTCAATGGGCAAAGGGTTGAGCCTCAAGGAGCAGAGAGTATCAGCCCAAGTTTTGTCGGCTTTTGGTGACAGACCTCTGATCTTCACAAACTGAAGAGTTTGTGAGCTCTGAGAGGTGTCCCACTCAGAGGGAGATGCTGGTCACAGCCCACTGTGGTTCAGAAGACCTCAAAGGGTCTCAGTGCTGCTGTTTACAGGTTCATGAGATGATTGGCTTTAGTCATCAGCAAATTACTGGGATTCCAGTAGCACTGGTACCGTTTCACATGAGCTGCGATTCAGATAAGGAAGGCCCCAAGGCTGTCAGAGAATGACTTAAGATTTAGAGATGGGATGTTCCAAGGCTGTCAGGAGAGGACTGAGATAATGTTCCAAGGCTGTCAGGAAATGACTAATTATCCCTACTCCAGTCCCCAGCCTCTGCCAGGCAACAGGAGTCCTTCGTATGGTCAGTGCAGCACCCTGTCTTAGCCATGCAAGAGTTCCTGGTATCGTCAAGGGACGCTTAACCGCCCAACTCATTACAGAAATGCTAAGGCCTAGTAAGACTTCGCAAGTTCAACAAATACACCACCACAGATGTGTACATATACAGTTGGTTATTTAGACAGGCACAAAGACAGAAACAGAGTATCATGTGAGAAAAAAAAACAAGAGAAGAAATAAGTTTTTAACTGTGCCAGTGTGGCTTTGTAGCCACCTCTCAGGTGATTTCCTAGTGTGATAGTGTGAGATAGTGAACTGAGAGAAGAAATGCCAAAGATGTCTTTCACAGTATCAAAACAGCTGATTGGCCACCTACTTGTACATATAGTTTCTTTTCTAGACAGACTGATGCCTGTTCAGGCAGCATGTAGCATTCAGGGAACACTGTTAATTTCTGTTTCTGCCATCAAAAAAGCCAAAACATCCCTTTGAAAGATCTTTAAGATACTGAAAAGGAAAATCCACTGCCATCCGTACAGCACTCTTTTTAGCTATCTTAATCTGGAAAAGGTCACATGATGGTACAGCTAGTGTTATCTTCTTTCCATCAGCTGAAATAACTTTGCATGTGGCATGAGATTGTCTTCATTGAGGTTTGCTTAAGCAGTCAAATGCAGGAAGCAGAATTCAAAGATTATGATCTTCAAAATTTGAATATTTAAATCTTTGGGGAATTATATAAGTACCTGTTATTTCCTCAGAGTATAATCTGGGTCATTTTGAGCCAAGTGTTCACAAGAAGATTTGCAAAAGCTACTCTAAAACTTGGTAATATTCAACTATGTCTGCATGGAGAAGAACAACGTGTTTATTTGCTATGGAGAAAAAAAAAAAAAGAAAGGAAAACTGTTGGCATTAGAAAGTCTTTAATTCTTGTTTTTCCTCCCTCCTTTCCTAAATCCTGGCATCAGCCAAACCTGTGTGTGTTTTTCTCTAAGCTGAGTGACCACATTGTAAACCTAACCTCGTCAACATGCTGTAAATGGTTTGAATTAATTAATTTCCTCTGGAAATCTGTTGTATCCTGTATCCTGCTTTAACCCCCTATGAAGAAGGCCCAACATGGAAGTATCAGTTAGCACCATAAGCACAGCTCAGTGACAACTTACTTTGTTGTTAATGAAAAATGGTTACTGTTCCATGCGGAAGCCTATTGATGTTAATATGTCCAATGCTCTTGTGGGCTAACATCTGGTCTGTGTTAGATGTTAATTCTAATTCTCAGTCAATATTTTTGGACATTGCTACTGTTGGCAATTTATTGATATTACCTGGGTGTTCTGCAAAGCTTTGTTTTGATGTATGTAAAGCACATTTAT
Source organism: Haliaeetus leucocephalus (assembly GCF_000737465.1). NCBI lineage: Eukaryota > Metazoa > Chordata > Aves > Accipitriformes > Accipitridae > Haliaeetus > Haliaeetus leucocephalus. The sequence goes on from NW_010972653.1 coordinate 2,755,683, forward strand.
TTTGTAATAATTCATTAGTATTACTTCCACTTATTTCATCATGTTGGTTGGGTTTGTAAAGACCCACATCATTAATACCTACTTTCTTGTTTAAGCTCCATTTGATTCTCTTAAATGTTCCCATTTGAAGCACACCATCACTGTTTATATGTATGTTCGCTGCTGAAATCTGCCAAAATGTGGTAACAGGAGTACCTAAAAAGAAGACTTCCCCATGCCCCAAAAAATGTTATCAAACTAAGCCTTAGTAGTCCACATCAGAGGAGTAAAGGGAATAGAGAGAGAAGAAATACCCACACTGCTGAAGTTTAAGTACTTGCCTGTAATGCCTGTATTTGGAAGGCAGTTCCACTAATGGTTAATTGTTGCTGATTCTCCTGTCTTCTTCCTGCCGTGACAGGTTTTGAATATAAAATAATTAAATAAATTTTCTATTTATTAGATAGCAAGGAAGGAGCTGCCATCTACCAGACATTTGTAAATAAAACTATATTAGAATCCATACTGGTGTTATTACAAATGATAAAAAGTTAATCAGAATGTTCTGATATTTCAAGCAATAGTGAACTTAATTGATAAAACAGAAGAACTGAACTGCTTAAGTAAAAAGAGGCCAGAGTGAAAAGCCTGTTAGAGTAAATGGGACCATTTGATAGATAGAGCAAGGAGGGAAGACAGAGCTCAGGTTAGGAGCAATTAGCCTGGAATAACTTTCCATCTGGACAACTGAAAGTAAGTGGACTAAAAAGAAGAGACAGGAAGGCAAAAGAGCTTGTGAAGCCAGACAAGAGAAGGTGGAGAATGAGAGCAAGAGTCAAGGAGTGGTGGGACAGAGAAAATTAAGACTGAACAAGGAGTTAAAAAAAGGAGCTAGGTGAGGGGCAAGGTAAGAAGCCAAATTAGGAGTGGAGGAAGGAATAGGACCTGCCTTGAATCCCAGGCAGGGCTGGGAACCAGGTGAGAGACTTGTGGACTGGTTTAAGTGCAGAGTTCATGAATAGAAAGTGAGAACGGATGTGTGCTGACCCTGTGAGAATGGCTGGACTAAAGGGGTTCAAAAGAGGTGTACTAGGGAGCCACAATTCATAATGACGGCTCAGATATGAAGATGGTACTGGTACTAAGAAACTGGTGCCACTGAGAAGAGGGTGAAGGTGGGGAGAAAAAAAATAGAATGGCCTTAGTAAAAAGCCTTAATTATCTATTTCTTAATTTTAGAGGGCATTACCTTGCATCTTTAGCATTTTAATGTGGGGGTGATGGGGGTGAGGTGTGCAATGTAAGTGTAGTTCATTAGAATGGGGGCTGTGGTTTCCAACACATTGTTAAGCAATAAGGAGATCTTAAACATCCTCTTTTATAAAGAATCCTTGGTTGCTATGGAGGCAGTTTGAAAAGTCTTTTGTTAGATTATGTGTTTTCTGCTAATAAAAAAAGAGGTCACACATTTTTGGCTCAAAGATGATAACCCAGAAAGAAAAAAAAATCACTGAAAGGGTGGAGAATTAGAAAGTCAGGCAAAAGCATGCTGCCCATAGGGAAAAGACAGTCTGTAACTAAGGAAAGAGGAGACAGGTAGGAAACAAAGAGTGTACATTTTAAGAATAGTTTCCATTTTTTCCTGGTTATCTATTTGCAGAATTAGAACAAACTATATAGGGACGGGAAGGGTACGCCTGCTTTTGCAGCTAGAAAATCAGACCTATGCAAACCAAACACAAACTGAAAGCTTCAGAATAATCTATCTATCTGTTCCAGCAGACATTTTTCTTACACTGCTCAGAAAGGCAACTGAGCAGTTTTCAAGGAAAGAGAAACAGGCAGTTCATCCCAAGGTCTTTCCTTTTCTTACTCCCCAGTAGCAAGAGACTGTGTTTAGCATTAGTCTACAGTTCAGGCACTTGTGGCTTAAAGGAAACAAGAGAGGAAGGTGTGGGATTGTTTTTTTCATATTTTTTTTTAATGGGTTAGAAACTGCTAGTCATGGGATCACCAGCAAAAAAATCTGCCTCAGCAGTTTTATGCTGGGTAAGCTGCACAGGCGGTGCGAGTTGGAGAGTCTATCGCTGAAGACCAGCTATGCTGGAACAGGGATGGTCTAGGCCTATTCTCGAAGCCAGCCAAGGCTGATTTGAACCCACAGTGCTTCTGTTAGTGCTACAGCCCATTGTGTGTTTGCATCTGAGGCTGGGGAGGAGGGGCACATACTGCTGGGAATGGGGCCCATGTGGGTGGACTGGGGCTGGAGAGCATATGTGAAAAGCAGATGTGGTGTGTGTTCTTGAGCAGAGCGGAGTGTGACAGCAGGGGCTTGGGAAAGAAGTCTCTGTAATGACTGTGTTAAGATATTTTAATAAAGAAGTTACCTAGTGTAAATAAATCCATATGTTTTGTAATCCATAGTCCCATTCTGCTTCAGCATCTGGCAATGTGGGGATTTAGCAGTGATAGAATTAATGGTATAGCTTCCTATTATATATAATGGGGGGTGGAAAACAATTAATGACTTATTTTAAAAGACAGTTTCAAGCATAGTCTTCATTACGGAAGACTCACAATTAAAGGAGCTTATGCTTGCTAAAAGACAGAAAGAATTACACTAACCAACAAGAACGACTTGGAAGAGCAATACATAGGCACAGGCAGTTTGTCATTGTGTATGTATTATAACCAGGAAGGCTCAAAACTTGTCATAGAAGTGATTTGGGAAAGAAGGGAGACATTTTGACAAGGTCTTGTTTTCTGTATAAAAAGGACTCATTTTATCTGACTTTTATTTACCTTTTACCAATCTTTTCCTACCTCCTTAATTCCCTTTCCCACAACCAAGAAGTGACTTTGTCAAAAAAAAAAAGGGATGGACATGGAACAGGTGTTGGTTTTTTACTAGAAAATACTGACAAAAAGTGTTTCTAATGTGCTTGCTTTAGCAGTGAACTTTTTCAGGAGAATAAATAACCGGCTATCTCTTCAGTCTTTATGGACATACGGGGTCAAGTAGCTTGTATACAGACTTCCTGTTTGCCTCTAGTTCTTACCAGATAAAATACTGAACTTTTATTTCAAGAAAACAAGGTACAGCTTCTAGGTGAGCACTGTCAAGCTACTGTTTCATTTTTTAAAGTATATCAATTTTTGAAACACAGACTGAAGAGACCACTGGAAAGAAAACTGGGAATTACCCCTTTTTAATCATTAGGAGTCTGACCATGAATATTCAAATATACTCTTTTCCCCCTGACTTTTTTCTTGCTTTGGAATTGCATTCACTTAAGGTTGACTGTGTCTTAGATTATGCCGGATACACTTTAAATGCCACTGAGAATGTTTTGAAAGCATGTAAGTTCATAACAGTATTATAGTTGCAATAATACTTTAGCATACTCAGGGAATCCTGTGAACCTTCTTCAAAAGGGATGGTACACTGCTGAAGGGATTTAAATAATGTTGTCCAGAAAGCTGTTTATCATTTCTGTAGCTGTCTGAATGTCCTTGCCAATAAAAGTGTTCTGCAATTTTCAGTCAGTTTGTTCCCAATTTCACACATCTCTCCCTTTCCTAGGGGGAAAAAATACCTACAAATATAATAATAATAAAGAAAAGTGAAACATAAACTTTCATAGCTTGCTAATCATCACTATAATAACCGTGTGTATTCTGGGGAATTACAGTCGCCAAAGGGATACAAAGTTGCTCAGCTATTTCCTACTGGTTTTGTCCCTTCAGGAAAAGGAGTATCAGTACTTTCCTCTCCCCACTGGCTGGTTTGCAGGAGGGTGGAGTTAGGGAAATGATAAAAGGTAGTGAAAAGTTACCTTGTTTTTATAGTTTTGCTGCCAGTAGCTAGCCCTAGGGGAGACAGGCATATTGGTAGTTAGAGCTTTGGCCATGTAAGAGATCCCTATATTTAAAGACAAGCGCTTGTTCCTCACTCAGCCAGGTACCCCGGAGGCTTCAGTGGCTAAAAACCAAATGTGCTATATGCCGCTACAAATTTTTACGTTCATGCTAGCCTGAATTTCCTCAGCAAAAAAACGCAGTCCTACACGATCTTTAAAAAAAGAATGATTTGTTCCACCGTACGCGGCGAGGAACGGAGGGCTGGGCTCCCCTCGCCTCCCTGCCCGAGACAGCGGGACGGCGGTGCGAGGGCTCGGCGCGGCTCTCCCACGCTCCGCCTCGGCTGGTGCGGACGGGAGGGCCCGAGGGCACCAGGAGCAGCTGCCAGATGGATCCGAGCGGCTCCTTCATGGCCACCGCCCCGTTGGGAGATCAGTGTGGCAGAACGCTGCCATATGCCTCCCTGCCCTGACAAATCCCCTTCGCTCCCCTGACACACATATTCAAACCCTTTTCCCAAGCAGCCCGCAGGGCAGGAAAGCATCTGTCTTTGGGTTGGCTCCCCTCATGAAACCTGGGATAGCTGGTGTTTTGCTGTACACCCAGGAGTCTGAAAACAGATTGACTTGCCGTCACTCTATTTATAGTCTCTTATTTCCGTACCTGTGGGCTCTGCCGATCCCCTGACTTGGCTTCAGAGATAGTGATGCGGGTGTGAGGACACGTTCACCTTCTCCCAGGATGCAGAAGACTGGCCAGAGCTAGGCAGGTTGCTCCGGTATCCCTGGAACACTGCATTCTCTCTAGTGATTAAATTGTACAGGAAAGTTCATATAGCTTGTTTACATACTCAGATCACCAGATCTGGCTGGGTATTTGATTCCCTGGGTCATATTAGGAAGGATGGTTGTGTGCTTGGTTTTTAACTCTCTGCAGCATGGGTTGTGATTTCCTATCTAGGATCGCCTATCAGTCCCAGCACCTTCTCAAGCAGTGGCAGTCTCCACTCAGTCTCCACTTTCTGTGCCACTTTGTCACTGCAGCTCTTGCTCTCATACTACAGATCTTCAGCATCTGCCATCGAGTGCCGGAGAAGGGTTTGCAGAGATGTACAGAATAAGATCTTCCTAACTAAGCCATCCCATGCATGGTTTCCATGGTCAGGACTTGCTGACATAGATGGTCCCTTCCCATCCTAGCACAATAAAAGTAGAAACTCAGGGCCAAAATTTGAAATATTAGTGTTACCATTTAAGTGTTGTGGTACAGTAGCAGAATTATGCTATATAGAGAAACAAGAAACCATACATTTGTTTATAGCTTTTAAGACACCTGCCCCCCAAACAGGATTCATCTCACCTGTGACCTCAGTTGCCCCGAAGTCATGATTATCTTGTTCATCACTGATGACAGATGGAGCAAAAAATGGCTATGCTCTTAATTTAGTTGTCTCAGTTAAGTGCTTGCATCCACATCTTTCTGCATGCTAGTTCTGTCAGGCTTCTTATGAAGAGCTTTTCCCTCCTTCCAAGAAGCTGACAATTACACCAGTGTCATGTCTATTCCTGCTAGGCAGAATTAAACCATGTTCCTCAAACACAGTTGCTGGAGTAATACTAAAATTTCTGTTTCTTTTTATGTGAACAGATTTATCTAAAGAGAACCAAAAGACACTTTCTACTGCTTCTTTATCTCGCTGCAATGGGAAAAAGGAGACATGTCAAATTTGCTCCTTCTGTGCTTCTGGTGCTTCTGCACAAATGTATTTTCCTATAACATTTTTACTGTTATGCCCTAAGGAGGAGTGCTAGCAGAATCCAAATATTTAGATGTTTATTATCCCCTGCACATGTATTTTCCATTAACATCAATGGAATTTAAACGTGTACACAGGGAAAGGAAAACAAACAGTTAATGATCTAAGTGAGAGAAAGGGAAATACAGGGCCCCCAGAAAACAAGTTAGCTGTAGAGGGAGGAAAATTATTTTCCTGAATTAATTATGCATAATAGTGATGGAAAAGATCTGATGGACTTGGATCATCTCTCTCTGCCCTCTGCAGGAAAGGGATTGTATCTATGTTTGTCTCTCATTCTTTGTACATAAACTACTCTTGGAGACCTTTAGTGACAGTGAACCAAATGCCTTCAGAGCCTTATCATCGGCAACTAATTACCATGACTGTCAAGAAATGTTTTCCTGATGTGCAACTTTACCAGAAAGAGAACAGCTTCCTCAGCTCAGAAAATACATGCAGAGTTCTTTGTGCACTTAACTGTGACACAGAGAAAGCAAAGAGGTAGTACTAAGTGATCATAGAATATCTCAAGCTGGAAGGGACCCATAAGCATCATCAGGATGCTCCCGGAAGGAGAATTACCTCCCTGCAGGTCAGCCTATGTCAGAGTGGCCACAGCGAGGAACTCTGGAGCATTTCAAAACCCACAGCTTTGCTTTAATTTATGTCCCTATGAAAACAAATAAAAAATAAAGAAGTCAGTCTTGTAGTGAAAGAACGTGTATTGTAAAGTGCGTGGTCTCCAAAAATCCCAAATAAGCAAAGAAATACCGTGGATGAGTACTGAGTCATGACAAGTTTACTGTTCCACCATTTTGCTGAAAGCAGTGGAACAGTCGAGTGTGAGATACTAAAACGTCAGAGAGGTGTTCTGGCCATTTCCACAGGAGAAAACTGGATGACAGGACAACACAGCAGTATTGTTTCCTCCCGTAATGGACCTTCTAACATTTCATATGGTGAATCCTGATGTCCCATTTAAACCAGTGACAAGTAGACACACTTGAACAGTCAGAGCACTGCAATTGCTGTGCCCATGCCTCCCCCAGTATTGCATTACTGATGTTATCAGTGGAACCAAACAGCTAATGGGCATCAACATACAGCTTTGGGAAACTGGATGCTCTGACGCAGATGACAGCCTCTCCAATGACCATGGAAAAGACACTGCTTAGCACAGAACATCTGAAAATATTTATGTTCATCTATTCATTGTGACCACCTTTCAGAGGAATGAACTATTCTGTCTGGTGACAGGCATTTCCACCAAAGTGGGGGAGGTGGTGCATATATCACTACATCCACCTTTGGGAAAGGCTGTTTCTTCCAGACAGACTTCTTTCTTTGCTTCAGAAATGGTTAGTCAGGAATATATTCTGAGCTGTGGTAAAAACCAAGACAAGTTTCCGTACTGTAAATTTAGCTAAGCTCATACTACCTTGGAATTTTACTGCAGTGCCCAACCAGTCTATTTCTCTCTTTTCATTAAACTAACAGTAAAAATCTTAGGGGAACTTAAATGAAATAGGTAACTGACTCATTTCTGGAATAGTCGCTGACCTATATGCTCAGAGGAATAAGAAAGCTTTGGTGTCAGGTTAGGAATAGAGTGGTTCGTTTGACTGTCTAAGCTCAGAAGGACAGATAAAGATGAGGGAGAACCTTGGTGGATTAATACCATTAGGGATATTCATGGTGTGATAGTGACACTTCTATTAAAGGGTGAAAAGTAATGCTTTACTTTTGGCATATAATTTTCCCTGATATTTTAACAGCTATATCTCTGGGATGATCATTATCCTTTATTCACTTCTTAAATTCATTATTATTTTTCCACAATGGAACTTATTGAGGTTTCCATATAATATTTCCAAATTGTTCTTGGAGGAATGAAGCAGAATACAGTCATTCAGAATAAATGAGAAATGATAATTAAAAAGAAATACTTCAGTAATTACAAGGTGGTTCAATTAAAGTAACAAAGAAAACCAATTGTGATTGATCTATTCAAAGTCATGGTTTATTGTTACAAATTGGATTTGAATTCTGCCTAGTCAGGAACAGGCAAATGATCTCAAGGTTGCAAGCGCCAGATAAAGAATCTGAATGATGAATTACTTGCATTCAGCCTTCGCTTATTTTCAAGGGAGAGCTGATGTTAATGTATTAACTTTGCAGCAGTGATTCCAATAAGAGTTCAACGGCTTTTTTCTGGGATCTGGTTTGTGATTTTTTTTTTTATTTCTATCACTCAGATTCTATGCATAAATATATGCAGTGAAGCAAGCAAAAATCTTATAAAGATGGAAGCATGAGAAGGCAAACTAAAAAAGAGTCCCTGCTAGTACTATACTTAGAGAACAGTTACAAGGAAGACTGGTGGACATAGACAGACTGCTGTCAGAATTACGAAGCCTGAGTATTGCAAAGCCCAGATTACTGATTATCTCGCTAATGATCCAACAGCTTCATAGAGTTTTTGTTCACAGATGATTTCATGTACTTCTTTCCACAGCTAAAGAGTAATTCAAATAAAAGAAACTTAGAATGATATACAGAAGGCATTGCACCATCTAATTTGTTGAATTAAGGACACAGGACTAGATTCCTTCCCTTCTTTATATGGTGACTGAGAAGAGTCACACACCTCAGAAGGGCAGTGAGAAACTTCACATGCTGAGCCAGAAGCTACTTAGAAATCCTAGTTTCTGAAATTCCAGCCTGCTTTGAGCTCTTTAGGGCAACTCCAAGAGACGTCTCGATGTGTCTGAAACCAAAGACAAGGATTGTCTTCGGAGAAATATAAGGTACCATCTGAAGTAACTGATCATAGCTATAGCTTGCCCTTTAAAACATGACCAGAAGAGGTGTTGCTACCCAGTTTTTCTGTAACAAAAAGGTGATTATAGTATTTAGACAAGAGGAATTGCAAGAGCCAGATTCTGTTCTCCTCAGTCTGAGAAGTTTTAAATTTATAGTTTCCACCTCAAAAGGCAGTTTCTTCCTGGAAAGGAACTGTTATTCTAACACTTTACTGGGTAGAAACAATATTCTGCAACTTTTTTGGTGAAGATAGGCCATTGTCTAGGAAAGAAGATAAGTTTAGCAGGTTTTTTTCCCTTAGCAAAATAAAAAAAATCTGGAAATGAATGTATTTAGTATTGATGCAACAATATTGCTTTGACATGATGTCCGAAAAAAAGAAAATATGTAAAAAAAAAAAATCCCAGTTGTTAGGTATCACTTTCTTTCCTGCAAAGAACTTTCATTGTCTTCTACTTATTGGCAGTAAATATCCTCCCTGTATATTAATGCAGGAGGATAAACTTCAATATGTTTTCCTGCTTCCTCATCTTTGTGAGATCATTACTACTAAGCCTTTCAAAAATAATTACTGCAAATCAGTTGTCCACAATTGAACTAAGACACTGTACCTGTAGAAGTATTTTGGGAAATGTAATCATTTGTGAGTTGTAGCATTTTATGCTTGTCCAGTCAATAAAAGCTAGGAGTTTTTACTACATCTTTACCTGTTAGTCTTTCTTTTTTAAGTCCATTTCTTCTTTCATCAGAGGGGAAACATGAGATAAAGTGATCAAACACAATCTTCAGAAGCAGTTTTTGCAGGATGATTTGTCAGGCACAAAGAATGGAATATTCCATTCCGTTAAGTGAAAGGAATCTTAATTGATGCTTGAGAGCAATTCCTTTGACAAAAAGAGGTTTTTACAAAGTTGTCCTACCCTATCCTGAATATTATTCAATTTAGTGATGCTAAATACTAGAATATAAACTATGCTGTATTTTCAGCTGGGTCTGAGGGAGTAATAATTTCTGTAGGAGTTAGTACCTTGTTAGATGTGTTTCGAAACAGAAACATAAGGGAAGCAACAGCTAATAGGGTAATGTGTTGAAAATGTTAGACTGCTGGTCCTCTCTGCCTCCACCCTCCCACCATGCTTCGGAGTCCATCTCAATGATTTCAAATATACTATTATCTTCTCTTTGCTATATACAGCATGGTAACTCATGTATTTTGTATATCACCTTTGTTTTTCAGATCTTTTCTCCCTAATGGAGTTGTTTTATAGCTCTGTATCTATAGCAGGATGAAGGAAAATTCTCTTTATTTTGAAATTTATTTTTTTCTCACAGTATAGTTGACATTGCCGAGTTATTTTAAATCAGAGAAATCAAAAATGCAAAACTTCAGAAGATGCCAAGAGATCACCTAGTCTATCCTGTTTTCTAGGAAGCATAAAAATATGTACACAACAGTAATGAAAATGATTGAAAAACCCTGCTGATTATCCCAAAATCTTCCTCACTGCAGAAGTCAACTTCACGGACATGTTGCTCCTACAAATTTCTTAGTGTCAGGAATTGAGTTAGCCATCTGTCCCTTTCTCTGGGGTCACTGCCATCCTTGGAAAGATTTCAAAACTCTTGCCAAGGCTTTTCCTATTTCTTCCCTCACTGCTTCCTCTTCAGCCTCAAGGATGTAATTTGTACAGGTCTGGAGGAGCTCTATCAACATAAACCAGCTAGAATTGCCTTTCAATATTTTACTGCCTCTGCCCTCAGGAAATTTCCTGTGGTCCTCTTTAGAATATGAAAGGCCTTGTGGCAGGTTGACCTGCTGATGGCAGTTCTCACTTTCTATCTTGCCCCCTGATCCTTTGTCCTCACACACTTCATCCTGTTTTAAGCAGGGTTTCAGCAAAGCTCTCTTCCTAGCCTTCTTCCTTACCCGTCTCCTTCCTCTTTCATCTGTCTTTGTCTTTCATAAAAAGTGTTTCAGGTGTTTAGTGGGAATACTTCTCTTTGTTGACATCTTCTTTTGTCCCTTTTCACTGTGTCATCACAGTAACACAACAGGCAGATGTGGGGTGGCAGTAGAATTCCTCAGCTTGCTTTTATGGTTTTTTTTTTCTGCAGCTTTTTTTTTTTTTTTAATTGAAATAAATAAACATGTGGCTAAAACAAGCTGCTATGATATATGCTATCTGTTTCTTCTTCAAGCACTCCTCACATGGAAGGATCCTGCCAAAATGCAGTGGGACTCCAAAAGCCGCAAGTCATCAAAAGCTCTGTTTCACCTGAGAATCCAGTTCAGCAGGAAGAAGTTCATCTGCCACTGAAATACTATTACCACCTGCAGTACACTGTCCTGCAGCTACTCAAAACTGCATATTATTATAGGCCAGAGTGGGAAGAGGAACTTTTTAACCAACTGCACTTAGAGGGATTATAAAGAGCCAGGACATATTTACTCCATCTGAAACTTTACAAGTTTATTACCAATAAAATGCTCAGGGCTAATTAATGATGAGAGCTCAGAGTTTTCATCTTGTTGGTTGCACCAACAGCTGTCAATTAGCCCTATATAAATTATTTTTGCTCAGTAAAATCTGTTATTCTTATGCTCATTGAAGATGCAGAGAACATATCCACTTCTGATGCTCTCTGCATACCTATACAATCCTGGGCACCTTCATGTTCAAATGCTTCATATATGATATATAATTATCCTTATTTTACTGAGAGAGAAGAGACCTTCAGAGATAAGCTCAAGCCACATGGAACATCAGTCAAAAACTAAAAGCTTAACTAAACTTTCTGAGCTTTTGCACAGTCCATAATATTCCTTATCATAACACCTGTTGTAACCATAGATACAAAAGCACAAAGAAGTTGCTATCAGCAGATAGCAACTTCCGTGTAGGCTGGAAGTGAGTTTTTGATCGATGTTAAACCAATGAAGCACTTCATGGAAGATTCACTCAATTCAGGGTCCCTTACCATGCCCCAGAAATCTCAGGTTTTAATCAAGTAGCTCATATAGCTCAAGTTTTCTGACTGTGTGGTCTGTATGGTCCGACATTTATTAATACTGGATCCAAGCACTTCCAAATCACCTGCAGTACAAATTCAGCTTGAATCATGCATCATCACAGAATCACATCCCTGCTGAATTAGCCAGCAGATAAGATATAATGTTTATATTGGTTTTATGTTGGGTATGTGAAAACAGGTGATAACTGTCGTGGCTGAAGTAAGAGGCATGTGTAGATTGTACTTGGCCTAGGATTCATTCTGCTGGAACAGTATACACACACACACAAAATAAATTGTTTATTTGTTTCAACACTTCTAGAGACCCTATTTCAAGTATTTCACATAGTTACAGCAGTAGGATATCACATCTTTTTTTTTTTTTTCCCCTTCTGTTCTGAATTATGTCACAAGTTTGGGCCCATTGAACTCTGGCTGCCTACAGAAACATTTAAGATGTGCTTGGATGTATCCAATGTGGTTTTTATGGTTCATATCACTACCTATTGCCATTGCAGTTGAACCTCTTTTACTTAAATTCAGTAGAGTTCTTAGCAGAGCCCGTGGCATTCCCTGGCACTCTGCGTTTTGGAACTGATTCCACACTTCTGGCCATTTGGGGCACTTTCTTCCTTGGTTTCAAGGCTTCCTGACAATGTACATAGAACTGACATTTTGACTGCAGAAATGAGGACAAGGCGCTTTGGAGGAGAAGGAGTAGGGCCAGGCCAGAAAGCTGGGAAGAACCCAGGCAATTTAAGCTTCCTCCTCCCACTGCTTCTCTCTTGTTGCTGCAAAAACACGATCCCTTTGCTCAGTGACAGCACTGAAAGAGCAGAAGGCTGTGCAGGTAGGAGGCAGAGACTGGCTATTCAAGCAATGCACTGCATGTCCTCATCTGCCATCTCAGGCAGTCTGTCACTGTAGGCTACTGTTTACTTTGCCTGTGACTAAATAAGCACTGTTGGTTGGGCTCAAACTATTATTCTTTCCCAATGGAAGGGCTTTGTGAAAATTAACACCTTCCTCACAAAGTTGCAGGTTTCACTGCCGAATGTTTCCTATAAGTAATTCTAAATCGCTTTTAAGCATTTTAAAGACCTGTGGCATCATATGAATGACTGAACGCGGAGGGTTCAGATTAGCAGCCCTGTGGTTGAGGATTGCTCATTCTAAAAGAGGGAGAGCTTTTTAAAGCAAATAATGGTAAAGTCTTACAAAATGCTTATACAACCTGATTTTATTTGATTTTTATTGTCTTTTCCACACAAATACCCTGGTTAGTTAATTGTTACCGCTATAGTTCAGGAAAACTGCCACTTCAAAATAAAAAACGTATTTGCAGCTCTCCTCTCTGAACACACTGATATTCCCCAGCATGCTAATACATGTACAAGAATTACACTGACGCTATAAGCCCTGTTGCCAGGATACTTTTGCAAGACATTTTTCTTTGACTGTCAGTTGAAAAATGGTGTGAAATAGCTGTTATTTGAAGTATTTCAAACTACTGTTCACTCATAATGCTTTAAGTAGCACAATAGCTAAAAGGCATGAAGTGGAACATCAAAATCTATATGAACAATGCTTACTATTAATATTATACCTACAGGATGATTCGAAATCCCCCAGTGAGCTGAGAGAGACATATGACCCCCTGAAGTACAATCCCTTTCAAAATTCCCATGCACTAATTCTGTCTCCACCATCTGCTTTATAGGACTGTGCTTTCATATAAACTGGAGTTTGTAATCTTGTAGATTACAAAGAAATAGGACTCAGCTACAAGACCCATTATGTACCCACCATGTAAGGCAGGAGTAGATTTTGTAAACCAGTTTTCCCACAAAAATCCATTTTTTAATAGAATTTCAAAATTTCTCAAGCATGCTTTGCACTAAGCTCTTCAGTGAGCTGCCTGGAGTCACAGTGTTCAAGATCTCAGAAACTGTCTTATCATCATGAATCTCAAAAGTTCTGCTGCTATCTGATACTATAAGCTAAAATACCAAGACAGAACTTATACCTATATCACATAGAGCACAAAGTGCTCTGTGAAAGGGAGAGCTATGGGGAAAGGCAGGAGGTGGGTTAAATGCCTTATACTGAACATCGCTCTCCAGTGAACAGTGAAGTGATACACAAATCCCAAGGTAACTTGGCTGACAACAGTTGCAAAGTCTGAGATATAGACTACAACAAAACCCAAGAAGATATAATTTCTCTGGCTAATTTATCTTCAGCATGTAAGAGAGAAATCCCTGCTGCATTGATCCCTCCATAGTCACAGTCTTTTTTACCCTGTTACTGCAAGAACCTGAAGAGCTTAGATTATGGCGGGAGAAACTGTGGGTTAAGGAGAGCATTTGGCCTTGTGTAACAGCTCAAACTGCTTTACATAGCCCTTAACCATAGATACAAATGTGCTGTGTGAGCTATTACTGTCATTATCTTTAAAATCACATTTGAGCAGTCTGGCTAACTGAAAAGGTGTGTGGAATCTTTTTCATCCTCCTTGGTGGCCCCAAAAGTAAAGGGATACAAAATCACTGCACCTTTACCTTTCGTCTGATAATTAAATTCCCATTCTGCTGGCATGAGCCAAGAGATCACAACTCAGTCTGCTGACATAGTGTAAAAGTGAATTGGAAAATTCTGGGTAAACAAGTTATCCTTGTGTATAATAGAAAATCTGGGGAGCTTGTGCACACAAAACAACTGTGTGAGCATTAATCCAGAGAATGATGACAAAAGGAAAAAGCTAAAGAAAAAGGTAAACACAGGATTAAATGGAATTTTTTTAATATTTATAACAGGATACAAAGTGTAACAACATAAATTATTGAAGTAATCCTGACATTGCAGGCACTGCAGTGATAGTTTTTAATGTGGATTCTCATCCCCAAGGGCTCTAAGGATTGGTGGATGTTCAGCAGCTCTCGGTAATTTTTCCTTAGTTGTAAAAAACCAGTATGAAAGACAGGTCCTGCCTGCCTTTATGCTTTGTTCCAGTTTTGAGCACATAGGCTGAACCTCATTTTCCTCTGAGACCTGGTGACTTTCTGCCACCAGTGAATGAATCTTACTTTTGCCAGAAAATAAAGAATGTCAAGACTGGAGGAGGCAAAATCCAGTGAGATTATGTACAGTATATCTGCACGATTGGAAAGATGATGCCATCCCTCTGTTCTGGCCAGGGGTGGCCCTTGACAGTGCAAGCAATTGGCAAAATTGCCAAAGACACTGAGTAAAATTCCAGTTCATGAGCCCTTTTCTGCACAGTATTCACTCTACCTCTACCAGGGTTCTCTATAAGGTAGTATAGAGATGAGTGAAAACTGGTTTTGGAAGACACCAGACATTCATTGCTGCACTGATTTTCCTATATTTCTTTCCAGATGAACCAATTCTAGCGATATAGCTGCAATCAGCTGGTGAGACCAAGGAACTTCTTGCTAAAAGGGAGTGTGCATGTTTACACTTCATTTAGCAAGGGCTGCATTCTGTCAGTTAGTCTGTACAACACAGTGACAGTGAATAATCCACCGCAAGTAAGCATACCGTTGCCATTTTTGTCTAAGGCGAGATCATAATGGTGCTGGTTTTGGCTGGGATAGAGTTAATTTTCTTCACTGTAGCCAGTATGGGGCTATGTTTTGGATTTGTGCTGAAAACAGTGTTGATAACACAGGGATGTTTTCGTTACTGCTGAGCAGTGCTCACACAGAGCAAAGGTCTTTTCTGCTCCTCACCCCACCCCACCAGCGAGGAGGCTGGGGGGGCACAAGGAGTTGGGAGGGGACACAGCCGGGACAGCTGACCCCGACTGACCAAAGGGAGATTCCACACCATATGATGTCATCATCAGCTTGTAAAGCTGGGGCAAGGAGAAGGAAGGGGGGATGTTCAATGATGGCGTTTGTCTTCCCAAGTCACCATTAGGCGTGCTGGAGCCCTGCTTTCCTGGCGATGGCTGAACACCTGCCTGCCCATGGGAAGTGGGGAATGAATTCCTCGTTTGGCTTTGCTTGTGCACATGGCTTTTGCTTTACCTATTAAACTGTTTTTATCTCAACCCATGAGTTGTTTTCTCACTTCTACCCTTCTGATTCTCTCCTCCATCCCACTGGCGGGGGGAAGTGAGTGAGCAGCTGTGTGGTGCTTAGCTGCCAGCTGGGGTTAAACCACAACAATAATGTTGGTTGCAAACTTATTTGTAGAAAAATAAACCGTTCCTGAATCCCTGAATACAACAGGAGCAATTAGCATTATACAATTTCCTTATTCAAAAACCCACTTGCTTGCTTGATAGTCATGCTCCCTTCTACCTGCTTTTCCCCAAGAAAAAACCTTTCGTTCTTGGATTCCTTGTAGTTCCAGGTACAGTGTCCTCTTCTCCTGTGACCCATGGCTCCAGTCACATCCTTCTGTCACCTGTGGTCATGCACAACTCCACAAATGCATGTCCAGGCCAGTGAAACAATCAAGGACAGCTCTTCTGTCCTCTCTTAGTTTCTTCCCAGACACAATTTCCCTTACAGTCCAATGCATATTTAATTGTTCTATGATTTATTCCCATCTAATGTGGTAAACACACCCATTAACTCCAAAGATTTTTGTGGTTGCCTATAGATCATGAACACACTTCCAAGATGCTGTCAAAATATTTCAGCATCAGACTGTCACTGCAGATAGGATGGCTGGCATTTTAAAGTCAACTTTCTCCCTTTTTTACTCCATGCCTATTCTACAAGGATTCTTTCTTTCAAGTTTGTGTGTTTCCAATACTGTTTAAGGTTGTGATCAGTGACGCAATGTCGAGCTGGGGGCTAGTCACCAGGGGTGTGCCCCAGGGGCCGATACTGGAGCCAATATTATTTAATATGCTCATTAATGACCTGGAGGGTGGGACAGTTTGCAGATGATACAGAACTGGGACAAGTGGCTGATACACCATGTGTATCTCAACAGGCTGGAGAAACGGGCAACCAGGAATATCGTGAAGTTCAACAAAGGGAAGTGCCAAGCCCTCCACCTGGGGAAGGATAATCACATTCACCTAGGTGGGGGCTGACTGGATGGAAAACAGATTTGCAGAGAAGGACCTGGGGGTCCTGGTGGACATGAAGTTGGACGTAAGCCAGCAATGTGCCCTTGCAGTGAAGAAGGCCAAGAGCATCCTAGGCTGCATGAGGAAAAGCATTGCCAGCAGGTCAAGGGAGGTGATCCTTCCCCTCTGCTTCACAGTGGGGAGACACACCTGGAGTGCTGGGTCCAGTTCAGGGCTCCCCAGTGCAAGAGAGACATGGACATAATGGAGAGGGTCTGGTGAAGGGCCACTAAGATGATTAAGGGACTGGAGCAGCCCTCCTATGAGGAAAGTCCGAGAAAGCTGGGACTGTTGAGCCTGGAGAAGAGAAGTCGGGGGGGGTGTCATTGAGGTGTATGAATATCTGATGGGGGGAGTAAGGCGAGCGAGCCAGACTCTTCTCAGTGGTGCTCAGTGAAATGACAAGCAACAATGGGCACAAACTGTGTTACTTATGTTTAAACATGAGAAAAAACCATTTTTACTACGTGAGCAGTCAAACACTGGAACAGATTACTGAGACAGGTCATGAAGTCTTGATTCTTGGAGATATTCAAAAGCCAACTGGACATGGCCCTCAGCACACTGCTCTAGCTGACCCTGTTTTGAGCAGGGAGCTTTCTAACTTCAGTTTTTTCTGTCTCCTCCTACACTACCCATCATGATGTTTATGCTGCATATCAGAGGCTTCAGCTAATTTCCAGTTTTTCACTTTAACATTTACAGTCACAGTTACCATTCAATGCACTACAAAGGTACTCTATTGTACAGTACAAAGGTGAGACAGGCTACTCAGGATTCCACTTACAAAGCGATGCACTAGAGTGGTAGCAGGCCACCAGACACCAATGCAGAACATAAAGTTGTGTCATTTTTAATGTGTTGGTTTAATAGAATTATGGACATAGGAGTTTATAAGTAAGAAATTTACAGATAAAAGAAAATAGTTTTAGTGAAACAATCAAGATTATTGTATTTTATTAGATAGTAACTAATTTTTTTTTTTCTCACAGAAATAGTAACTGGCTGTTGACTGTACAGGATTCTCCTCATGCATGTCCAACCACTTATTCCCACGTATCTGCAGCTCAAATAAACTGTGTGGTCGCACTTCAGTAGAGGTTTCTGTTCCCCTGGGCGGGGGGGGAGAACAGCACTCATTTGTATGTCTTTTTCCCTTGCAAAGCAATACCAGCAATTTCTGATTGCAAAATTGTGCCTTGCAAAGCAAGATAAACAATACTATTATTTAACTGAAGGCCATTAAAATCACAGGATTCTGGGAAATCCCAGAATCCCTCAGCCAGTAAGAAAGTATCTTTATTTTAAGTATACCATAAATCGAATGACATGAAATGCTGTCTCAAAAAATAATGTGATTATATGGAAATGTCTGATCCCTTCTCAATAAAGATATTGACAAAACAAATTGTGTTTGTCTGATCTCTAACACATGCCAGTGCTTGAAGAGTTAATTACCAAATGCGGTGCAAGGAAGAATGTTACAGGGATTTTATAACACTTGGGGAGACTAACAGAGAAAATAAAACAATTCTGCCTGTGTAAGGAGACTGCATGCAACACAGGCAGAGCTCATATGGATTCTTAATCAAGCCCTCATCAAAAATTACATTTCATACACATACAGGTAATTTTTCAGGAAAAGACAGTGCTGTGTTCTCTGACATATTTTTACATATCTGTCTTTTAAGGGTTTCTGCTTTGAATAACATGAAGTTGTTTGGTTTCTGCATAACTCTTTTCTGTAATGATCCAAACTGTCCAGGTGTTTATAATAACTATAAGAAGTTCGATCCAGGGTGAAGACAGATTGGTTAGGGAAACTGTTCATTTTACACTTCTTAAGTCCTGCCCTGTCTGAGTCTCAGGCTTCTCATTTTTTACCTTCACCCCTCCAGCTCTCCCTTCAACCTGTATGCACTTCTCTCATGCCTCTACCGTCATCTTAACTTTCACCTTACATCTACTATCACTATCCATTGATCGGAGGATCCCCATTTTAAGTCTCAAGTTATCACATAGCAGGGTTTTTTGATATTTTCAAGTTGATGGGGGTTTTTTTGTTCCAAAATATGAAACAAGCCACAGTATTTTTGTAAAAACTGACCCTTTTTCGTAAGTGTGTGCCTTTTTTTCATTTTTAAAAGGAAGCAAAATATTTGATTGACCAGGGAATAGAACCATAACAACATGATTTTCATTGAAAAGATATACTTTCAATTTTTGAGAAAACATTTCATAAATACTTGCAAAACTTGAAATAATATTTCTTTTCAAATGAAGAAATGAAAACTACACAATTTTTTTGAAAAAAACCACCCTTAACCTAGCTCAGCCAGTTCTAGTCAGTCTTCCATATTGTGAAGTCATCAAAATTGCTCATAATCACTAGCAATATTTTAAAGAAGAAATTAAATTTACTTGTAGAAAATGAAATTTTCTCCTTTAGAAGGCTATTCTAGAAAGAGAGAGAGAGAACTGGATTTACAAAAGGTCAAGACAATGACAGTGAGTGGTTAATATGCAGTAATAAAAAGGAAAACAAAGGAGAGAGATACAAATACCCTTTTGTAATTTTTTGTTTTTCAATTTAATTTGATTCAACTGTGTTATTTCACTCATGCCACCTGGTAATTTGGAAAACTGAGCACCAGTTCTCTTCCCACTGTCAGAAGCTGGCATGTGGAAAATACTTTCCTTCCTGACTTTGAAGAGGATGGAATGGAAGGAAACCTCATTTTTAATCACCTCTACTTTGAAAGATTTAATTCAGTCTTTACTTAAAGGAGGCAATTCATACTCAGTTTAAGTAATTCTGTCAGTCATCCTATCCTGTTAACTTGAAAATTCATAGGCTACTCTTAAAGAAGATCCTGATTAAGTGTTCTGGACAACCCCACAGCTTCCCAGGTATTTTTGATCACTTTTGTACATTTAGGGTAGTATTTTCGGAAGCTACGACATGATCTCTATTTTGCTCCTGTTAAGATTTCACCTACTCAAAATATCACTCTGGATTTTTTGTATTCAAATCTAAAGAAAATGGTAAATTGCCCTGCATGCATGATGGATGCAGGAAGTATGGCAGAAGATAAAAGGAATTTCAGTTTCCACTTCCACCAGGGTCTGAATTATCTCATGAAGATGTTCCAAGCTTTTTATATTCATGTCAAGAAAATATTTTTTGTCTTGACTTTTAGGATGCATATAGCAAAAATTATTGTTGGTTGCTTGCTATTCATTTTCCCATTCTCTGTCATCCATTTAATCCTTGAATATAACCTTTGTGAAGGACCTTTCATGTCTTGTTTCAAGAATTTCAGATACTTTCCATTCACAGAATTCTCAAATGATAGAAAATGAAAACATTTAGATAACAGCTCCTATATGTTTCGAGTATGCAATCAAGGAAATAACAGACAAAAATTAAGTCAATGAACTCTATAAAGCTCAAGAAAATTAACATTTCTATAAATAGTCTTCACGGAAACTTTAGGATTCATTTTCAACATCATAGTCATTTTAATTCAAGGAAAGAATAATGTCAGATAAGTGCCTCCAATATATCTTCAGATACTACCTGTGTTATAAATATTATTATATAAATCAAATATGAGTTTCTATGGAGAACACATCTGGCCATAACACGAAATTTAAACAAATTCCAGTAGCAGTGCTACCACAATAATTCACTCCAGCGATGGGAGGAAATGACTCATAATCAAAGAGGGAACTGCAAGGAAAAATTCTTCAGATCCTGTTTCTGATACTGATATTCTGTGTCATCTTCTGGAAAGTCACTGAACTACTTTCATTAATGATAAAGCAGAGATTATGATACTTTCTTCACAGAGGAGTTGTGAGGATGCTTGTGAAGCACTTTGTATCTGCAGGAAGAAAGTCACTGCGCAAGTAAAAAGTATCAACAATTTCTTATCATTTCTATTATAAATAACTGATCTACTTGCTTATTTGTATAGGACAGATAATGACTCATTCCTCCTTTATGGGGCATAAAGTAGTTGCTCTGTTAAACAACAGTAAAATTTAAATCTTACAGATATTTTGAAGTGTATCAATATGGAAAAGGCGGGGGGAAGTAGACTGCCCCACCATCAAAGTATATCCTTTGCACATTCCTGGCACTACATCAAGGTTAAGTTAAAAGCAGCACTTGAAGGCAGTTGCATGTGGTAGATTGTACAACAAGGCTCATTAGCCAATGGTGAGTCTTATGTAAAGGTCTTTAATGTGGTACAATGGCATTTTTCAGCCTCTTTTAAAAGGGAAAAAGTTAATAATGTGAAAGTTTTATTACTTTTCTTCTTTTAAAGAAGTGCCTTTTTGTAGTGAAACATTGTGGCTAGTTAGAGCAAAAGCTCAGGGAATTTCCTTCACTCTGGGAATGACTGTAATTATACAAGGGGAAGGGACCACAGCAGTAAACTGGCAACATACCAAGGTCTTAACCCCTGAGACAGGAGGTGGAGAAAGAGGTGTTAGCAGTCTTACACAAGTCCTTAAAGCATAAACATATGGTAAATCCATTACCTAAACTACAAAGAATGGAACCTTGCTAATAAACCTATTTACTAGGTTAAATAAATACTGAAAGTGTTTAAAAAAGGCGAGCTGTGTGACTTTTCAAAATCAAACATTTTTCACTTGTCAGAATTTGTTGTTGGGAATCTGTGAAACATGATGGCCCTTCCAACCCCATGAACACACACAGTCATGTTCTCCCCCCTCACCCCCAGCTCAGTGCTCGCCACCACCACATGAAACCAACAGCACTTATTTGTGAACCGCCTGTGCCACTGTCTGCACTCACACAGTTCTCCATCGCCTGACTTGGCTGCTGGCACTCACGATGAAAAATAAAACGTAGGTGGGATTCAAGCGTATTTATCACCTTGTTGTCCAGCCCTGTGTTCCATGGCATGTTTGATTTTATCCAGCATAAATAAGGTCTAATTTCAGAAGCAATAATATTCAGTAAGAAAAAAATACATATCTTCCCGTGTCTTTAGAAGTGGTGGACTGCCAGTAGCTCTAGCAGCAGTTTCAGTGAATATTTTTGCACCACCCTGATTACAAAACTGTCATAAGACATAATAAAGGGCTCCAAAGCTAAGAACTGTGTTTGACAGAATTAATACTAAACCGATTTGCTTTGCCAAATAATTGTCCTTCTGCCATTATAAAATTATTAATTATTAAAGCCTCTCATAGTGGTTTCATGGATTTGTAGCAAGGAGGTGCCATTGATCTAAAGCCAGTTGAAGTCAATGGGCTGATTCCTTGCTTAATTCCCTTCCCTCTGAAACTAGGTGGTGTGGATACATATTTGAGATAGCAGTGTGGTAGTTTTACAATCAGATGTCTCCTCTCTGGGGTGGCTGCTCCCTTCTCTCCTGCAGAATTCACCTGAATTTGCTCTCTAATTTACCAGCCTGTGAAAGGTACTCCTTTCTTGCTGCTGGTGAGTAACATGCTTGTGATCCAGTTTGTGTTGCATCAGGTTTAAACAAAGTATTATTCAGGAAAAGAAAGGAAAAAACATTTTTAAATTTCATGTGCCTGTGGAAATTCAGTGATATTTGGTCATTAGCTTGACTGAAATCTGTCTAAGTGTATAGCCAAACACAAGCCACTTGTTCTCAAGAAGTGTTTATGGTTAAGGAAGCAAGGTGGGAGATCTATTACTTTTGCCCATACTCCCCATCAAGCCGCCCTCTGTAAATACACAGTCAAACATTAACGATGACCCTCATCTGCTTCAGGTTCATTAGTGGAGATTCCTGTGCCTACATGGAATGCCACTGACATCTAGCATGGAGCCCTAGTGCTAGCAGAGTGGGGAGTATCAGCTTTAAAAGCACTGAATTATTATAATTTAAAAACATGTTATTGCAGAAGATAGGTAACAAGCTGCAATTTAAAGAAAGTGCTTCAAATTATGTAATTATGATAGTTTTATTTGGAAAAAAGGAAGAGGTCAGTATAAAGTTGCAGTTGTAACCATTAGTTATGTGATTTTAAAGAGTGGCAATATATAAATAGTTGGCTTGTGGTAATTTTATGTTAGGAGTAATCTATTGTTTAACAAATGCTGAGGGAAAACTATTTGGCTTTGCAATAAAAATATATCAAAGCAGAAAACAATCTATGTAATTTATAAGGGTCATTCTTTTAAACAGAGCCATTATTTGTGATGAACTCTTATCCAGCTGTTGATGTGACTTTCTGTATTAACAGACAGCATCAGTGTTGCACTGCACTCAAAAAGAAACAGGCAAATAGAGAAACCAAGTGAATGTTTTAACTAATGCCGTTCCAGAACCATTTAAATATTTTACACATATGAGTACACCAGGAGCACTACAGACACCAGCTGGTATTGGATGAGATATTTCTTTGCATTTTAAAGTTATTTCAATACTGCAGAACAGAATAACACGTTTAGAGAAAACTTTGGAGCCATTTGAAGAAGGTGTCTCGCAAAGCCCTTCTTTGATATTTATCTCCAATTTTTTTTTCTGGCAAATTTGCTGCCTTTTTAGCCATCACAGATTCTTGATGTATACCAAAAAAAACCCAGAACAGAATAAGCCAGAACTGTGAAAGGTGATCAGTGAGCATCAGGAGTTATAAAGATGCAGATGGCATCAAAGCATCTAAAAAAAAAAAAAAGTATTCTGCATATTTTTCTTATGACATAATAGTTCCAAACGTAGCGATGTGGATCTTGCTGATATCTAGCTGGGAGGACAGCACAGCCTGTACTGTTTTCGGATGGTCCTGAGCATACATGTAGCATCTGAGGGTGTTGATGGAGAGGAAAGGGCACACGATCTCTTCTTTTTACCACCTCTCCCTCCAAATGAGCAGGGGGTGATAGCAGTCATTTGCTCAGCAGTCATTTGAAGTTGTCACTTCAGCTAGGCACAGAAGGGTGGGAACCCTCTGGCCAAACATAGACCTTTGCACCTGAGCTAGTCAGGTAATAAAATGGGGTGTGTTTCACCCAAAGATTAGAAACCGATGAATTGCTTGCTGGAAATGCCTGTCTCTGTGGACTATAAAAAGAGACAGTGTGGGTAGCCAATAGGTAACCATCTATATCATGGACTTCTAAAGGTATCATGAATCTTGCTTGGAATGGGGAACAACAAACCGTGTTTCCATGAAGTCTCATGAGAGCCTGGGGGGTAAGAGAAATGAATCTCCTCTCCCTCAGGAGATGGTCTCCCACAGGCAAGGCCTACAGCAAGCTGATACAGCAGAATCCCTGCTTATCTCCAGTCATGGAAATGAGCAGCAGAAGTAACCCTGCTGCCTTTACACAGAGCTAGTGCCGACAGCCCAGGAAAGCCCCACTAGGACAGACGGCAGAGCAAAAGATGGACATACTAGTGCATTTAGTTTTGGGCTTGTTTGTAGATTATTACAACGATGCCTAAAATCACTGGCAGTACCTCCACGAGCTGAATATCCCATGCAGAAGTGCTTATTGTTATTATGCACAGCAAGTTGGAGGCAGGTGTACACTACAACAGATCTCTTTCAGGCACAAAGTTGAAACCTGAAAACAGCAGTTTAGATGAGTGATCCACAAAATCCCCATATAACCACTTCATCAGACAGGAACTTGCAAGGTACCTTAGCTGTTTATATATTCCACATTAAGCAAGCATTGGATAAAAACTGAAATACTGAGGGAACGAATGGAACCCCAAAACTTTCTTCCCTCAGCGAAGTAACCTAATCATGTGCTTGCAGAGCTAACCCACCTCTTGCTTCCTCTACTTAGTCCCATAAGCTGTAAAAGCCAGTCATCTCAGATCCTCAGCAAGCTCTGTAGCCCCTAAGCTCTTGTGTGAAAGGCATGCAGCTCTGCTTCCTCTGGCTGTACCGTAAAACATATATAAAATAGCTGCCTGCACTCTAAGAGGTCTCTTATTGTGAGACGTAGTTTGGTTTTTTTTAATTTAGCCTTCAGAGACATCCAAGTAAGTCATGGCTGCAAATAGGCATCTAAGCCCTAGATGAAACATCAAACTTCACAGGCATCCCTCTTTTTAACATTTCTTGGATGCCTTAAGTTGTCAATAATTCCACTGCCAGCAGAACAGCTATTTCAGAGGACACTGTCCAGTTTGATGTGCTGGATGTTCAAATCTATCCATCTCCTCCTGTTCACTGTACTTTGAACTATGATGTCTGAGTCAGGTTGGTGAACTGTACCCCTGGAGCGAGCACCAGGACATCCAGAGTCACAGCAATAGGCAATGGCATGCCTGGGGCAGGCTTGGAGGGATATTCTCAGGTTGACCACGCACTATCTCTTTTCTTTCTCAAAGGCAAAGGTTATTTTCCTTCACGAGTTATCTGTGAGGCAAACTGGGTAATAGCAATAAGCCTAACGCCCACACAGGCAGGACTTTGGGCAACCTAAGTGGGCTGAGCAAACTCTTTTTCTTTAGGTAAGGCCCGGCTGTGATGTGTGCCGGTCACCGCTCCGGTCCGCAGCAGGCTCTCACACTCACCCCGCAGGGCTGGGGGCTCCCAGCAGCACAGGGAAACCTCTTTCTTGATAGATTTTATGCACAGCACTTCTGAGGTACTGAGCTATGCAGGCGTCCAAATGTAGATACGAAACTGTCTATTCCTGGTGTCTTCACAGAAGAGCGACTGGAGGCAAACATCATGCACAACAGTCTAAATTAGTTTGAAGTTAACCTTAAACGATGCACAGCAGTAGGTACTTGTTTATTTTCTTTCCAGACTGTTTTCACAAGCACTTTCTAGCTGGGTACCAGAGCCTCTTTTTTTTTCCAGTTTCTGTACAAAAACCCAAAGCTCTCATCTCTTTGAATGCCGTGGTTGACAAATCACCAGTGTTGTCAGCCACTACTGCGTGTAATTTTCTGGGAAAGAAAATATGGTTTTCTGGAATAAACACTCATGAAAGGATTATTTGTTTAAACAGTTCACATTTTTCAGAAGGAATTACGATATTCATAAATTCAAATATAGTTGTTTGTATGTTCCCAACAGTATATTCTCCTTTTCTCAAGGCACCTGTGCTGCTATATGTAATCATTTGCTGTGATACACAGCAGGTGCTAGTGAAGCAGAAATGTTACTTTATTGTGAATTGAAGCAAAATAGCATAAGCAGAAGATCAAATTTTATGTTAGACATTTCTGGTAGGTTTTAGGTTTTTAGGATTGCTTTTGTTTTCTGCAGTTACATCACTCTAAAGTCTGCTTACAAAGAAAGTCCATACTCAGTTTTCTTCCTTGTTTAACTCTGTTAGGGACAGTGAAGTTAATGCAGAGAATGTATTTATCTGAGCATTCTTATTATTCTGGTACAGATGCCTTCAGTGAAAAATAATACGTATAAATCGTACAGTCAGCTGATGGTAAAGCAACCTTATTAGTACACATTTTAAACATTAAAAAAAAAAAAAAGAAAAAGAAGAGCAATAACTACAAAGTCTTGGTGCCTGCATTCCTTGAAAATACAAAGCTCTTGCTGTTTTTGCTGGGCGTTTCAGACATTTGAGGAATGTAAGATCAGATCCTTAAAATCAAAATTATAATCATATCTGTGAACGCCATTTTAAAATATGGAAACATGCTCCATCAGTCACAGGCAGTTAGAGGCACAGTCAATCTAAGGACATACAATTTTTCCAGTGGAAGTGTTGGTTTTTAATGGGCAAACTTTACTGTTCAATTACATTGTTATACAAGAGTGGCAAAACAGATTTAGCTGTTACTTTTTCAAAACAAATATAGCTCTGCATTTTACACCTTAGTCTGTTCATGTGCTTGATTAAACATGTTTATAAATAGTTCCCCTCATCTTCCTTACAAATGCTTTGGGTTCAGAGACAGCATATGGTTCATAGCACAGGCTACTGGAATGAAACTGAGACATAAAATTCAAGCAAAGGTTCTGTAACACAAAAAATTCAGAGGAGCTGAGGTCAGGAGCTTGCCTTTAGGTTTCTTGTTCCAGTTTTCTAACAGCAAGAATGAAACTCATTGCATCCTTGTTACCTTTTTGCAAATGATCATCAATTAAAATAGCCATGATCAGTCTTCCAGAGAAATTGCTGATTCCCAGATGAGAAGTTTGTGTTGCAACTCTACCTGTTTCAGCTATTCATTGACGGAAGTATCCACACAGCACAAATTACTGCCAAAGACCAAGACTGCCAGATTTGGCAACCAATTTTTTGTGCCTCCATACTGCATTTGTAAATGGAGATCTGGAAGAATCCATTTTCAGAGGTGTTGAACAGCTGCTGTTCCTACTGATATTAGTTTATTCAAGAAAGTCTTTTTGGATTCAATCAAAAATGAGGTTTTCTGTCCCTTTCCTCAGGTGCAGCTCAGTAGGGTGTCCACCTTCTACTTGTGACTTGAACAAGCAGTGAGTTATCCCTGCCTAACAGCCATGATTCTCCTTGACTTTTAGCATGAACACTTCTCTTGCTGTTTCAGTCTGTTAAAACCGAGTTCAATAACTGAATGTAATAAGATTAAGATGGTATAATAAATAATATGCTGCAGTTTTATGACACAAAGCATTATTGCAAATATAATTCCACCAAGACATGGAATTTGATATTGCAAATGAATGTACAGTAAGTTCTTTGTGCAAATTAGGACCTGTGTGCATTCCTTATAAAATGCCAGCAATTAAAATGAAAAGCAACATGTATAGCAGCTTGATGGGTTTGGTTTTGTTTTTTTTTTTTCCTAGCAAGCTGGATTAAAAGGAGTAGAATACATTTGTCAAAGAAAATCTAACCAGCTTTAGAAGACTGTGTAATCCAATTGCTAATAGATGATTTGTGATTGTTTTCTTGCCTTTCCATAAAATACATACACGGTTTCTAGTGTAGGCTAAGGGTAAAAAGGGAAATGAATGTATATTACAGCAATATGTGAAAAGCTACAAATTACTTCATAAAGGGACACACCTCAGAACTACTCTATTATTACTGAGGCTAAACTTCCATCAACTCCAGGATGAAGCTTTGACAGTAAGGATCACAGGATTTGCCTCTAGAAAAATGCGTTACAATTAGGATTTGCTATTGCACTGATGTTAATTCAGTGGAAGGTTTCTTCCATCAGAAAGGTCTTGTGCTGCAAAATTCACATTTCTAAGTACTTTTCCAATAAATGTTCCACAGAACTTTTTCTGCCCTTTTAACAAGCACTGCTAAATTCACCGGTAAGAAAAACCTACCACCTACTGTTGCAAAAGAAAAGTGGGAGGGAGGGAATCTGGGGTGGCTGATGAAGAGAAGAGGGTGGACACAGCCGATGTTCAGTGTCCTATTGCCACTGTCAGAAGCAGACTATGAGGTCATGTTGGTCATTAGTCTGAACAGCATGAGATTTCTTATATTCCTACGGAATATTTCAGATGTGATTGGTACATAGCAAGAAGGCTTAACATAGTTAGGGACCATGTCAAGGATGAATGTGCAAAGCTTAATATGACATTTGTGGTACAAAGACAATTTGTTATTTCAAGTTTTGTATGGAGCAATCTATGCCTACAAAAACATATAGACTTTGCACGAACAAGAATGCTGTATTTGAGGTATGGAAGATTACTCTGCTGGACCACCACTGATTTAAAACAAATTCATTTTCACTATTTCAGTCAGCTGAGCGGATTATTTTATCACTCTTCTACCAGAAGTCCATGATCTCGGAAAATCCCAAGAATCTGGGAAAGAGCAATGGCAAGAGCTCCTTTAGCCCTACATGTAGCAATTGCAAAGGAAACGAGAACCTTCCTCACCAGTCCCAGTTCCTTACCTAGACCCTGAAACTCTGTAACAAGCTCATAATTGACTCACAGTCCCAACGTGTTATCTCAGACTTAAGGCACAGCTTCTGGAAAGTACTGACTTTTCCCCTCAGCCAATAAAAATTAACAAAACTGAAAAACTTTCTCCTAAGGAATAGTTTAGAGCCATTAGATGATGATTTCAGTCATTCTCTCACAGAGCTTGAACCCATTGTCTGAATAGAAGTCACAGAAGTCTTGAAAGCTTCTAAGCACTCTGAAATGAGCCCACACCTTATCTGGTAGCAAAACAACTAGCCCCACAGTTTCTGAGGTCCCAACGTCTTCTCACATTAATGCATCATCTGGCTCAGAAGACTCTTACAAGTGGCAGCCAATAAACAACAGCGGTTATATTCTTGTTTCCACTTTCCCCTTTTTTGACATGGTCATTAAGAAGACGGCAGCATCCAAGTTCCACCTCTGATGAACAACCTTCTGTTGCTCGGGGTTACTGGTGAGCAGCAGGGACCTCTCCTACAAGCTCGGTACTACATTTCAACATCTTCACGTATTTTGTTCTGATGGCAGTGCAGAAACAAATGAAGTCCCTCTGCACTGGATGCAATGAAATCCTAAGAAATCATGAAGACAGAGTTCTGGGGCAGCAGTGCTATTATTGCTCACTAATAGTGCTTGAGACACTACAGAGTACTGGGACAGAATCGCCTTGTACCTACACACAGTATAGATTCCTTTGTCATTTGTTGATAGCCTGTCTTAATTTTCTCATTGCAGATATCCCAATATCTGAAAAAATTGATGGCAGCAGCTGACATTTTCCTTAGTTTTTTGCTTCGTTTGACCTTTGCTACTGGGCATGAGGGAAAAAACAGACAAAAGGAGGGTATTTTAGAAACACTGTTACGTGCAAAGGGTGAGATGTTCTATATTTTATAGGCGATATGCATTCCCACTATTAGATTTACATGGGAGAGGAGAGTATATAAATGTATATCCTTTACATTGGTATGTGTTAGAGCCATCCACGTACAGCCATAGCCATACCTATAAACAGAGTACATTTAGTAATTGTATGATTGTTCCTTCCATAAGTATAAATTCCAAGAAATACATCAGAACTATATATTTAATATATATAATATATATTCTATATTTCAAAAACCTTTCCTGCTAAAGTGAATAAACTGCTACACTGTAAAAGCAGAATTGAACATTTCTAAATAAGTATAAAAGTTAACAAGTAACAGAGGTTAATATCTGAGCATTTACACTCAGCTAAGGTAATATAATATAATGTTCCTATTCTGGTATCTAGACCAACCACAAATAATAGGTTTTAAGCAGTTCTCACCAGTTTTAGCCAGGGCTTAAAATTTAGCCCACCTTTTCCATAGTAAATAGCTATCAAATATTTTCTGTGATGCCTCATTTTAGTTGTATTTATTAGTTGTTTAGATAATTGCAATTGCAAATGGAATACTTCACTGATTCTGTAATTAGGGAGTCTGAATTTGAATTAATTTATTAGGTCTGAATTTATGTGCTGTGAAATCTGTTAGATCATTTGCTAGTCAGTATGTTGTCTAGAATAAAGGCATTTCTACAAAGGGATTTTAGGGTGAGGGTCACCAGCATAATCAGAAACATACTCAGTCTGGCCTCCAGCTAAAGATTATACGCTTTTAAGTGTATTTCTGTTTTGCAAAATGGCCTTTTGAAGACTTAGCCATTTCAACAAAATTCCTTTTTTCTATATAAAAAGAGAAAAAGCAATTATTTTGCACTGTTGTTTGACTTCCCACCACCACCACCCTTTCCCCTAGATATAGATGACCCAGCTGATCAAGTGTGAGAAGTATGTAGCTCTCTGGACTGACTTGTCTGAACCTCTGGAATGAAATCTTCAAAGTTAGGAACAAAAATTGGCATTAAGACTAAGCAGGAATTTGATTAAAGATTTGGATTTACCCACACAATAAATTGAGCAAAAGCAATTCTTGCCTCATACAAAGGCACACTTATGCTTTCCACCATGTAGGGAAGGAAGTGACATTGGTTGGCTTTCAATTGTAATTTATTGTATTCATCTATACGCTTATTATAACACAGAGGATGTGTCAGTATGTCCATTATAAAAACAGGACTGGGGCTTTTTTGTTGCTAAGCTCAGCTGTTACAAACGATATTTGACTGAAGTCTCAAAGCTTGTCTGCTTGTACATGCCACTCTGAAATTGAAACCTTATACTTTGAACAGCTTTAGAAATTTACATGGGGGGCTACTGAATATATTGCTTTGGGCAGGATTTATCTGACCAAATATATATGTCTATGTATCAATATAGACAGCTGTAGACTTCTGTAGATGTCCATATGTAGATGTCAGTATTTCAATTAATCACATGCCCTACATAACCAAAGAAGAAAAGAGGTGTGATTCATTTTAATCTAAAGACATCAACTATAGAGTCAGATAAATCATACGATAGGCACACATAAGAATACTTGTAAGAAGGGAATTAAAGGTGACCAAGTTGTAGTCATCTAAAATGAAGTGAAATGAATTTCACCCCCATCAGTATAGTAGACTGGAATGACCTGAAGATTAATGCTTTGAAGTTACTTCTTTTATACTAGTGATGACCTGTTTAGGATTTTTTTCCCATTGTTAATGACTTTTAATAGTCACGGAACTTATTCTCCATTAAGGTCATCTACAAATATCGTATCTCTGGACATATCTGTATCTGTGGACATATCATGTTTGGATCTATGATTATGGTCTTGAAATGTGCATATGCAGCTTGTCTTCAGGGTAAACAATAAACTTAAAATACAGAACAGGGACAAGAGTCTGAGCCTTTCACTCCTCTTTTTTTTTTTTCTTTCCAAAACTAGCTTTTCACATACCTGTAACCATGGCCTACTCAACCTTCCTTTACTCTATAGCATGTATTCAGAGGAAACTCCTAATGCACAACCACTATCCATGAATATCAATGATTCAATAAGAAGTGATAAGCAGATTGTTTTCTGTCAGGACTCTTTTTCTTGAGCATGGAGAAAGCTAAAAATAATTGTAGTGGACTATTAGGAAAAGGAAGAAAAATGTGCATAATAGTAATACAGTAGGGTAAAAAGCACAGAGAAAGACACAAGTAATAAACATCTGAAGAATAATTTTAAATGAGAAATAAAATATATAAAAAGATTTAATTGAATTTTATTTGTGCGGGCATTTAAAATTTCCCTTGAATGCAATTCAGCTCTTGGTTATGTTAATAGGTTCTACTGAAACCAATGAGATAATTATGAAGAGCAGAATTTCTCTCTTAAACTGATTAAGATGGTTTTGGTCTCAGTGCAATCTGCAAGCAGTGAACTTTTCTTCTGTAGGAGCTCTAAGATTAGTTCCTAAAAGGATATCTGAGAATGCAGCTACAGAAAAGACATTAATAAGTACAAAGACAACTGTTCTTCACGTAATCAGATTCCAAGAATTTACTTTATCCAAAGAACAAAAGCAAACCAGAAAAAACATAGATTGTGGGTAGTAGGTGTCAGAATTGTCCTTTTGGAGCTTGTGGCTCACAGGTGAATTTTATTCCATAATTTTACAAGTCATTCCTTAAAGAATCATGACTTACTCTTCTTTTGCCTTTATGTCTCTTTTAATGTTACCTTCTTTAAGAACATCTAAGCAAAAGTTGAAGCAACAGTATGGATTCCCTCAGGGCCAACAAAATGCTTATGCTTATCAGAAGACAAAAATCATGTTTCTTTCTTTTACATGCTTGCTTTTATTCCATATTTGACTTGCTGCTTTCTACCCTATTACTATATTACCTGGATTCCCAGGCATTTTCTAAGTCTCAGCCAATAATCCTTACTGGGAGGAGGAGGAGGAGGAGGAGGAGGGAGTGTTACATGTCTGTGAGAATCTTTGCAGTTTGTCGCCACTGAGTGAATTGGAACAATTTAGCTTTGAGGAAGTGATTTATACACACACATCCATCATATATAACCTGCTCTGCTCTGTTAACTCTCTGTTTGATCTCTGGAGGGTTGAGTAGATTAAGGAGGGTCTTCACACAGAGGTTTCATTAACAGCCAATCGGTTAACCTGGCATGACTCCTGTTTGTGCATTTGGATACTTTAAAGTGGGAAGAAAAGGAAAAAAATAAAATTAATTGGTATCATTATTTCCCAGTTCAGGAAACACCAGTCATGCTGTTAGAGAGAATTTTCTTCCTATTTCCTTGATTTTAATTTTTTTTTAGCCAGTGTAGAAAACAGAATTGAGGGTTACTCAAAGAGCACATTAAATATCTAACCATAAGCCACAAAAACTTGGATATTATAACCCAGTTTAATGAGACAGTGAATGCAGGCCAAGCAGGTGCACTTTTTAAATATACCAGATTAATGGGTCTCTGCTTATGATCACCTGTTTGTCTGTTCAAAGGAGGGGGGGAGGAATTTGATCAAGTCAAATTGTTGATATTACTATAAAGCAAAGTTAAAAACCAAAAAGTCAGAATCATATCGCAATATGACTATTACTGTTATTGATGGGAAATTTTGAGATATTAGAGGCATATGGTTTTGGAACAGAATAACCAGAATTGCAGCAGTGACTCCCCATGTGAGCACAGCGCACTGTGTCTCTGTGGTTTACAGAACAGGGATATACTGTTAATGAAAGGATTAAATTTAGTACTTCATGATATCCTTAGAAACCAAGTAGCTGGTTTCGAACCAGCAAAGTGCTTACCATAGTTTTACAGCCAATAAACTGATGAAAGCATGTGAAAATGGCTAGTTTGTTATTGTATTCAAGAACTTGAAAGAAAATAGAATAGTATCAGTAATTTTGAGGAAATATGTGGAGAAAGGTGACAGAGGAACTGTGGGGGCTTATTAGTTGTAACTACAACATGGAAAAATTTGGCAATGGTTATTAATGTTTATTTCAATAACAAAACACAAAGGCCTGGTGCTACCTTCTATACAAGCTCTCATAATCTTTGAATGTTTAAAGATTTATCTGTTATTAATGAATACCAATAGTCCACTGTATCTCAAACTCAGTCCATCCCATACTCTCTCACCCCCCACCTCCCAGGTGTCCAGAAAAAACAGATGTGCTCTGTAACATGCCCTGATATTTAAACGATAACAGACTAGTTAGTACAAAGTTGGGAAATTTACTCTCTTTCATATTAAGGTTACAATTCAAGCCTCACTGGCATTTGCAAATGTGGTGATAATACACAAGAGAGAGAGACTGCTGGAGGGACTACATTTAGGGCTTCATGGATAAAAAGCAGCAACCTTAACTGTATACAGAATTTTATTAGTAGTCAGATGCTTTTCCTGCTGAATTGTTTCCTGTATTTCCTTTACCTTTCATTACCTTTCTCTTTCAAGCCTTTGCAAGAAACATACAACAGTCCTGTCATCAGCTCCCCAAACTGAGCAGTCTCTTTTCCACAATGGCAAGGATACAAGCACAGCTACTGCCTCATATAATCAAACTAAAGATTCTCCTAATACAACAGAAAAGAGAAAGTTTTGTATCCATTGCAGTGTTTTGTTATTGTTAACTATCACATCCCTAGATATATGTTTATTATTCATATACAGATATCCTATATATCCATATACTCTTTATGATATCTTGAATTTTCCTCTATTTTCTGTGGTGATGAATTCCACAATGTCAGCAGCAACAGCTAGAATGCCCCTCCACCATTAACACTGCTAACACACTGCCACTGTTCCTCTGATTTTTATCTATCATCTTACATATTATCTGTTGTCTTATAACTACATCAAAACTCTGTGTACCTGGGGCTGACTCTGTTCTGGACCAGCACACTACCTAGGACAAGTGGCTTTATCTGTTAGTAGGACACAGAATGACAAGATGTAAGTTCATTTCATTTTCGGTGAAAGTAATTTTATTCCTGTGTTAGAAGACATGGAAAGAAAAAGGTTGTGGTCTATGATTTCTATATTTAATTCATATGTCTTTTACAGATTTGTATGAGACTGGAAGGCATGCAAGCACTGGGATTTTAAAATCTTAAAAAAGTTATTTTATCACTTTTGTAAAAGGAACGTTTTCCCTCATAGGGTCTTTCCTTGATAATGTTCTTTGACTTCACAAAAAGCACTGTATAAACAGTATTTGTTTGTCTGTTTGTCTCCTGTACTGACATTGAGCTTTCCATGATGATTAACATGAACAGAAGCTATGTAAGTATCATGCCTTTGGAGATTTTATTGCCAGAATAGGGAATGTCTCCTCTGACCTCTCCTGGCTGTAGCAGCCTTTGGATCTAGCCCCTTAGGAAACAGAAAGTCTATTATCATGAAATAATGGGGATTATTTTCATTATGAAGTTACCAAAGTCAGTTGCCAAATGGTATGTATTTCTACCTGAACCTTTTGTTACCTTGTTTTAACCTGACATTTTATAGTGGTTTGTACAAGGATTACTATTGGATATTGAGCAATAGGATGCATTGGCTTCTCAGGTTTACCTTTAACTGAATGTGACTCCACAGTCTCAACAAAAAGGGACTGGGGAAAAGACTGAAAAAAAAAAAAAAAAGCTGTTAATCCAGCTGGGCAGATGTACCCAACAGAGAGAGAAAGTTACTGCCACAAAGAGGTAAAGGATGCACATAATCTTCTGTCTGAAGCTAGGGGCACTCAACCTGGGCTTTTGCTTCAGAAATTAAAATAAAGACAGCATCCATTTTGTATAAAAGATGGTATAAGATTTTGCTGTTGTTGTTTGTCCAACAGACACCCACCTTCACCCACAGCAAGCTCACACTGTGTTGAAAAGGACCTTGATGCAGAGATGGAAACAATCAAGTGAAGCAGCAAATGCCGCAGCCCATTTCAAAAGCATTCCTTTTCCAGGCCATCAGCCGCAGCAGCAGCGCGGGAAGCCTTCCCTGATTTTACCACTACTGAGCGGCGGCTTGATGGTGTTTATGCATTGCGGGACCCCACCGGCGAGGAGACCTATAGCTCCGGAGCACCAGAAGTGATGTTAAGAGAAGTGGCTACAATGGACAATGGAGCTGTTCATGGCACTAAGACTGCGAGCCCATCGAGCATCCCCTCTATCACATTTATTGCTCGTTACTCAGTTTTAAAGAGGCTTTTTTATCCTGGAGAATTTAACTGAAATATTTGCTTTTCTGGTATTTTTCTTATTCAGCAAATGAACGTCAGGTTTGACAGACATCAGCGGGTCTAAGAGTTCATGGGTTACATTTATCTTAAAACAACGCTACAAGGCTTGTACAATGCTTCAGCACAGGCTGTCAAACACATTTGTCCTCCCCATTACACTAGCTAAAACTGTTGTGTCACTGGGCTCTTTGCGTCCCCTTTTCAGCTCTACTAGGGGTCCCTTATCTTATACTTTGACTGTATGTTATCTGATGCTGAAACCACACAGACACTTGTCTTGTTTGTGGCCTCCAGGTGAGCCTATAACACCGTAAATATAAAGTTTTGAGGTAAACGTCATCCTTTTTCATTCTTGTCCCCTGACACTGCAGATCTAGTGCTAAGCCTGGGATGTTACAGTGATTTCCATGACAAATGGATGTCAAACACAGGAACAGGGCTTTGCTTGATCCTGCAAGGAAGCGAGACTGGGAATCAGAAAACCTTTAACAAAAGATTAAGCAAAGATCTCTACAGAAAAAAGTATCAATAACAGTAGTGAAAAGGCAGAAGCGTTTCCCAAATATTTCCAAAATATATTAATGAAAAAAGCCTCCCAGCATGTTCAGTTGACAATGATGACAAAATTTTGATAGTAGCTCAGAAATTTATTAAAAAGTAGCTCCTAAAAGCAGACATTGACATGTCCAAGCAACTTATATTTAAAGGTTTCAGAGACAGCTTGCGAAGGAACTCTCTGGGCCATTAATGTTGATTTTCGATACATCGTGGAGCACTAGAGACATTGCAGAGAGCTGAATGTTGTGCCAATATTTTAAAAGGGCAAATAAGATGACCCGGGTAATTATAGGCCTGTCACACTGACATTGATCCTAAACAAAATAGCTGGCTGATACAGGACTTGATTAACAAATTAAAGGAGGGTAATATAATTAATGCCAATCAACATGGGTTTGCGTCAAGCTAAACTGGTATCTTTTATGATGAAATTACAAGTTTAGTTAAAAAGGGAATAATGGAGAATTCATATATTTAAACCTCTTTATGGCATTGATTTGGCACTCCCTGATTTATTTATTAACTAAGAAACTATGGTGACACAAATGCAGCATAGCACATATCAGTAAAACTGTGTGACTGACAGGTCTCCAAACATAACTGCAAACAGACATGCATCATTGGGAACGTAGGGGTTTTTTTGGATCCCCACAAGTTATTTGTATTGAAAACCTGAAAAAAATACTTTCTCTATAAATACAGACCTGTACTCACATATGTATATGAATCCATCAGGGTTAGTAATTAATGAAGGGATGACAAAGTGGTACAAGCCACCTCATAACCTAAACATAAACAAGCACTTTGATCCTAAATATGGCCACATATATAGCAGTACCTCTGAGAATAATCACTGCTTCTAGGTTACAACCTGAAACAGTCTCTGGAAGGAAAAAAGAAAGGGAGGCAGGGAGAGAAAGAGAAATGAGAGAGAGAAGTATCAGTGAATTATCAGCTGAGCTCAAGTTTCCAGCATGATTCTCTACTCGAAAGGGCAAATACATTCACTGGGTACAGAAAGAGTATGTTCAAATAGAAAGGGAGGTTGCATTAACTCTGTGCTTGGAAATTGTGCTGCTGAATTTGGAGCACTGCCCAGTGCTGGTAGCCAGAGGTAAAGAACCATCCTGGGGAATTAGAGTCTGAGTACAAGTTACAAGAATGATGTGAGGATTAGAAAACTTAATTCTTTGAGGTACTTGAGAACTCAGTTAAATAATTTATGGCAAAGAAACAAAAGACATGACCATACCATATTCTTCAGGTGCTTATTTAAGGAACAAGATTGAATAATAGAGGGCTTTTCAGTCCACATGAAGATTTAACAGGCTCCTATTTCTATAAGCTTAACCTGGAAAGGTTAGACTAGCAATAAGCTAAAACTGAAAAAATAACTTAAAGAAACTTACTGTTTATAGAGTCCTTCTTTTCTGGCCTCTTCTTCAGATCAATGAATCTTAAACCCTATTCTGCACAACTGTGCTGGGAGGTGAACATGTTCTCATCCAAAACCAGCCTACAGCTGATTAGGTGGTGTACTCTCTCGGGACATATCAGATAAGGATTTTAAGTCTTCTGTGCAGAAGGAAGGATGTGCTTTTCATTCCCCTACATTTTGGCTAATGCTCTAACCCCTCATCTACAGGGCAAAAGCTATCATTGGTGATGATGCCACTTTTTGAAGAGAAAGCAAAGCATACTGCTGTGTGGAACACAGTTCTCTAAGAATATCCCTATCATCAGCTATTCTCTAAGAATATCCCTATCAGCTATTCTCTAAGAGCATCTGCAGGCAATTTAGAGAAAGGAGAAATATGTAGTTTGTGGCTCTTGAATATGCACTGAACAGTCTCCAGCTATGTCCACTGTCCTATTGATCCACTTTTGGTTACTTTCTGAAGGACAACTTCAGGCTCCTGGAAAACTTGCAGTTCTGTAAGGAAATTATTTACAGAACTGAGGCAACCTTGGACCTAGTCAGCATCTGAAGAATATTTTTGAGAAACTTAGCTTAAAAAGTAAGCTGCACTTCACTGCTGTTCTAGATCTAGTCCAGAACCCATTATGCTCTATCATGGGTGCAATTCTTACCTTGTAATCAGTTCAGAAGTGTACTTGGAAGCAAAGAAATTCAATAAAATAAACCCGTGTATTTTTCCAGATTTGAACAAAAAGCATATAACAAAATAAGTGCAGGTTAATACAATGATCTATAATTTTGCCTTATTACATAAACATACTCATATCCAGTAGGCAGCTTCCTGTAAATGTCAAAGTGAAACTTTTAAATCTATATTTTCACTTTTCTCTTTAAAAAACCTCCAAACTTCACAAATGGAACTTACACGTGGTTCTTCCTAGATCAGTGCAAGATTAGACAAAGCAGCCAACCCAGTAGCACTTAACAGTGGTCTTGAAAATCCTGAAGAATATCATATAGACCAGAATTTCCTACGTGAGCTTTAAATTTCTTTGCTTTTACATTTTAGTCAGACCCTTAACTTCATTTAAATGTTTTTTTGATTGCATCTATAAAATATTTAGATTTTAATATATACAGCATCATTACCCTACATTGTGAGAAGCATAAAAGCATACGAAAGTAATAGCTTCCTTGACATACAAGATTAATATGCATGAATTGAATTTTTCTGTATTCTATGAACTCACATTTCACAGAGAGACCAAATTTATAGATAGAGAAAATCCCTCATCCAGTTTCAACTTCATAGGAGTTTAACAAAGAAACATGAGGTATGTGTGGTCCTAGTATCACCTTTGCAAATTAAGTTTCAAGATGGAGATCATTAGAGAGTATTGCTTGCAGGAGTGGTTTGTTTTTTTTTTTAATGTTAGAATTTAATTTTTAAAGCTGAGAGTTTGGTCTTTTCTCTGCTGGTTCAGAAAGTTGCAGTGCATGTTATGGAATAAAGCTTTTTAGATAGTTGTTGAGCAACATAGCAAGCAATTTAAGTTAAAGAATGACCACTTTTTGTCATCAGCATATTAGTATCTTCTAGATTTTTGTGACTTAAACCCTTCACTAAAAACAGACTGCTAAAGATGAAAGCATTGAAAATTGACTGTCATTAGCATCTTTAAAAAAAATCCCCTGTATTTGTCAAAAAAAGAACAATACAAACCACCGGTACACACAGCCCTTTTGGGGTACCTCCATGATCCTAATGTCACCCCATCTAAGGCACAGTAGCACACAACGACTTTTTTAAAAAAGTGATCATCCGGACTGTCTCAGATTTTTTAATAGTTATTTCTGAATTTTTCTCCAGTGCTTATGTAGAAAGGCAGCTGCATTCCAATAGTTGTATTGCTTTACTGCTCTCTTTCAGCAAGTCAGCAAGAGTAGGGTTTTGTTCAGCTACAGTTCCTTGACTAAAGAATAGTTTAGCTCAAATAAAATGACAATGAGGTGATGTTGAGGCCAACTAAACTGTCCAAAGGCAATTTTTGAAATTTGCGATTTTGAAAACATTTGCAAATATATATGGGTATAATTAAAAGTCAAAACCAGTACAAGAGCAGAAAATGGTGCCTAAAGAAGAGCGGTGGCTGTAATTCTTCATGAGGGTCCCTCTCGCAGACAGGCTGCAATGTCATTCCCAGCTAACGTACGGTAGCAGTCAAGCATGTAATCTATCTGGGAGTCTTAGTGGCAATACAAACAGGCTACATCCTCCCACTCTCCTTTAAGGACATATTATTGTGCATTTAGTTAATAAAAGTCAGCATTCCTTCAACTTCACCCCACCTGTCCAGGAGATTCTTTATTTGGCATGAAGCATGATGGATCCAGTTCAGACCCATCTAGGCTGATCTCTTGTTCCTAATCTGTCAGTATGGATACACAATAAAACACCACCTGGTCACTCCACCCTTAGCTGTTCCTTTTGAACCAGAGACCAAGGAAAAGCATGGAAAACAGTAAGGGTCAGAGATAATATTTACTAGAACGGTAATACCATCAAGAGCGTGAGTCAAAGCAATCAGGTTCTGAATGCAGTTGCCTGCAGCTTCTTGTTTTGATCTCTGCTTCAGCACTTGAACTATAATGAACTTCAGTTCAGGACTAATGCGTCTTATGAATCAAAGTTGCTCTTGAAAATTTTATTTGGAGTTTGACCTTGAAAATATTATTTTCCTTGGTACTTACATATGCACTCCTTTCATGACACCTGCATATTATAATTAAGCCCTGGTCAAAGAAGAAAGGAACAGAAAAATAAAAATATTTTTTTACCAACACCAGTCATCCATTTAAAAAAAAAAGTCATAAGGTCTCAAAAAAATTCAAGTACGAAAACATTTCAAAGTAACATCTCTTACCACTCATATGTTTACTCCTAAACTTATGCACTTAGGAACACAAGTTATTTAGAAAAAAAAAAGTAGATGAACGTTGCAACCTTTTTCTAGAACTTTACAACATACAAACTGTGCAAACCTGACCTTTGCCATAAGAGAAAGCATAAACCAAAATACAGTCCTTGGGCCAGTCCTTGGCTGTGTGGCAGACCACCACCTAGCACAGGAGGGAATTTAGTGAGTCTTCCAAACACAGCGCAAACCCCATCGGCTGCAAGCGCACATGCAGCCGGCCAACTAACCCACAATTTAGGTATTCCTGTAAGTTCTTGTCAGTGTGCACAAGTAGTGTTATCACCTATAATTGACTACAGGACTTCAATTATGCTGGTAAATTTAGCAATAATTACACATCTTTGCCACCATTCAGGAATTACCTCTCAGGGCATGAAATCTGTTTATACTCACTTCCAACAAATTCTGAGTTCAGCGTGTTTGCTCAGCTATGTGGCTTCATTTGACTGTAACGATCTCATTCGCTACATGAAGTGCTCCAAGAAAAGGTCTCTTGATCCACTCCTTGGTTTCTCAAAGAAACCAGTGTATCTAAAGGACGGTTTGTTTGGCACAAAGAAAAACATCTCCCCTTCTGACACAGCACAACTTTCTCACGCAAAAAAAAATATTTTCCACTGGCATAGGAAATGGGTTTTGTGGTGGATAGAGGGACTGCTCAGAGAAATCTAGGATCATCTTAAATTCATTCCTTTCTTCATTATGCTTACTACTTGTCTAGGTCAACCTTCCTGCTCGTTCCTTTAAAAGAATGTTTTTGAGCCTAAGAGCTCATATAATTCCCTCCTTAGAGAGGCAGTGAGGAAAACAAGCCGTTCTTGACAGGTATCAGAAGGCATCACTTCGCTTTGGGAAAGCGCTCACCTACCACAGGGGCAATACAAGAATTTTAGAAGAATAAAGCAGACTGTGCCATGTGATTCCCCAATTTTTCTGCTCCCATCAAATCCAGAATGATTTACGGTAGCCTGGCTGCTGCTCTTAATTTCCCCCCCTTATCAGGTCTCATGTTGGCAAGCTTCCCGGAGGAACGCCGTCCTGCCATGCCCCCGCTGCCTTACTCCCCAGATACTTCCCTCCTCCCTCGGACACCTCCCCTGCGCCACAGGAGCGGGAGGGCAACACCACGGCACCTGGCACCAACAGCACGACCCGCTCCCCTTCAAAGGGCAGGCTGAAATCCGGTAACTTCACAGGGAAAGGGAGTGCTTACCTATACCGCGCAGACTGCGTAAACCGCGTCAAAACTGCTTCACGTCACTCCATTAGAATAAGCTCCAGCTGGGCTACCCTTGCCCACTGTTGTCCTTTCCCCCCCATTTTTTTTTCTTATTAAAGGAATAGATTAAATAATTAAAACCAAAGCCAATTCCTGATATTGGTTCCACAAAATGACACGTGAATAAAGCCTTTTAAAGTCTGTCTGGCAAACAAACCAGGAGTGCTTGCTGCTGATACAACAAAAAGCATCTCACTAGATAGCAAAGATAAGCAAGGAGCATGTGTAATACTGGAAATTCTCTCTCATAGCAGCAGCACCTTTGGAAATTAACTCATTCTTCTTAAAAACTTTCTTTCTCCACATCAAACACTTGTCGGGAGTGCTGCAGCTGCTCTCTTAGGAAACATAACCACCTCTGCAAGACCCAATTTCTCTGTGAAGGTTAATTAGTCTAATGCAGGAAATGGTCTAGTGACATTGGGGATTTCTTCAAATAAATGAGTTAGACACTTGAGTTTGTTAAATATTGCCTGAGAAAAGGTGGCTTTTGGATGTAACGCTTTGCGCAACAGAGTATCACTATATAAAAGGAGAGAGAATAACATCCCACAAGTTCTACCTGAGTTGGCAATTTGTTAAGCTTCTTATTAAACACTTACAAAAACTGGAATGGCCTCATTTGGGGGGTGGAATTGCTTCCTGCTTGCTTTTGTTACACTCTGTTTTGTTCAGTACAA
This sequence comes from Haliaeetus leucocephalus, assembly GCF_000737465.1. Taxonomy (NCBI): domain Eukaryota; kingdom Metazoa; phylum Chordata; class Aves; order Accipitriformes; family Accipitridae; genus Haliaeetus; species Haliaeetus leucocephalus. Next base: position 2,798,247 of record NW_010972653.1, read on the forward strand.
ACCTAATCTGAACCAGAGCATAGCTGAGGTTGGGATTTGTGAATGAGCTGCAGAGACTGACATCTTGCCGAGATACAGATGCTTCAGCGAGAGAATTTTTCATTATGGCATATCAAACCACATTATTTTAATTTGCTGTAGACAATAGCAATATGCAAGAGAGTAAAGAGAATTTGTATTTGTTGCATATCGATTTGCATAGTCAAGATTATCACATATATTTAAGATTGTAAGAGGTTGATCTCTGAAGCTCAAAACCTTAAAACCATAGCTTATTTGGGCATCAGAAACTTAATTACCCCAAATCATGTCACTTATGGAAACACTTATTTAGAAGATTATTTTCAAACTGGCAATTTGGGTCTCAGTCAGGGTTTGATTTTCATTCCTCCTTTAATTTTAGGGAGTTTACATTTCTTCCCCATCTTACCCTGAAACATTTTCTCCCCAGCCCCTGGCTAATTTTCAAGAGCTGTAAACTGAAAGCCACCATGCAAACAATTCTGTTGATATAGGAGTGAAAGTTAACTCATTTTCATCAGGAGGGTAACAGGAGAGGCAACTGGATGCACACATGGTCTGACAAGTAGAAAGGTCACTATAGTGGATGTCTTCTCAGAAAAAAAGAGACTATGTTTAAAGGGCTATTATATAGGCTTGACGAAAACATTTCATATACAAACCGGCATTTCTGATTGTTTCGGTAGCCTGTGCAGTGTTTATTTGGCCAGTTTCCCAGGGATTTCCTGCTTTATTAAGGAGACCGCATCCTGGAGCATAGCGTTTACATAAGTTACCTACGTGATTAAATGAGGCAAGTAAAACACATGGAGGAAGCCTCTGATACCATGAGTATTATACAGAAAAAAAGACAAGTTTAACAGGGAAAGATTAACAACAAACTTTTTCCTTCTTTAGCTATAAAGACTATTTTTAAGCCATCAAGAAAAGTTGTTTGTACATACATACCAGAAAAGTTAAAGCTCAGTAAGAAAATACAGAAAAATTAGGTGTATTTACATACACTAAGAATTACTGTTTTAGAAACTTGGACTAAATGAAGTCCCTGGTGTAAAAGCACCACTTAGCAACAATGGCTGTTGGCAAAATACCTAACCAGAGTTTGGGCTGCTGACAGAAAACTTTGCATGACTTCAGACCAATTTACAAATTTTTTTACTGAATTTAAATTCTGTTCTTATTGTTTTAGGACACTAGAAATACCACCAAAGATCAGTGCTTCCAGGTGAATAGGCTTTCTTTTTGTAAAGCTTACTTCTTTTTAACCATTTCAGCCAAACACCGCTTAAACTGTCACTAGGGGAGTGAAGAACAATTTAAGTATTTTTTCAAAATAGGTTAAAACTCAATAAAAAAACCCCAAACCTATTATTGCATTTAGTACAGAACTGCTTCAAGCATAATTGTATACTACTGTATGCTAACAAAGTCTCTACTTCCTATTTTGAAGAACTTAATTTAAAAATACCATTATTGTTCAAAGAAACTAAATATCATAACCAAAAATTTCACAAAAATTACAATAGAACACGTTGCTTAAAACCTAAATAACAGATAGCCATACATAATACTAATATACCAATAATAACAACCATTATGAAATACTATTTTGTTCACATGCTGAGTATCATGAAACAGCCTTTAATATATCATTGCTGCAAAGAAATTACGAAAGTTCTTGCCAGTCTTGGCTGACATTCAGCAGATTACTGCATCCCTTTACCTCAGTTTCTGCCTGTGGATCCGGCCACATTTGTAAGAAACCAGGCACTATAGACAAAAGGCAGTACAAGATGCAAAGTAGTTTTTGAAAATATCTTAATAAGAAGTGATTAAGAGCTCACTCATCATTCACAGAATGGGTTAGTACCTGCAACTAATAGCATCTCTGTAGAGTAGCAACTTTGCTTTCAAGCAACTTAAAGTATTGTTAACGGGATTCCTTACACAAGCCCTAGGTTTTCCTCACCCTCACCCCTTGCACACCTGATCATTTTGTCTATTGGCAATTGTTGGTGTAACTGCAGTTATAAAGGGTTTCTTCAAGTGTTCCTAGCTTTTATGCTTTTCCCTATCTACAAACAGAGGTGCAAGGCAGAAGGGTACAGACTCCTTGGTGAAGTTCACGCTTTGAACTCACCACCCCATTTTTCCTCTTTCTTACATTTATCTAGTCTACTTGAGATGCAGTTATTTTGCTAACTGGCTTAAGTAGGAGCCCAGCTTATTGCATTATACGGATATTCACATATGGTAGTGACCACAGGCCAATTACCTCTTCAAATAGACCAGGCACGTTTATTTGTATGTGTGATTCCATAAACATGAGAAGACTGGAGTATAAGTTTGTGTTGCCAGCAGCAATTTTCTCTGCTTTCACAGTAGCAAAACAGAACCATACTTAAAGCGTAAGAGACCAGTGAACTCCTGCCTTTGGAGTACACTAAAAGGGGGCCCCAGCTCAGCAGTTTGGGTGCTGAGTGGCAAACACCATCTGTATCCTTTTCCCTTCCATAAAAGGAACCTTTATAGGAGCGCAAAGGAAAACAAAGAAAGACTACTACCAGTAGTTATAAATACTCAAATGAATAGTTAATCATCCAATAAGAATGTGAATTCTCTCAAGACATTGTACTAAAGCAAATTAGTCAAAAATAAAAAGCTATTGAACAAGGGCACTCCAATAAGCAAGTGATAAACTCAAAAAGCCAAACGAAAATCTCTCCCTACACTACTTTACAACAATTTAACAATAAATAACAACATTAAAATATAACTAGGAAAAAAAGCACTTAAAACTAGAATTTTTACTTGTTCATTTTGCTTAAGCTAATTTTGAATTTCCCGTATTTTCCCCTTTTAGTCAGAAAAGCTGAAGCACAGCAAGCATGCCTACATTGGATTTGCTTAGAGTTCTAAAGCCAGTAAACTGTGACAAATACTGCCTGGGGCACATATGAAAGCCTATTTTTTTGTGCTGTTTTCAGTTAGCCAGCCCTAGAAATCAACACCGAGAAGATAAATAAACACAGTTTTGACATGTACAGTAGCAAGAATTAGCTTTGTATCCAGACAAGGAACAAGCCATTTAAAACAGAAGTTAGTGGATTAACTATCCTAACAGCTTAAACAGCATGTTTATTCAAGCTGCAACAAAAAGTCAGCCAGTGAAGCAAGGGCCCTTCATTGTGAGTTTGTGCTCCACACAAACAGTTCTAACAGCTTTAAGTTCTTTTTTGTTTAGGAGTTTGTTTGTTTCTAAGGAGAAAAAAAAAGAACAGGGAGAATGTAAGTGACCCAGTTGGAAGCAGTAGGCTGGTATACTAGCAGCTTCTCTGGACATCGGTGAAACATCAGCACCACCACGAGGCAGTCAATGAATGGCTAGTCATCTAACAAAAAGCACATTCGGAACATTCACCCCCATCATATACACATAGTATTCATAGGCAGAACAGCCTACATGTATATACACAGGTATGTATAAAGACACACAATTAGGTACTTAATTTCAACGAGACTTTTTTGTGTATCACTTGGAATATTCCCAATGACAAGATGTACAACATCACTTGATCCTAAGAAATTCTGTTCTTACACGAGTTGACTTTAACTTGCAATGTGAAAACATTTTCATATCTTGACTGTGGATGTGAAAGCAAGTCAGTGCTTGCTTCAAAAAAGGTAGTTACAGCTTTTAAGTGGAATCAATGCCCATCCAGGTACATATGGCTTATCACTTACTGTTACTAGGTGTAAAGGCATGTGCATTCTGAAATAAAAATAATAAAAGACAGTGAACATCTACAGACTTCATATCAGGGACAAGTGTCTGAACTCAGTTTGGTATAATTCCATTTAGCTTCGTATTTTATTTTTTAAGATTTTTTTTTTTAAATACCCTTACTTGCTTTCTGAAGAAATGTGATGTTTTCCAGAAAGTTCATCTGTTTAGTGTTTAAGTCAGCAGAAACTGAAAGTAATATAAAAAACCCAGACCAGATCCCTCAAAACAATTGCAAGTAGTTTATGTGCCATCTCATCTAAACACTTTTCCCTGAGATTACTCATCAGGGCACTGAAGATTTTCTGTTGTTTAGCACAAGACACAGTTAAGCTCTTGACATCTCAGTCAACCTTTAAAGTTTCTCAACCAGAAACTGTTTCCACCTGTACCTCCCTCATGCTGCAGTGTTTGAAGGCACATCCACAGAACTCTCCTGAAAACAAGTATACATTAGGCCACTTTAATAATTTTAGCTCCTACACCAAGGAAATACATACTTTAAATAAGTATTGGCATGCGTAAGGTTATATGCCTAAAGCCACTTTCATTTTTAGGACTGAAAAAAGCCATGCTGAATAGTCATAATTTGTAATCATTCACTGAAGCTTGGATATCCAATAGCTAATCTTGAAAGACACCAGGACTTTGAACATATAGCAGATGTAGAATAAATATTACACTAACAAAAAGATCAATGCTGGGAAGATTTTGATTCCATCTACCCACCATTTTCCCCCCAATTTAAGTGATCCCCAATTAAATATGCAGTATGTCCACTTTAAACTAGATGAAACTTTTTTACTCTCAGCTTCAGTTTGCAAACATGCATGACCTGTTCTCTCTTGTATCTAAAATTTTAGGCACTGCAATCAATTACCTTTCACTGACTTACAGTCAATAGATTTCATTACTCTTGCCTGACAAGAGAAGACCAATACAACAAATGGCACAACTTTTATTCCCAAGTTCTAATGATAAGCATCCAGTGTGTCCTCCCCCCCCCCCCCCCAGTTTTCTATGTATAAAAAAAGAAGCAAGAGAAGTATTCCACGATGACCAGTTTAGGATCAGGTAACACCACAGTCACAGTAAATTTAATACTTAAATTTGTTTAACTTAAGAAATCTATGTATTTTATTATAATAGCTAGGACTCTCAGTCTGCCCTCTCCAGGTAACGATACACAAAAAATTTGTTTCTTTGCTCAACCTGAGTTTAATCTGGTTTTCACTGCTTTCTCCAAGGGGACTGAATGTTTCATGACTAGAACTCTTCATGAGGAAGGCAAAGTCACCTTCATTCTGGGTTGTCTGGCATTCCCAATGACCTTTGATATTTTAGGTGACAATTAGCAGGCAAAGTCACTGAAATTTCTAAGTATCATTAGAGGAGTCACTAGAGAAAAAAGGAAGCTAAAAAAAAAATCCAGATCAGGCTACAGAAACTTCACCTGAACAAATTCAACCTGCCTGAAAGCAGCACAAGAGGCATTAAGTACTTCAACCTATACTGCTGCATGAAAAAGCTTTTCCTGAAGATTTATGAAGTGTTTTGATACTAGAGTGTTACCTTCCCATGAACTCAGAGTATTGTAGAATTCTCTGTACAACTTTAATTTTAGAAATTTAAGACACGTTAACTTTGAGAAGTCTAGTATTACAGAATCAAAACACAGTTATCAGCCCAGATTTAGGGTTTTAGGATAACCAAGAGCTTCAAATACAGACTTCAGGAAGTTTTTTTTTTTTCTTCAATATCTTAAATATAAAGAGCTGTCTGAATATGGATGCATCTTTAAAAAGCCCAGCATTAAAAAAAATAAATCTAAGTACACAGCTAGTTAAGTAATTTTAACATATATTCTGCAAAGAAAAGGATTAAACTCTCCTTCTTCCAGATTTGCTTAAATATACTTGTATTTTCAATAAATAAAAAAAGCTATGCAAAGAATGATTCTTCAAATTAATCCTCCAGGCAAGGCAAAAGAAGAGCAAAAGAAACCATTTCATCTTCAACTTATTTTATTTATCAAGAAAACAGCTAACACAGACTTAATGCTGAACACACTGTTCATCATGCAATAAGTATATTTAATTTTAATCCTTTTCTAACTACTGCTATTCAGAGACAGTATGGAATTTTTGTATTTGCAGGGTAGAGCATTTATTAACTCAAGCCTTGTCTCAAGTGTGGCACAATCAGAATGTTCTGAACAGCTGGTTCGGAAGATAGCCAAGATGCAAGAAAGATGTCTGAGCCTCCTTTTCAAGGGCAGCCAACTCTTGTACTGTAGGTGCCAGAATATCCACATGGCCTTTATACAGTCCACCTGCCAAAAGAGACTCAATCTAAATGATGTGTTCAAAGCCATTCTTCAGCAGAACTAATAATGCTCAACCACAGTCATTCAGAAAGTTAAAATAACTTTGTTAGCTTCTTAAGAAAAAAAAGGCACAAACAAAACACACAGGCATACACACACTTTCATCACTTGCAAACCATAGACTGCATGTAACAAATGCAGAAGACAGCAAAGAACTAGCAGGGTTTTTTAATCTATCATTCTGTAGTTATACAGCAGACAACCAAGAAACTGAGCATTGCATAGCAAGGTAAGTCAAGAGGAGTTCATTGCTTACCACCCAGAGCTCTTTTCTGCCCATATGTAACTTTCCCATCAAAATCATCTACTGGTACTTTTATGTCTGGTTCAACTTGGGCAATAGTGCAGTTTAAGTGTTCTTCAATCTCCCCCAGCAACTTTAAAAAAAAAAAAGTCTTAAAGTACTCTTATGGTCCAAGACTTCAGTCAGACTAGTGTTCTGAACAGTCACATTCAAGAAGTTTCAACAGGAACTGAACAGAAAAAACAATTTGGGCACAGATACCAAAGACTAACACATTTTCTGCTCAAATGGACTACACAAGTTCATTTCCAATCTCAGTATTTCTTTATCCTACCTAGAACCTTTATTTTACATACTACCCTACTTACGAGTGGGGCTACTTTATTATAAAGAGCTCACAGTGCAAGCTTACTTTACCACAGATGATATATTATACAACCTTCTTTAATGTAGAAAGAAGGGAAGCACTGTGAATTTAACAAGCATTCATACTTGGTATACAAATCCCAAGGAAAATGTACGAAGTAACACACTAATTCTAGGTTAGAGGAACAACAGTTTTAAGTTACTTACAATTTAGCAACAAACCATCTAAACAAGAATATTTAACTAACATCGTGTAACTCTTAACAGCATCTGATTAGGAAGACTACAGAAAAGCTGAAAATAAGACTCCAACAGAATTGGCTGGGAATATTAAAAGAAGCTTTTATAATTAAAGAAATAACTTCTAGAAAGTATAACTTGCAAAGTCTTCTAATTTCTTCTTCAAATGGAATCAAAGGTTATAAACACCCTAAAACTAGCTTTGTACTTCAACTACCCAGCTAAAACAAGAACTATGTTTCACAGTCTTTTAGAGGAATTAGAACATTCTGGTTAAGGAAAACGATTACCTGCATCTCATTGTACCATATGGTACAACCTCCTTCTTCCTTCAGTCTAGTATTGTAACACCCTTTTCCACGACTACTGCATACATGATACCAAACCTAGAAATACAGGAAAACAACTTCTAAACTTTGTGAAATTTTAGTACATCCACTTTGATTAAATATAGCATGAAAAAGAACTCAGATACCTATTTAAACTCCCTTTCAATTAAGCAAGAACGAACAAGCAGTTTTCCAATACAGTATATTAAAGTCAGACATCAGCTGTGGATGGAACTTCAGTAAATAACGTCTGTTCAATTTTGCTTTGGAGTATAATTACCTTTTCTTTCTCTTTTGCCACGAGGGAGATTGCCAAACCCATCCTGTAATATTAGGGGAGAAGGGAGAGAGAGAAACGTATGCCAATAACTATTGCCAACTTACAAAACAACAACAAAAAATATCAAGAAAACATGGCAACTACTCTGAATACATACATACCTCTCAGCTCTGCCTACTCTCCCAATTCGATGAACATAGTTCTGCTTTTCATCAGGGAGTGTGACATTGATAACTGTAAAATACACACAAAGAATACAAGTTTGTTTTTTTTTTTTAAATACACAAGATCACAGATCAGACACCTAAAATAATGATTTTGATTGCTGCAATCCCTCTCTTTAGCCCACATACATTACGTTGTATTACAGCAGTTACAGGTGTCATTAGCTGCAATACCTACACTTAAGGCTTCCACTATAAAACTGCTTTTTCCATGATTACTTTTTGACAAGAGTGGAAAAAACAAATGAAGAATCCCTAACAATGCAGAACATCATCAGGTATTGAGAAGGTATGGTGAAAAATCAAATTAAAAGTTGCCTAGTTCAAGCCTTTAACATCTACAACTTTTTAAAATTAACCTGTAAGTCATATACCTGTTCGCACTAGCTGACAGGACTGCAAATATATTGAAGCTATATGCAATTCAATAGCTTAGTTTAAAAGTTATATCTTACCATATGGAACACCATGAATATCAATTCCTCTAGCAGCAACATCTGTGCAGATCAAGAAACGGACATCTCCTCTCTATGAAAACATAGTTAAAGAAGTATTGTGCTAAGTAAACCAAAGAAAACCCCAGGCAATGAAACATTAGTCCTTTGCATTTACTTCACCTTGAAGTGTCACTGTACATTTAGGAACACTTCAAATAAAGCTCTTCCACAGTGCAACAGTGAAAGTTTTTGAACATGAATAGCTTGGTCAATTTACATCCTTCTTTCTTTCCCCAACAGCATGAAGCAAGTATAAATTGATGAATGACTTCATCAAAACCAAACTGTCTAATATTTAAATAACGTTTTTCTTTTAATATTTAAGAACCAAAGACTTTAAAAAACAATGTAATCTGTTACAGAGCTCAAATTTAGGTTTTATTTAAAAGTAAGCCCGCTTGTCCTCTCATTGAAAACTCACAAAGGTCATATTGACTGACAGTATGGATTTTCACCTAAAAAAACTGTGCCTCAGAATTTTCGGAAGTGGGTCATAGGGCATTTGAATGCAATTTAATTTAAATGGAGAAGTAGCAACACAAATTAACATATGATTTCAGATATTGGGAAATGAGGGAAAAGCCTTCAAGAATCTGCTGCATCACCTTAAATCTTTCCAGGTTTTGTTTTCTTTCTTGAGGTTTTCTGTCACCATGCAGACAGACACATGAGAACTGATGTCCTTTCCTGTCAGGGCCTGAAAGAGTTGCTAGGCATTAATAACATCATATGTAAGTTATGACACAACACCATAGAGAACTGGTAAAAAGTACATTATGTGGGCCAAAAGTCTTGCCTCAGGGCAATTTCACTTATTACCAATTAACAAACTTCTAATTACTGATACAGGCATTGAAGAAAAACAAGACAAACAGTTAAACAAGCACCTTTCCTCCCCCCTCCCCAGAGGAGGTCTGTGCAGGCATGTCTCCTCACTCCTGCCTAGTCTAAGCTCTCCTTGTTTCTCCAAACGTGCCTTCACCCTTCTCCTCACTGCCCCCTGTCAGTGTCCCCCTGTGCTTTCTCTCACATCTCCTTCAGCGTGCGCTTTTGTACAAACACATTTCTTCCTGTCTCCTGTCCCAGCAACCCACTTATACATGTTTCAGCAGAGGCACCATATACTCTTTTCATTGGTTCAAATTTTGGTACACAATAGGTTGTTTCCAGCCATTTCAGAGCTGTCTGGAACAAGTACAGGGCAGTTCATTGCTTCCTCCCACAAAGGCCGCCCCTGTAGCTCCCTGCTACCAAACCCTGATTTTTAATGCCCAGTCAGTATGTCAAAAAAATTAAGCACAATTTTATCTGTGTGGCATCCAAGTATCAGTGACCTCCATCATACAATTTTGGCTTTGAAATAAACAAGAAAGTGAGCAGAGTAAGGTTTTTGTGAAAAATATTACCTCCACCCTGTTGGATGAAGTACTGCTCCATATTGTCACAATCTATTTTAGTCCTACAGAAAATAATTGCTTGATCCATCTTGTGTTCTTTGATTGCCCGAACGGTGTATTCTCCTTTCAGAATTTTAATAGCTTCAGACCACATTTCTATGTAAAAGTAAAGAAGTTATTTGACTCAAATTGTTTAAAAATATGAATAGCCTTTGAACAGCACACATTTAAAGTTCTCTCTAGCCTTTCGGCACAGTTAAACTTTTATGAGCAGAACAAGTAAGCTAGACCTTCAGTTTTTTCTTCTGCCCCCCCCCCATGCTCCCCTGCTCTAAGGGGTTTCAGTTTACTTATACATACCAACACACACTTGTTGTTTACATACCTGCAAAATATATATTCAAGACTTTATCTCTCCCCTCTACTTACAGAAACACATCTCTTCACAACTACCAAAGTGTAGAAACAAAAATTTGGAGGAACATGACTCAAGGCCAATATCTACCATAATTTAGCTTTACTTCATAACATTTACAAAGGATTATTTCACAAGCTATTACTTAACTAACGTTGCTGATTACCTGGAGTGTTAGCGCCAGGTCGTGTATTGTCTTTTGCATGTACTTCATCAGTCTACGAAAAAAACAAACCAACCCCACCGCAAGTCATTAGTCCACACTTTACAGAAAATACTTAACTCCATTAACTTATAATTAGCAAGAAATAAAATAAAGTTTAAAAGTAATCTTAGCATTCTGTTTTCCCACCAGGCAACCTAATCTACCTTTAGCTAAAGAAGTCTTGAGTGTAAGCACACAAAACTTGTTCATAAAAAAAGGACAATAAAATTATTCATGTAGACACTGGATAGAAACCACCTTTGAACAAAGTGATGAATTAAAAAAACAAAAATAACCCCCCCTCCAACCTGAAAACAATGTACCATAATCATGGCTAAATCATACAAACACAGTTGTTCCTTATCTTCTTCCCTATGCTAAGCTGAAACAGATATAAACCTAAAACCCAAGAGAAATAAATTCCTGCTAAGACTTAATGAAAAGGCTCTAACAGACCTAACAAAGGGAGGTTCCACAGACAACGAGGGGTTAAGAAAACCTATCAATTGTAACTGCATAAGAGTTGGCGAGAATGATATACAGTCCCAGGTTATTCAAAACTCAAAAACTAAAGAATTCAACAACCACCACCTCCTCACAGGAACAGGGGTCAGGTTAATGCAGAATTTAAAGTGGAGTCTCAAGTGTAGTCCAAGATGAAATCCATCCCTCTAAAAATTGCTCATCTCACATAGGTTAGAGACAAAACTACTTTACAGAATGATCTATGTTGAAAAGTTTAATTCTTCCTGTTCAATCAGAAAAGACAGGTACTAACTACAGTTAGGCCACAGACCATTAGCTGTGAAATGAGTGAAAAAGCAGCACAGTGCCATTGTTCTCTAGCACAAATCAGAATGTTACTCTGTCAAGATCTTCCTCAATCATGTTTGTAAGACTTAGCTGTTCAGAAACAGTGTTACGGCATCATCAATATCATGATGCTGACTACCCTGGAACAAACCATTTCAGATAGACGAAGCTGTTTCAATAGCTTGCAAAGATCCTGCAACATTAGGCCCCGATTCTGAAAGTTAAATAAGTAAACATGGGCAAACAATCTTAGTTTTCACTTATAGACCACTTACTCTGATATGATTCTTGCCAAGCCTTTCCCAGAGTTTGTCAGCTTTTGGATTTACAAGCACAACTACATGGTGTACAGTTTCAGGGACAGAATCTTCTCCTTTCAAATCAACCCAGGTGGGAAAATGCATGATCTTCTCAGATAGTTTTTTCACATCAAAAGAATGTAGTGTTGCAGAGCACACAATCACCTGAGGAGAAGGCAGCTGTATGAATACCACTGAAGATAGATTCTCTGAGCAAAAAAGTCAGAGTAGAACTGGAAGAATGTTATGTAGTTGAATAGCATAATGTAGCACAACAGAAACAAGTCCCTGACTGGCCTTCCTCATCACAGGAACCACCCAGCTGATGAGAGTCAAGACAAAAAATAAGTTACTTAACTATTCTCTTACAAAAACCCAATCATGTAAGAGGAAGAAAGCAGAATTACTGAGAGCTGATGAATTAAGATTATTAAAGCATTAGAAATCATAATGTATGTAGTCACTCTTTTCAGATGGGTTTATTCTAAATAACTCAAATACTGCTAAACACTGGGCTTCAAGATCTAGGATCCTAAAAATACATATTCACAGGCAATTACTGAACCCAATGAAAAAGTGTTAGATTTGGACAAGAGGTATAATAAACTCTACTTCAAAGAAGCATGTTCCATGCCATGTAATAGTCAACACTCGAAAGCAGTACACACCACAAAGAACCTCCAAACAAAACCCAAAAACACCACAAAAAAAACCTGCAAAACAGGAACAAATTTTATACCTGAAGTCTCTTTCCATCTGAAGTTATCTGAGGAATTTGACTGTGGATCCTGTTTATGAAATCTGAATAACCTTGGAGGAGAAGGCCATCCTACATGGGATTAAAAGAAATAAAGCTGCAATTCTTACTTCTTATTTCTCAATCTATACACTTCAGTTAAATAAGCAATACACTTGTGGTCTCAGAAGTTCTGTCTTTCAATTAGCTGGACAGGTCAATGCCTGGCTGGGATGTTATTACTAAGGAAGGAAAAAAAGTAAAAATTTGGAGTATTTACAAGCACGGCTGCTGTGCTTCACAAGAAATTTAACATCTGTCTCAGCAGCTTCTCCTAGCTAATACCCCAAGGCAATCCATCTTCATGAATATTCTGTTGTACTATAACAGATCAGAGAGGGGGGCACTCATTTCACAGCATATTGACTACAGCATTCATTGGCTTCAAGACCTGCTGGGTAATCAAAAAGGCTTCTCTCATCTCTGTCCTTTCAAGTTCCCTGTACAGTGACCAGGACAGACTTCACTACCTTGTGAATACAGCCCAAAATACATTTCTCTATCATAAAAAATTCCAACAGCTTTACCAGAGGCTACAAAGGAAAAAAAATATGTAAGTTACTATGGTTACAAACAACAAGAAGATTAAACTGAAATAGTCTATAGGTAGCTAATTGTTGTTCCACTGAAGTACCAAATGGTACAGAACAATGATGTTTCACTCTTTTAGGAAATGTCATACTGCATTAAAGAACAGAACTGAAGTTTCACTTAGTTCTCTACTTACAGCTTCATCCAGAACCAGGAATCTAACTTGAGATAAATTAAGCTTTCCTGTTGAGACCAGGTCATCCAGTCTTCCAGGAGTTCCAACAACAATATCCACCTATGAAATATACAGGGAGCATGAATTGGTCCCGTAACTAACTAGAGGCATTACCAGCTTTGTCTATATTTAAGATTGAGACAATTATCAGTATGAGGCCTTATTTTCTATTAATCACAACTTCATAGAATCCTAGAGTAATTTGGGTTGGAGGGATCTCTTCCTGAGGTCATCTGGTCTACACTTCCATCATCACATGCAAATCAAGGACAATTTCCAAGTTGCTTTAGGTAGTTGTCCAATAAAATTTTCAGTATCTTCAAGGAAAGAGGTCCCACAGCCTCTCTGGGCAACCTGCATTTTGATTCTACTGCCACTTCATTAGCAGTCTGCCTTAGGCAGGAAGCCTTCTCTTACTTTGGGAAGTGTTGTGCCCCTGCTCTATTCTCCCCTCCCTCACCCCCCAAGCTGTGTAACTGTTACCTGAAGCCAACAAACAGATATGTTTTTAAATGGGGATAAAATAAATTCAATTTTTCTCACTGTGGAAATATACATATCAAGCCTATCAGCTATAGAAATAACTTTAAGATTTTGCCAGATGGAAGTGTTCACCGTCATGAATTTAGCATTCACATGAAAGTCTAGCAATCTTCCAGTTCAAGCCTGCTTAGGAGAAAATCTGTATTTTGGCAGCTAGAATAACTGAAAGAATTATCAATAGTGATGTGGCCTTCCTTCCAAAAGTGAGGTTCCAAATAAAAAAAATGACTATGCTATCCCTACAGCATGATTGAAGTGATTGTACATCCCATGCTGCTGAAGCTAGACCGGTTCTTTCTATGCAGGACTGGTTTATGGTGTAGGTTGACCCTGGTAATTGCAGACCAGTTTTATTCACATAAACGTGAAGCAGAAGTTAATAGGAAAACTGTCTTGTTAGTTAAGGACAAATGGCAAAAATTACACTTTTATTTGAAAATTTTCAGAAGTACTTAGGCTTCAACAGAATTTGACCAAGTACTATAAGCATTTGTATTGACAACTGCCATGGAAGTAAAGCAACAAATGCTAGACCAGTGCAACAGAAGCTTGCTATCAACTGCACCATTTCTTTTTATCAGGTTTATAGGAGTTACAAGAAGCACCATTAGTATTCTCTAGCAACATCATGAGTTATTCAGAACCCAAACTATTAAATCATATGAACAAAAATAGAACTTACTCCTTGTTCCAGTACAGAGAGTTGATCTCTTGCAGCAACCCCACCAATAATCAACAGTTCCCTAAAATTACATAACCATATTTTGAAATTTGCTGATTTATTATATTCAGAAGATATATTAAGCATCTGGCTGAAGATTGATTCTTTTATCAGTAGTTTATTATTAACAGCTCTGAACAGTAACTTTTAAGAAAAAAAGAATAGGAAAAAAATTTAAAACTAATCCCTTCACACATAGGGTATTGTATTTTAATCCAAGCAGCAAAAATTTTGTTACCAAGTTGTATTTGAATTTGATTACTTTATTGCTGTTGTACTACACACATTAACATCTTAAACAACTTCATCTTAAAAAAGAATCTGTTCCTTAAAAATCTCAAACGTACATTAGTTTAGTAAGTTTCCTGTGTTCTTGAAAACTAGAAATGCAAATAACAGTAAACTAAACGAATCTTACATCATAGCTTGCCTCTCCCCATTGCTACTCCCCTTCAATTCTAGTAAAAGCACTCTTGTAAACTGACTGTTTAGAATACGGAGACACTTGTTTAAGTTTTATAAGCACAGCCAAAAGAGTAACAACTTTAGATCAAAGTAACTTGTAGACTATTCACTTTTCAGAACTGCATGCCCACACTAATCACTGCAACAATAGTCCTGCAAGTACCCTAATGTAAACAGAGCAGACCTTGTATATAACTATTTGTTGGAGACAAAAAACAAACAAAATGAGGGCAAAGGAAGTGGTGGGCACAGGAAGATGCTCAGAAAAGAAGGGCAGTAAGCAGATGTGCTTTTCTTTATCAAAGGTGTATGATACTTAATGTTTTTGGCTTTTTTCTTCAGAGGATTAAACAGATTTGTCATACCACAACAATGTAGTCAATAGATGAAACACATCAAAAAACCCCTAACTAGTCTGACTGTAGCTGAAAAGTCAGAAGGTTGGTTGGTAGCAGATATTATAGAGGCTATTATCAGTAGCACTGCAGATTAAGGTCCACTTAGCTACAAAGTGGAACACCCTCTACCCCCCTGCAAGTCATGTCTCTGGACAGTACCATAAATACAATTATAACAGATGTACTGTTACCTTAATTTGGGATTATCAACATATTTTTTGAACTGCTTCACATTGTTCAAAGTTTGTTCTGCCAGCTCTCTTGATGGCTCTACAATCAATGCTTTCGGAGCATTTGGAAGGTTCTGTGTTTGAACCACTTGTGCATTTCCTAAGTGAAAAAAAATATGCTATTAAGACAAACTACATTCCTATCCCAGATTTTTTTACTGGAAACAAACTTGGATTTTCTACTAATAATCTAAACCCTTATGATTCTAAGTGCTCCATTAATGGGTGATGTTATTACTCACTCAATGATGAATAGCTTCAGATTAATATTCAGAGATTACAAGTGAATCTTGCCATGATAGTGGGTATACTGGCCATGCAGCATAATTAATTTTATCGCAGAGCTTACACACATACTCAACAGCGTCATCTTAAAAAGAAGTAACTTAGCTGAACTTCTCTTTATCTGATGCATTTCTAAATTCAAAATGTTAGAGTATTTGTGGTTTAAGATGAAGAAAATTCGGAATACTTTAAAAAAGTACTACTATTGCTACCAGTAAGATCATTGTACGATATCCATTGAATACAGCAGTAATGAAGCAATTATGTGATCAAAAGATGTACTATAACAATATCTGAATATATTACTGAGAGCAGTTTAAAAATCTAACCTACCTGAGTGTTGTGATTTTACAACATTACCATCGGGAGCCTTGCAAAGACCAATATAGCCATCTTTTGGTGGAAACTTGAAATCTTCTTCACCAAAATTGAATTTCAATTCAGCATTCTAGATTTCAACAAAGTTGTGTCATACAGACAGATTCAAGAGACCACATAAACTAAGAAAAAATTCCATAATTAATTTCCTCATAAGAAACCAGCCAGATGAGGAAGAGCAGAAGGTGGTGTTTTCTCCCATCTTACACATTCCCCTCCCCAAGCTGTCTAAAGCCTGCCGGACATTTTGTGTGTGGTTCTAGCTCTTAAAACTCTTTTCTTCTACATCAAAATACTCCCATGTTTACAGATACATAGGAAATCGTTTTTGAACTTTTATGTTCCATTCATTTTTCAATGACAAACCACAATTAAAAAAAAACATGGTGGGTGGGTTTTTGGTTTTTTTTTTTTTTTGTTTTTGGGTTTTTTGTGGGTTTTTTTTGGGGGGTTTTTTTGTTTTGTTTTTTTTTTTTTAAGACTTGTACATTTCTCTGACCACCAAAACATTTTGCTAAAATCTTTACTCAGTAAGAGATCACCCCAGAGAGACTAACTCCAGAAAGATATACTACTACACTACGGTAATGTTACTTGAGAATAAACAAAAACAGGAATTTTGGCACTTTCAAGTTATTTGCTTATATCTGTTGAATCACAGTATATCAAAGTTTAATACAGGCAAGATAGCACTGGTATTAGGAATTAGTTATCCATGCTCTTCTACCCTTATATTCAAGTTTCAGTATTTAAATTTGAATTTAAACATTTGATATTTAACTTGAACGGTACTTGTCAAAGCTAACACACCATGGTGACCACTCCAGTACTGAAATACTAGTAGACTAAAGGAAACAGAGTATGCAAGCACAACTACAGTAATTGTAGATGGCTATACAAGTTTTATACATAAGTAGTTAGCTACCAAAACTAGAACAGTTTTAATGATCTTGTACATCTGTGATACTCCTAAATTACCTTCAGTACACAAGCTGCAAAAAGTGCTTGGTTCCTTATGTGTGGTGGGATTTCAAACGCAAGGCCAAGGTCCTTCCCTGAAAGCAGAGTTAGTTCAGTCAGACTCTGCATGTGTGTGCATTCCTCTCCCTGCCTCCCCCCCAGCACAAGCATCCCAATAAAATGCCAAAGAAGAAAGTGAGTAAAACTTACCATTTTTGGAAAATTTTATTTGTCCTTTATCTATATCTAGATAACACCCAATTGTATCATGCATAGTGAATTCCTATAACAAAAAGACGTTTGTGAAGCTAAGAGATTGTGTTCAGAGTATTAAGAAAACCTAGTGCTTACATTCTGTCAACTTTTAGTTTTCCCACTTCTCCCTACTAAATGCTAGTTTTTGAGAGAAACAAGTTCAATTTATTCCAATAATACTGCTCTAAATAGCATACATATTTTTATTTGATTACAAATCTTCAGTAAACTGCCCAATTTATCTTAGATATTTAAACATTAATTGCTGCTTTAAATTTACTTTAAAACCAAACACTTCAACAATGATAAATTCAAGTAATTTACCTGGAAATATTCAGCATTATGGAAAAGTGTATTAATCATGCATTTATTAGCCAACGTAAATCTAAGCTTAGAGCACTAAACATGGTAACAGAAACCTATTTTTGACTATGTAAAAATACTAACTCTTGCATGAGGTACTATAAGCATGTTGTGTATACTTAAGTTGTTCATTTAAATATCCTGAAATCTGTTCATTGTAAAGGTATTCAATAGAATCTGTGTATTATAAAGTGCTTCTAATTCAACAGCTCAGAAGTCACTACTATAAAAAAAACTACAATAGTAATAAAAGTTGCAAGTTTTATGGCATTGAGAGTTCATCAATACCACAAAAAGACTTGAGTTTCTGCTGTATTATTCATGTTTATATAAATTATGCTTAAACATCTGAACTCTTGACTGGCACACTACACAAAAACCACCACAGATATTCCTGGTAATCTTCAGAAGTGTACATTAAGATAACAGTTCTAATGACAAACCCAACTCAATAGCCAGAAATAGAGCGTGACTAACTACATCTTATTAGCATTTAAGTATGTGTTTTGACATATTAGAGAGCTGTGTGATTAATTCTACTGTAACTACCAATAAACAGGATACAATGCCCTCACTTAAGACATTCACCAAGGTACACAGATGGTTGGTGGTGTTCAAGCTAAGAATGAAATAAGTAAAGAAATAACTTCAAGAGATCAGTTAAACTCTAACCATTCATTTGCAGTCTAGCCACAATCATAAGCCTCAAGCTGGTAACTGCTTTTGTTAAACCTGTTAGTATGCTCCTATCCAAAAATGCTTCAATGTTCCATAGTACTTCTGACCAGTGACCTTCCCTTAAAAGTTAGCACTATTATGAAAGACAGTTGATTGTTACAGCACAGAACCAACATGAAAAACTTCAAGCTTACCTCACCATAGCTGTCAAATTGCTTGTTGTGAGATTTCTTACCAGTGCCACCAAAGCCAAAGCCAAATTTATCAGTCCCTGAAGACAAGACAAAGTACAGCTTTTCATCTTTTGGTTCACAGGTTACGTTTTTTCCTCTTTGTATCGGTAAATGAAACATCTAACTCTAGCATGTAAAAAAATACACAGTGCTAACTAAAGACTTCTAGCTTTGACATATGCTAAACTAGTATTTTTGTACCAGTACATTTATTGATTTTACTAGTGTCCAGTCATCATCTTTAAAAAATTGAAATAAAAAGGGAAAAAGTCACAAGAGACAAGAAACATTGCCACCACCTAAACAGATTTCCTCTTAGAGGAAGAACAACATTTGTATAAAAAGTTTTAAACTACCTGATATTGATATCCTTCCCAAGGAGCCCATTCTCTGCAAGACTAGAACAGGACTCCAGCCATTCCATGTGAATATGAAAACTGTCTATGGGATCCTTCTTTTGAAGGAAACTCACCCAAATCTAGTGAAGCCTGCATAGTTGACCAACCAACTCTGCACAAGCCTTGGTCATGACAGGAAACTTCATAGTAGTATTTCCCTTTAAAAGAGAAAGAAAGGATCAATTTCATCAAGGTGGTTCAGTGTGGCTACTTCCAAGACCATGCAAGTCTAACATTTCCACCCCTGCTGAAAGTATCAAAATCCCCTACTGTGTTAGTGTGAAAAGGTTCTGTGGGTACCTACGTATGTAATGAAGAAACAGATTATCTGAGAACAGCAGGCAAAACAGAAGTACATGCTGAGAGGTAGCGTGTGAAAGGCTTGAAAGGAGTGATAAGCTAGAGAGACTAGTGGTTCTATTGAATCCACAAGAAATGATAAACTCAGAATACCAGAGGTCTGCCAAATCGGTACAAGACCAGCAGCATGCACTAGCATCAACAACTGGTTGTGTAACTTGAACCACATCCAACTGGCTGCTACGTACAGACTGACTACAGGATTATCTGCACACCTGATGAAACAAGACTGCTAGAGGATCTTCCTGAACACCCACCTAGAACCACTGGAGTATCAGTATGACTCTGCTTCTGAGTAAAGAGTTGGGGTTGGCCTCTCAACTGTTACTCCAACCACATTACCATGAAATTTGTGCATGCGTCTGTGTGAAGTGTGTGAGGAAACAACTGGAAGTGCGAGTAGCTACTTCCTATTAATAACACCTTAACAAAATATGTTCTAATGAGTACTGGTTATGATTCTGTCTCCTCTGACTCAATCCCCTATCAGGGAAAAGGCTAATTTACAACACAAGGAGAGCAAAACAGAGGTATTTGTCATTCCAAAGTCTTCAGTGAGTAGTAAACTGAGTAATGGCACATTTGCTCAGATGGATAAGTTTTCAATACAACCATCTATATTAACAATGAGTGACAAGCAGGCATTTCAGTTGAAACTTCTAGAAGAGTCTCCAAAATACATGATTTTGTGTCTACCTTTAGTCACGCCTCTAGTTGCTCTGCATCCATGCCATTCTTTTACCTCTCTGCTTTGACAACACAAACCGTCTGATCCAATTGCTGAAAATTGCAAGACAGTCTTAGTTAAAGAAATTGTCTCTCTAACTGCTTTTAAAAGAATTTTTCATGCATACTTTCTTGTAGTTTATTCTTTTTTTTCACCAAATGAACATTTTCAAATGAACATTTAAAGCAGCATTAGGACAACTCACCAAAAGCTGATCCTCTATCATACGGGTTCATTTGCCATTTATTGAGCACTAAATTTGAAAGACAGCAACAGAAGAAGCATTAAAACAACAAGGAAAGGCTGAAAAACTCAAATTGGAAATTCACATTGGCTCTACAGTGTTTGGCTTAATTTTCTGGAGAGACAGCTTTGTTCCAATGCAATTCATATGAGGTCAAAGCGAAGGCCTACACTTTGAAGGAGGGGCAGGGATGCATAATGCAAAGGTATTCTATGAAAGTTTAGATTATTCCATTAAGGAGAGCACAGATTAAGTTACTTAAAAATACAACTGAAAACAATGAAGACATTTATAAAGCAAGCCAGAGTTCTACATAATCACAATCAAATTCAGCTAGAAAATATCCAAAACTACATTACGAGCAATAAGTTCGAAATGTATTTGCTATTTCTGTTCCAAGTTTACAGTAAGATATTTTTCAGGGTATTAGTTAAAATGTCATTACTGGAGACCTAAGATACATGCACCTATAGCACATAAAATGTCTGACTTCATTTTTCATATGCCCAACAACATGTTGCAATAAAGTCCAGAGGTTCCACAATATAAGGTTATTTTTGTAAAGCTAGACGCCATTTTAATTAGGATTACTGAATGCATTTACATTACATTATTTCAAGGAGGTTTTGGGGTTTTTTTGGTTTTGTTTTTTTCTGTTGTTTTTTTTGTTTTGTTTTTTTTAAAGTTGACTATACTGTCACCACTGTAACAATAGTTAGTTATAACACAGCTGAAAGATGAGAACTTCTGTAACACGTCAGACTGTTTTTTTGTGCAGCTACTGTCACTTACATAAATCTCAATATATAAACACCACAGACTGGACATGGTTACTAGCTTTCAAGCTGCAAGCTTATTTAAGCAGATGGGTAATAGACCCTCAAATACTGTGAGAGTATTATCATGGTTACAGTTCATTCCATATCAGTGGGTTCTGGCCCTGTGCATTTCCTACTCAGTTCAATGTTTACTAGTTCAGATCTGCAGCAACTCAAGATGTTGTTATTCAACTTTCAAATCTAGCTAGGTGCCAGAAGGAATGCAACAGCTTTATTCAGCACAGCAGAATTTAAAGACACACTACAGTGCTACCCCAACCACACAAAAATAAGTTTGAGCCTAGAAGAGCTTTCTGCTCAAGCTCACTTAAGAGGCAGCAACCAACTGTGTGGGGTCACTGCTAATGTCTCATCTATCCCTGCAATTGGAAGATTTTTTTTAAACTTTAAGCTGGACATGACTACCACATCTTGCAAGGCACTAAACTTGTATGGCTTTCAAAAATACACAGAAGAGCACGGTATGGATCAGGCAGCCTTAAGCAGAAGACAACGCGTGTTACTAAGACTGCAGTCAAACACAGCCCAGTTCTTCCCATGACCCCAGTGGTAAACTTATATTCACTGTTTTATAAAATCTGGGGTGACGATATGCTACTTACATTATCTCAAACAAAGGAAAAATACTTATCTAATGGCAAGTTAGGTTAACTTTACTTTGGGAGGTGCTGGAACTGACATGAATTAACAGTATTCCAAACTTGGAGTGTGACATGTAACAACTTACCTGCCCCACCAGTTTTAATAGTTGCTTTCCCTTTCTTGCCTTCCATCTGGTCCTTCAGCGTTTCATAAACAATCTGGATAACTGGAATGCTAAAAGCCTAAAATGGGAAGTTATTTTCATTCCATAATTTATACAGATATTTCCAGATATACAGTCAGCCTAGTTTTCAGGTGCAATACCCAGGGCCAGAAACACTTTAAGAAATGCTTACACATGTGTTTGTAAAGATCATTAATAATAAAGGTTATAGATATGCTTAAATACGTATACAAACATATACACATTCTCTGTACATATGCATACACACAAGCACACACACCACCTCTCACCACTTAAAGACTTTTACTTTCTGCTAATTTAAGTTTGACTACTTACACCAGTTTTTCCACTCCCCGTTTCAGCAGCCTATAGGAAAAAAAAATAAAATTAAGAGTTTAACCAGTTGCAACTTACACTGTAAGGACTGTTCAACTGTTCTATTTTAATAAACTAAGTTTACTTTCACTTCTGCATAATACAGAAAATCTTAGAGAGTAATGCCATTGCTTTACATAAACTACATGTGAATACAAACACGGAAAACCTTTAAAATAGACTTAAGGAAAAAAAGCTCCAAGTGCACCAGAAAAACTATCTATGTATGTCCAATTTCTGGAAGTGCTACAGAAGATTATAGGAAGCGTTACTTTGGTTACGGAATCAAGAACATAGAGATCTGCAAAAGACATGATGAACAAGGCATACTAATCTGGTATCTTCAAGGTTATTGATACTAAAGCATTTATTTAGGCAGTATCATGTTCCATGCAGATCTATGTCAGGTATTTACAACAAAAAGGAGAATAGATGAAATCAGATAGCTCTTATGGCAGTACCTGTCAAGTGGTCAAAAAAATAAAGCCTAAAAAGAATGAATCCCATCTACAAGAACAGTTCAAACACACTGGAAAGTAAAAAGAGGTTTCTCGCTGAAGAATATACTTTCTATTGAAGAAGGACAGGAGACCTAGTCTAACTATGAACACTTCTGGAAAGAAGGGAATTGACTGCACAAACAACAGTTAAAAGAATAGGCTTTCTACGAATAGGGCTACCCTGTATACATACCATAAGCACGTCACCACCTCCCAGGATCAGTGGGATGGATTCTGCTTGGATATCTGTAGGAAGACTACAGGAAAGAACACATTAACACAAATCAATGTTATCAGTAGAAAAAAAGGATTATTTTCTTATATGGGAAAGCACAGAAACCATGGCCATCTGCAAGATGGTAAATAGCAGGTAAATGTTATTCTTCCTGACTGGCAGCTAAGGAAGTGAAAAGGATTCCGTTTACAAGGAGAGCTTGGAACAGGAGATGTACCTTGAAAGTAAAACGCTGGTGGATGCAGTAGATTCAACTGTACCCTGACAAGAAGGCTACATCTCACATTACTATGCTAAACCACAAAAGACACAGATTAATTATATATTCCCTGTTTTCCCCTTCAAGTGAGTTTCTTTTAAAGCCGCTTACACAGCCCTCATTTACAAGATTCCTATTCAAACCTGGAAGAGAAAGTAAAGATAACTAAACATAACCAGCATTTTCGGACAATCACAGCTAATTAATACCATGCGTATGAGAAAACTACATACACTAAGATTGTCCATACTGATAACGTTCTGAATAACAAATCAAAACAAGCTCTGAAGTCGAATATTTTAGCCAAACAAGTAACAAAACCCAGGAAGAATTACTTTTGTGGAAGACTGATGCAAGCATCAACTCGAACACAAATTCAGACCGCAGTCTGGAAAACATTTACTAAACTAGCATCAATTATGCGATGGTATTTCATACAATAATCACACAATACATAATAAACAAATCAGAAGCACAAAGGCTTTTATCAAACAAACAACACTGAAGTATAAGCCGTCATGCTTTGCTTGTTCAAGTTTAAATGTTAGCACTGCAGTCACAATTTGTGTTCTTCAGTCATTCACACTAAAAAGAAGTCCATGAGATGCAGTAACAGTTAAGAGTAACAAAATGTATCTGCTTTGTTTTAATGTGACAGCAGAGGTGTTTTAAGCAGCATGTCATATATTGCTGAAAGGGAAATTAGGTTTTGCAAGGCCCAAATGCATTCCTACTTACAGCCAGTCCATCTCCTCCACTGCTTGAGCTATCTCAGGCATAACACCCATTTCTGTAAGGCAAGAAAAAAGGAACAAGCAGTGTTATTTCTCTCAACACAGCCCAAAAGATTTCCAAGTGTCAACACTTCCAACTACAAAAAAAAAAAAGCATTCTTTTTGGCAACAGCACACACAGGCTTCTCTATGGAACTGAAGTGATAGATAAGAAACATTCTCCCTTCCCACATGCAGTTTTGACAGTTGTCCCCACTTATAGCGGAGTAAGTCAGGCATATACTAGGCACAGGGGCAGGTGCTGACATAGCAGCAAAACAAACACACTGGGAACTGAGTATCATTTCAAGGGCAAGGTACTTAACTTGGCACATTTAAGGAAACTGCCTATGCAAACAACAGGGAAGACTTTGTTAATCACAAATATCCTAACTCTCTCTACACTTGAGATGCAAACAGTTTTCAAAAAAAGAAAAAACATTTATAAGGACTCAAATTTGAGATGCTTAAGCTTCTTTTCACCAAATCTTGCCTTACACACTTAAAGCATGTATATTAACTAGACAATGTTTTGATTTTCATACAGTTACTAATCACATCCGGCTTTGAAAGGTTTTTTACCTAAATATCCCTTCTGGCAAACTCATATCGAGGTCTGCTGGTTGCACCTCAGACACAAGTTAAATATGAAGCCACATAATAATGTCTGTACGTTGATAAACAAATTCTATTTAAAGAAGAAAAAAAAAGAAATCTTCAGCTATACAATAAGGGCAAGAGGAAAGCAGATCTTAACCAACCCAAATGATGGTATTAGACCATCAAAGTAACAGTTTAGCTACTGGTTACCTTTTCAGGTGCATAGGGTCACTCTATATCGATTTCTTTAAGTATAAATATGTATCTTTCTAAAGGGAGCTTTTACATGCTAGCCTTTACCCTGTCACATGCTGGGTTTCACATATTCCACACACATGTACACACACAGAGAGCTGGACTGACATATATGGATGTATGCAACCAGAAATTATTCTTCCATTTTCTTTAATATAAATGCTATAAGAAACATGTTTTATTTCTAACATGATTTCAGCAAGCTGTAATATTTTCAAGTGTTAGCCTGTACTCCTACAAAATTAGACAATATACATAAACAAAAAGCTTTTTCCATAGCAATAAAAATAGCTATTGATTGCAAACTCTATATAAATCCCTACATTATTTTTCCATGTTTAATATACTTCCAGTTCACACAGTTTAATTTGATATACAGCACAAGGGCTTAATCAAACAAGGTACTATAGCATTTTTCTCAACTACAACCAAACTAATCCTGCTGTCCAGCATCTAAACTCATCTTTAGACCTATGCAATAAGCTTTAGCATTCTCCCTCATGATTAGATATAAAGAATTCAGTTAAAAGAAATAAAGTTAAAAAGCCTCATCTACATTAAAACTTTACAGTACCCTAACGTTGATTGGTCATCTATGTGTGCATGTATGTGCATGGGAGGGACAAACAGTGATGTTTCCTCCTCCCACAGGATTTTTTACAGTTTACACGCATATTTCAGACCACACCACAGAACAGAGCTACTCTTATAAAAACCAGTTATTACGCACTGCAACACAGAGAACAGTTATGAGGAGCCTCTTGTTACAGAAACCAGTCAGCCTGAGGAACGAGCCAGAGTCTTAAGCACCCCATTTGCCGGGTGCACGCATCCCACGCGTGCCCTGAAACCAGCAGAACCATTCTGACAACCGCTTCCGAAGGCCTGCAGAACCCCGAGGAGCCGGGAAGAGCACCGAGAGCCCCACAGGCCTCTCGACCTGAAGCTCGGTACGCGGTAAGCCGCACTCTACAGAGGGCCCGCACCGAGGGCAGGCCCGAGGAGCCGCGGACGCCGCTGCCAGGGCCCGCCCGCCGCCGGGAGACCGGGAGCCGCCCCCCCCACAAGGCGCCGGCAGGTCCAGAGGCGCCAGGCTCTCCCGGCCCGTCGCTGCCGGCGGCAGAGCCGACAGCCACACCTGCCCCGGCACCACGTACCCGAAAACGCCGCCATCTTCGCGC